>NC_045165.1:23247109-23572109 GCF_900700415.2 Clupea harengus
GTTGGCTTTAGCCTGTTGCCAGGGGGATGTCCTTAGCAATGAATAATGTTTTTTTCTTGACAGCCATTCAAGGATAGACAAATAGGTGTAGTGTACTCTTGGAACCAAGAACTCTTTCCACTCTACTGAAGACTATGGAGGAAGACTATGGAGGAAGACTATGGACATTGCATCACGTGTCTGTCTGTCAATGCAAATAGCCACCGGGGCTTCACATCATTCATTACTGTGGAGACATATTTTAAAGCTGTATGGGTCTATTTGAGAGATGGCATGGTAGAGGGGTGTCATGGTAGACTGGGGAGAATTTAATAATGTGGTGTGTGTGTGTATGTGTGTGCGTGTGTGTGTGATTGTGTGCGTGCGTGTATGTGTGTGTGTGGGTGTGTGTGTGCGTGCTTGTGTGTGTGTATATAATTTAAGAGCCAAAGCGGGGAAAAAACAATCTTCTGTGTGCTTTTATCTTGAGTCTACATTGGGTTCTCTTATCTGGGTGGGCTCAGAGTGATATTGAGTAATACCAGAGCAGTGGTGGAGGATATGTAATGAACCCAGACTCAAGTAAGACCTCACTGGAAGGACGGTGGTGCTTTCAATTGGATCCACACATGGAGAGACCAAAAAAGATGAGGGAAGAAAAACATAAGCCGGAGCTTTACTTTCTTTGAATCACCTCTGAGACTTGTGGTGAGCAAGCTCTGTTTGACACAGTCCTAAATTGCAGTATCTTGCTGATGCGAAAAACTGTATACGCAGACATTACATTATGTAACAGAGATATTTGTGTCATAAGCCTGAGCTGAACATGTGACCCATCCAAGTGGTCGTATACATTATATGCATGTTCTAGACTCTAGTCACTACAATCCAACGTACCTTAGCAGTACTGGAAAAGAGATCACGACATCAGTATATGATAATATGATATATGATAATATGACAGAAGCTACACTATAACTCCCATCAAAAGCTACATGGATGCAGCCCATTGCTATTCTGCCGAGCATGTGACGGATAACACAATTCAGTCCTGCAGCTGCATGCCCCATGAGAGGCACATCAGACTGAGGCAGCCCAGCCTCTATGCCACGCTGTCTCTTATGCTGCCCTGCTGAGCCCCGCGGACACTGTGGAGTAGAGCTGCTCCGGTGTGGTGAGGGAGGCTTTGTGTCTGGAGCCTTCACTTTTCTGCCTCCTCCAAGCCTGCCTGCCTGGGATTCTCTCCAGAGCCCATGTCTGTCAAAGCCCCCCCCCCACACACACATCATACATCACAGATGAACAGTGGTGTGGGAGGTGTGGGGGCTGGCAACTGGGAGAGGAGGATGGAAAGAGGTAGAGAGGCATGAAGAGAAAAGAAAAGCAGGGCCAAGATGGGAAGAAGGAAGCGAGAAAGAGAGGAGGGAGGGAGAGGATTGAATGTCTGAATGTGGTGGTGGTGCTGATATGTGCCATCTATCAGTATTCACAACAGGATCCTGTCAACAGAAGTTTGGTTTTTGAGACCTTCTTTTGGTTTTGCATATCCTCAAACATATATTCCATGGGAACCCTTGACGAATGTTCTAAAGGAAACTTGTTTACTAGTTTTTGGCCTTTATCTCCCTCTCTCTCTGTGTGTTTCCCTCTCTCTCTCTGTGTTTCCCTCTTTCTTTTTCTCTCTCTCTCTCTCTCTTTCACTTGGCCCTAACTGAGTGCTTCTCCATGCTCTTTATGGACCGGGGGAAAGAGAGGAATGGGAAAGCGACAGCATCCAGCGTTGATGCATCTACTAGTCGCTACCCGCACTAAAGCACTCACAAACCATGACCAGGGCCCAGAGCACAGAGGCCACATCCGTCTTGAATCAGTCCTTGCGCAAAATAGATATGTGGAGTGTTCATAGTGCCTGTTATATTTCATCATACTGGAACAAAAGCCACATCCGATGAAGATCTTGATAAAAAACTGGTCAGCTTGATGTGTTTTTAATAGGCTGTGCATGACGTTCATGAGCGTTCAACAAGAGAAAACAACACAGCTGCTCACAGAGCAATTCATCAAACTGCTTGTGACTCATAACCCCCCGAGTCATTACTGTACGTCCTGCCCGCCCGCCTGCCAATGAGGGCTAATTGGCTAATTTTCACAATCACATTTAGTTGCGGAGCCGACACAGGTGTTTCTCCAGTTTCTCTGACACGGGTCAAATCTCACTGGGAACCCATAACACTGCATCTGCAGATTTTTTCTGTCATTGTGGTTTTGTTTACTGGTTGCTTTGTTGGTAGATTTGTTTATCCTGCTCGAATCTCACTGACCTTTATCTTCAACAACATGTGTATGTGAGCACTGCTGTTCACAAGGACACACTCTTACTTGCAAGAGTACATGGAAAAGTTTGTATTCAGGCGCAAAAGTGACCTTGTATTAAAATGTATTTCTGTTTTAACCTAAAGCACAATTTGATATATCATGTTGTATGAATAATCGTTACGAATTGTACAACTGGATCATTACTGTTTGTAGGGTATGGTGACTATTCTTTATAGTCCAGACCTGTATGGAACTAGTTCTCTGGGGCTTGAGGTAGCTATCGGATGATGTACATAAGGTGTGACAGAGAGAATATCTCCCTTTGGGAGAACATAAAAAAGCAGCACTTTACTCTGTGTTATTAGGATTGGCATGCCTGCTAGTGTAGCTGGTATACTGTGGCGCTGAATAAACATTTTAAACAGGAGAAAGATATGAGCAGAAATGAAAGAATTACCCCAGGGCACAGTTGTACAGACAGCAGCCCCCATGCAACTTTTCAGGGAAAATAGCTGCCAGCTGGCAAAAGGAAATGGACGTTCATTTATTTTACTTCAGGCAAAGACAGTGTTGCCACAAATGAGCTAGGAGTTATTTTCTAGTGAGCTTACAGTATATACCTGGTAATACAGTGAAGGCAGCATGTCCTTTTCACTGTATGCTGTATGCTCGGTGAAAAGAAAAAAGACAAATGTGATAAGGGGACTTAAATTAACACGTTTATTGGGGCTAGTTTGGAATGGCATCACAAAAGCAGGAGTCCCATCAGGGGAGAATGGAGGGAAAGCCAGACAGAGTGGGATGCTTGGGGATCCGTCAGATGAGGCTGACATTTGAAGATGTGAGGGACAGCTTATGAAGCTGTTTGCTGAGAAAACACCCCAGCAAAGGCTTGGGCTAATCCACCTTGGTTTAGATTAAGCTCTTAGCAATGATGCGCCCATCACCCGCACACATCCTATCCAGTGTACACACACACAGACACACAGACACAGACACACACACACACACACACACACACACACACACACACACACACACACACACACACACACACACACACACACACACACACACACACACTCTGGCATCCAAAGTCACACACATCAGTCACTGAGAGATACACAATATGTCACACACGAAAGTGATGATGACTCACACAGCCATTTGCCGTCTGTGCAGCTGTTAGGCTTGAATAGCGTTGCATCCTCAGCACAGTGTGAAAGTCCTGAATACTCCGGACGTCAGCTATGAGACTGGGATTAGGAAATACCTCTGTGTTGGTGTCTCGTTTTCCTTCAGTGGCAGATTGCTTTTTTTGTGGACAGCAGCAACTTCCTTTAAACGCTCATTTAGAGTTCATTACATAACGATATTAGTCTTTCAATGGTAAGGAGTTATTCAGTGAAACCTTTTTAGCTATTGAAGGAAACTGGCTGAATTAGCTTACATTTTGGAGTGACTCAGGGAAAGTGTATTGCAAAACTGCTAACTTTATCTACATTCAAATGTTTCTGAAAGGGAAGATTAGAAGGGGGAAATTCAGCATGAATGGATGGTGGATGCCGTGTAATGTGTAGCTAGGATGTGCTAGTTCAGTGACATGTAATCTACACAGAGGGCGGGCCAGTAATGTCAACACTGACACCTGTGAGGTCAAACAGACCTCTCACATAACCTCTCGGAACTTGTGTAATGGATAATGGAAAGAGTTCCAAGTGAGTACCGGTAACAATTACCCCTACCTGTTAATCTTGCTGAAGCAACACAATCTCTGGGAAAGAGGTAGTTCCACCTGCTATTGCCATTTCACTACAGCAATTTCTATTGGATAAAAGTTATGTCATGTTTTTATTAAAAAGGCACTGGTTGTTGTCTGCTAAATGATCTTTATGCTCAAACATGGTCCTTTATGACAATGTGAGTGTGAGTCATAACATATTTGCACAAGCAAACCAGTGAGGGGAGAAGTGAGCATGTGCAAAGGCCTTACTATCCTCTCTTATTCACACATGTGCAGATGAGCAGATTTGGGAAATATTGAAATTTAAGAACCACATCATGGTGGTTGCTGTGCACATATTTTAGCTTAATTGAAGTAAAGCCATCTATTTTATACTCACTCATTATAATATAGTTAATCTTGTCATATCTGATATTTGGCCTGTTCTATTTAGCCATAGCTGACAATAACAATGATGAAAGATTAAAGCAACTCTATGCAACAATTAGCCACTTTATGAGGTATGTTTTTATGAGCAACTGCTTTACGTATTGTCTTCAAATTAATTTTAATGGACTTTTTTGTGAAGGACAGATAAATATACCTTTCATTCCCACTAGCCGTCCAGGCTATGCACTATGTAGTTTTGCTGTTCCAGTCGGAACACCCCGCGAAAAGCTTTTATGCCAACATGCCAACAGGGCTGTTGGTGGTGTTTGCAAGGTCTTTGCGTGCATTTTAGGTAGCTCACTAGTTTTAGACAGACACTCCGTAATGCTGCTTTAAACATTTAAACAAACAGTATTGATGTTGTCTGATTTGTCAAAAGTGATTGTTTTTGGTTTGTGCTGCATTGAGATGTGAACTCATGTTGTAGGAATAATTCCTTCAAAATTGTTGTCTGTAGAGCCATACTTTGTCAAAAAGCCTCTCGCAGAATGTTCGCTTTCCAAGCACACATGCTTTGACATCAAGTATGCATCACATACAACACCCTGATCCTCCCTGCTACCCCAACCCTTGCAGCCCACATCACGCATTCACTAAGCAACGGCAACCACTTTCTTTACCATTTACCACTTCATTTAAAGCGCATCCTCTGCACGCTGCCCTACCAAACGCACACCGCATCAGCCTGCACTTCCTCTTTCATATGTGGATGCAGAAGACCGTATGGATAGCGTGCTCAAAACCAGTCATCTCAGAATGTAATAATCTACACCTTGCATTTCAGCACAACAAATGATCCAAATCCATGCCACCTCTTGTGGAACCCAACTGCAGAGTATCCATGGTGTCAGCCACGATGGTTTTTTCATGTCATGCCATTTTATACATGTGCAATTCTCAGAATGAATGCACCAGGGTCATTCTGAAAATATTATGTCTGGCTATAGTATTGGACAGTTAGTTTGCACAAGATGGCATTGAGCTGCAGGACCAACATGGACAATGGGACAGCTCAGCTCTGTGTGAACTCATACTGTATTTATATCTGTCTCAGCCAAGTGCAAATCAAATTCTACTTTGAAGCCAAGTCTTTGAGCTCATTTTTCTCTGAAACTGGGTAGAAAAAGCACTTCTCTGGAGGGGATAAAGGATATACGTCATGAAATCCCCTGTCTCATATATGGTGTTTTTGTCATGCAAAGCTATTGAGATATAATGGGAGAAAATATGCAAGTTAAAAAAACAAACCAGGACACAGCCAGGAACTGCTGAACTGACATAAATGAATTGCTTCAGAGTTTAATGGTTCCATCCCTAGATTATTTCAGGCGTGGTAATATGAGATGGAAATACGAGACCAGAGCAGAACGGATATATTGAAGGCATTTCCATTCACACCCAAATCACAGCTGCTTTCTGGTGTCACAGTTATTACTTTCCTGTCATGTAACTGACAATGAAGGTATACTTTCAGAATACTCTCTCTATCATACACAGTATAAATAAACATACAATAAAATAATGCCTCCCTTGACCTGTCTTGGCCAGATCTGTTCTTTGACATATTACAGCACTTCCCAAACAAATTAAATCAGTTAATACAATACAGCTGTAAATCTAGGCAACATGGCCATGAGCACCAATGAAGATGTCAATTTTAAGCATCTGAATATTGAAATATGCGCCCATCAATCAAAGACTTGCTGGACTCGCAAAGGACAACAGCTGTGTAGTGATGCCTCCATGTATGATGTAGTGGTGTGTTTATACAGCACCTTCCAATGGCTATCAAGAAGTCAAGTCCATAAAATGCTGGCCACAGGCTGATCATATTTACATGTAGGATCTACATTCAGCCTATATGAAGATCTAAGATCTAAATCCAGTATGAAACCACATCCTACCTTTAAGCAACCGGGATAAGTCTGTCAATAATTTTGAAGTTAAGTAACGATTGTGTTATTTTATTACGGGATCAGGGTTATTGTTAAAGTTGCAGATACAATACTATTTTAATTCATAACGACAGTAAATACTGTGCAATGGTATGGAAGTAGGACACCAGATGTACTCAATTGCAACACTGTATATAGAGTGTTGGAATGACTTACAATAAAGCAGCATCATGGAAATGTGTATCCTGGCCGAGAGTGTTCAGTTCCACGCCTATGCCTATTCCATTTCTCATGCCTACGCAGGTTCCTGTCAGCCATCGCATGTGTTTTTACAGTTACAGTCGTGATGAAAAACATGGAAGTCAGAGACTCTTCGGTCAAATATTATGACAAAACATGTCATAAGTTATGTCAGCTGTCATAATTTGTTGCAATGCATTTAAAACATCCTGTCATCCTTCAGAGACAATTCTACAGTCTTTGGCAGACATGACGAGCCACTCCAGTGATGTGTCAAAGCACATAACCATCTCCAAGCCATCACTGGCTTTCACTTGTGTGTCGAGGGCAACCTTTCTCTGTGCCTCTACTATATGACAGCACTTCAACTTAATGGAGCGTGACTGTTCAATTTGCAACCACTCAGGTGTCGCTTTGGCGTCTTAATTGGTAATCAAAACACATGGATGAACTGTTAGTTTAGTTCAATGGTGTGTGGTCAGGCGTGCTTTTGAAACACAATGTGCAAGAAAAGAAAGAGACTTTGATGCTCCTCCACTAAACATCATCACTGACCTGAATGATAACGCACCGCCGTGTGCTACTGCCCAAACTTGTAACGCATCCTGCAGCTGGCCTTGCAGGCAGCATCTGCACAGCCTCACCCCATAGCCCACCCATCAAAGGTCTGAGTCTATTTGATGTCACTCTACCTTACAGCGAGCACGGGGGGCTATGCTGGCTTGGAGTGATGTTTTCAGGTGGGGTGTGTCGAGAGAGCCCATCAGTCAGCAAGCTAGCAACCTGCTGACTGTGGTGGATAAACAAAGATAGAACCTGTGTTTTCCCTGTTGAATATACTCCCAAAAGTTATTCAGGTATCTGTGTGTGTGTGTGTGTTTGTGTGTTAGGAGTGCAGGATAACATGTAGCCTACGCTTGAAGATGAGCATTTCCTAAGATACATTGATGAATTCTTAGCCTCTCCGTGGACACTGAACAAAGCCAAGAACTATATTCCACCCTTTGAATATAAACAAAACAACTGTGCACACAATAATACATCAAAGCTGCTGTGTATTACCAAGAAAGCATTATGATGTATACCATATATTATCAAGATGAATTGGGATACTTATTTGACAAATCATTGCGGTGAAGATTTGCAACATTCATCCTCTTATACCCAACTATACAGCTGATGGATGGTAGTTTAATCTAACTGCTTACAGCAGCCAGAGGGCGTTTTTCCCCGTACTTCAGAAGCAATACAACGTTCAACAGTCTACATTTATCTTGAGTAAAATCTGAAAAATATCTGTTACAATCAAACTGTACGTCTAATCCCAGAAGCAAACAAAAGACATATTTAGTGTCGTTTTTACTTTATTTCTAGTTTGCCGTCTGCCTTCGACGTTTCCATTGCATGCTTGCTGCATTTAATTGTGCCCATAATCTTCATGGTTAACCACATGTTGTCAACACGTTTTCCCAGAATTAGCGTAATTAATAATTGGTAGTTTTCAGTCAAAACATGATATACGAATACTAGTAGGCTATCCTACAACTCTTATAACCACGCCCACATATGTGAGAATATTAAAGTTAGATTTCTGTCTACACCTGTCGAACTGACAAAAATATTTCAGACCAAACATGTATCTTACCTGTGCTGCCATAAATGAAAGATCCATGATGTTTACTGGCTGGTGCACCCGAATTCAACTTACGTAGGGGTGTTTCAACATGTATTAGTATGGTTTATTACTCTAAACAACCACCACGAATCTCTGAAAGTCCTCGCTCCATTGAAATGATACCGAACTCAGAGCAGTTTTGACGGGCGTCAGTTCGTAAGCACAACCTGAAGGCGAGTGAGCCGAGAGCGGGCGGGGATGTTGACGCGGGCGGGAGACAGCAGTCAGTGGGTGAGCTGTAAGGATGTGCAATAGTTAATCTCTCTCTCTCTCTCTCTCTCTCTCTCTCTCTCTCTTTCTCTCTCTTCTCTCTCTCTCTCTCTCTCTCTCTCTCTCTTTCTCTCTCTCTCTCTCTCTCTCTCGCGTTTCCCCTCTCTCGCTCCCTCTTGCTCTCTTCCACTCTGTCGATCACCCACGCTGTGTCGAATATTAATTGATTTCAAACTGAAAGTTTGTGTGCGAGAATATCACAGAGGGTGCCTGACAAATAAATTCTATCTAGTATACTAACCATATACTTCACACTCCTTGGCTTCTGATGAAGAAAAGAAAACTCAAGGGCCACAATATCCATCCAAAATAACATGCAAGTACAAGTATCCAACCATTCATGTGCATCAAGCCCTTTCAGAAACATTCATATTATCTCTAATGGAGTGATATCAGTCATACATCTTGAATCAAGAGCACTGCATTTGTTTTCAGCTGTAATAAAGTGTGTGTGCAAGATGGACCTACTATTAATCAATTGAGCTGACTTTAATGATGTATGACTCAATAAGAATTCACAAGGGAAAGAGCACATCCTCATTACTCACATTAGGTCCTTTATTCTATTCAAGAAACCCTAGGAAGTCTCAGTGCTACACATACATCTGTGTGTGTGTGTGTGTGTGTGTGTGTGTGTGTGTGTGTGTGTGTGTGTGTGTGGGTGTGTGTGTGTGTGTGTGTGTGTGTGTGTGTGTGTGTGTGTGTGTGGGTGGGTGGGTGGGTGTGTGTGAGAGAGAGAGAGAGAGAGAGCAAGAGAGAGAGAGATAGAGAAAGTGAGAGAGTGTGTGTGTGTATTACAGCAGTACTGTCATTTTTTCTTTCAAATAATCACAATGTTCTTTCATTGAATGCAAAAATATGCATATTATTCCATTTGTGTCACTAAAAACTTCCACAGTGCACATAAATATTCAGGATACCGTATATTTGCATAACATACAGATAATCCTCCATGGCAGCGGCTTGAGGGGCAGTAACTGACTGCTTCCAGCTCACAGGGAGAACTAGAAAGAACTCTGAATGTTGGAAGTTCCCTTTCAGAGAAGAAATGCCTGAAAATGTATGTATGTTAAATTTGGGGCGAAATCCTCACACCTGTGACTGAGAGTTACTCGCTAACCCTTTAAAAGTCGGTGTTGCTATGTGTATTCAAATAGAGACAGCTTAACTGAGATATCTGTGAAGAAAAGCATTGTGTATTGCCAAAAATGGGATTTTACTGAAGAACTTCACTGTTTTGTTTTTTCATGTGTAACACTGCTGACATTTCTTTCTGCAATATGATTTCTGTGAATTCTTTAGATCTTTTGCTGTTGTTGTTTATTGATCTTAAATGTATGTGTGTGGGTATCTGTTTGATAGGAGGGGTGTGGACAGCTTTGAAAGTATAATGGAAGACCAGCGGAGCTGTGTTCTGCTATCCCCTCGTCTGCACAGCTGGGCTGGTTAAATTAACCATCTCACTCCTCTCTCTCCCAGGGTGGCCGTATCCGCTGCAGCCGAGCAGAGAGTTCCTGTTCCTGCCCTTTATGACGCAGTGTGGCTCCATCCTATCCACCACTGGAGGAACCACCGCAGGCGGCTGGCACTGTGGCTCCGAAGTGTCTGGGTTTCTTGTCTCCACCATGGTGAATACAGTGGGTGGTGGTTGGGGGTGTACTCCGCTGGAGGTGGTTTGTATGAAGAAACTATGGGTCAGCACTCTGTTGTGACCTTCTCTATCATCCCATCAGCTTGCATTTGCTGGGCCTCACATGAGGAGGACAACATCGGAGCACTGTGCGTCATTTGTGGCTCCCTTGTGGACAGTTTCTGCTGTGTGAAGTGATGATGTGCTTGTGTGTGTGTGTGTGTGTGTGTGTGTGTGTGTGTGTGTGTGTGTGTGTGTGTGTGTGTGTGTGTGTGTGTGTGTGTGTGTGTGTGTGTGTGTGTGTGTGTGTGTGTGTGTGTCTGTGTGTGTGTGTGTGTGTGTGTGTCTCCATATGTGTTTGTGTGTGATGTACATGTACTGTATGTGTCATAAGTATTCTCGTGTGGATTGGAACAGCGTCTTCCTCCAACTTCTCCTCCTTCAGAGGAGAGAAAGAAGTGAAAAGCGCTGATGCTGATGCAACAGTTTCCCCACCGGCAGTCGTGCCCCGAGGCGACATCGCTCACCCGCTGACCGTCACAGCGCATGGGTGACTCCACCGCTCCATTTGTCATCCTCCACAAGAGGGTCATCGCCTGTGAAGGAAGCGGGCGCCGAGGTCTCCGTGGAGTCTTTGGCCCGGCTGCCCGTCCCCTGGTTGGAGACACTCCATGTGGCACTCTATATGGTTCATTCCTCCTCAGTACACCAATAGTGGAGAACCTACATCCTCAGCACCATGTCCTGTGAGACACTGGTATGTCTTTATGGATGGGCATTATCTTGGAGTGAAAGGCCTGTGTCTCTAGCCTTCCTCCAGATGTCCTGCATCTTCCATGCGTGACACTAATGCGTGCGTCTGGATTTCACACTCTGGTTGGCGCTTTGTCATGTGCCATGCCTGAGTCTGGCGTCTCTCTCTGCGGCACTGACCTATACTGCATGAGTGGGACTGCTTTAAGCAAAGAGCTCCATCAATAGAGATGCACTTATCCTGATCTAGGACAGTTCCACAGTATGACTAACTGACTGACTGGGAGTCTTAACAGATGTGAGACATACATATATATATATATATATATAGGAGGGAGTGTTTCTGTGTAATGAGGGACTGACTTGTGTGTTTACTCCTTTGAGAATGGGTGTGAGTCAGGTGGGCCTTTTCAGACAAATTATATGTTCTTGTCCAAAGGCCATAAAAATGTCATATCTGATCATAATACAAAGAAACAAATATCACAAACAGCTGTAATGAACAGCTGTAAGACACTGTTCCATGTGAATGTATGCCATGGATTTATCAAAATGGGAATCTGAATTATTCATGCGTGTGTGTATGCTACGTATATCTTATGTGTGATATATGCATTGATGTTTTGACCATGAATGACATGTAAATTTTCATAAACTAAGTCATGTCTCCTAATATACTTTTGCTTGTAGACATTTCCCCCATATTATTCAGTCCATTGATGATATGGTGACATTTCACCCTTATTGTCCCCTGTGAGATATCTCACATCAGACTGGCTTTTAAGGTTCCTACACTGGACTAAAAGCTACTGAAAATCAATTTCTGCCAGGAAAGGTCACTTAATGCCATATAAAATGTGTGTCATTGTAAATGTGCCTATTTTTGTCAACGTCTTGATACATTTTGCAAAACCCCACCTGTATGCTTTTGCACAAAACTAAACAAACACTACTTCTCACTTCTGCTCTGCGGGTGTCTGCACTTCCTTAAATAAGTTATGATTACAGCTAGACTACAGAAAAGATACATTTCATAGTCACCTGATTAAAATGGATGAAATGGTATGTTTGTGCTGGGCTGGTACACCATATGAGAACTGCTGCCTACTCTTCTGAATCTTAGAATGTTTAAGGTTGTCACGAGACTGTTATGATAGATAGATAGATAGATAGATGGATACTTTATTAATCCCGAGGGATAGTTTCAATATGGCCATGTTGTCACATTCAGTAAATAAAACAACATTTCATTTGTATTCATTGATTCATTGATCCACATTTGACAACAGAATTTTTTTTTAATTATTTGTCTCTTCCTCTAATGCATTAATTAAACATCAAAAGATCTGCACTGAATACAAACCACACCCACATAAATGTTCTTTTATCTTTAACTGCCTAGAGGGATTGTTTGTGGTTTCTAAAAATAACCCGACAACACACATGAGATTTGAGGCCGCGAAAAGACAACACACAAAAGGAGAGCTGCCATGTAAAAAAGGCCTGACCTGTCTCTGCACTCTCCTTAACATATCCTATACAGCGCATTACATCTACGGCTCTTGTTTCAGAGAGCCCTCATACTGCACTGTCTGACTAACCCATAGGCCCACCTCTTCAGATTAATATTGCATGTGTTCTTTTGCAGTCTGAAATTTAAGGTCTGTTTTGTATAGAACCGGAGGAATACCCTGTACACCTTAGCTTTGGAACATACTGTAGAAATGCACCATTGAAAATAAAGTGCTAGTAACTGTATTTTAGCCAATCAGCCTTTCTTGATGATGATGGGAAATGTATTCCCAGTGAACCAGTGCTTTCCACAATGATTGAAGCAGACAGCAGAGAAGTGCTGTTGGATGGGAGATTTCTACAAAAGTTTCTGCGTAACTTTTGCTTACATTGATGAGTGAGAGCCCAGACAGTCTTTGTCCAAATTGCTTCACGCAGCAGATCAGAAAAGCAACTTTGACTTCACTTTGTATTCACTGTGTGTAGTCAACTGTCCTCTCTGGCCTGCCTCGCTGTCTGCTGACTGGGGCTAAAGTGTGTCGCTTTGCATGACATGTTTCTGTTTTTGCACCGAACTCCCAGCTGGTGTGGTCAAGCTTTTATTATTGGTCGTGACAGCCGATGTCTTGTAGATATGTGGGAGGACACTGACAGAGATGTCCACAGAGCCAGCACCCTTTTCCCCTTGGATACCCTTGGAAAGCCTCCGTGGTTGTGTCTCAGTTACTGCAACACTCGGGACCCTTTAATCATCACATCCAAGAGTACATGATGAGGAAGAGGCAGAGGTTCACCAAGAACCTCATCAGACTGTCCAGTGCTAAGTGCATTGATCAGGAGACAGCTTCAGCGAGACCATGATGGGTTGTTTCTGATTATGAGAAGACAGGCATACGCCCATATGACAGCCCTACACATGGCCAGGCAGTGGTTTGCCATAGAAATCTCCAAATAATCCAAGCCATCCTGTTTTTGGAAGGAGCAGGAGCAAATATGGGCTGTAAGAGGACATCTCTGTCTGACCAGTTTGCTTCCATCCAGAGAGCTCTGGGTGAGACAGTGTCCTCTTCACACAGACAAGCAGACATTGGAGAAGGATGCTGCGAGAATGGATGGCTGAGTCTGAGTCACGCCCTGTGTTTCACAGGAGATTTCCCCAAGGACCCTCCTTTCTCAATTCAATTTGTGTTACAGATGCAGCTAAAACGCTAAAAGAGGATTTAATATTGTTTTTCTTCCCCCATGTCAGTACCATGCCTGAGCGCTGCACACCGGCAAAGGGCACCACACCGGGGTGAAGAAATGGAAATGAGGGAGCATGAAGGTCTAATATGAATGTGAGGTGGGAATTTTTCACCTCAGACTACCCACAATCAGGAGACTGGGCATCTTTTGAAACAACATTGCCCTTTATATGACAATGTTATTTGACCCTATTTTTTAATAGGTTGGTTGATGTTAGTTGTGCGATGTGAGGTTTTGCACAAGCCAACCCAGTCTCTGCGGTGCTACTATTCCTCGTGGTGTGAGGAAAGCCCACAGTCTTTGGGACGTTCAATACATCTCAGCTTGGGAAATAACTTGGAAAATTGTAGTATTGAAAACCACAAAGCATGATTCACTATGTGACACAAACTCAATTCAGAAGATAAAAGAATATATCAGTAATACACTATTTTAGGTCTTGCCTGGCCTTATCTAGGCCGGAAATGCCAAGAAATGTGACATGATTAACAAAGAGCTTTGGTGATCTTTATCCTCCAATAGAAATGATGCCTGTTTACCTGTGTTATGTGATAAAAGGGGAATCAGCCCTACCATGCATGTGAAATCTCTAAATAACCTAAGCTGCTCCTCACTGACAAAGATGTGTGGTTAACGATTGAATGTATGGAGGAAATTTACAACAAGTAAGAGACAAAGCAAGGCTCCCCTTTTCTCTCTTTGTATAAGCTTCCACAAGGGCCCAGGGGACAAATCAGCCATTTATCAAGTTCACAGAGGGTTGCTGAGACAATACTATTTAACCTTTTGCGCACTTGTAACATGGCGAGCTGCCTGAGGGCATGATTTATGACAGTATCTCTCCGACACACGTTGTTGTGGGCACCGGATGTGTCCCTTGAATGAATTATGGGAGAGTGATATTTAGTGGAAGGTGAAGGCGCCGGTAATGAGTCCATGTCAGGCTCTTAATCTCATCGGGATGCAAATGCATTATGCATAATGTATTCATCCAAATGCACGTCATGACAACTAAGTTCCTCATCCTCAGAAACCCGCTCCAAAAAAAGCTCCAAAAGCAACACAAATATGACCACTGTACAGATATTTTCGTCGAGTCATCTGTAAAATGTTCCTTAATCTAAAAAAAGGTATGAAAGGCATGACCGGAATCTCTCCATTGTTTTCTTTTTTCTGTTGTTGGTTGGATGTGTGGAGGAGGCAGTGTTTCCCAAGCAGTGGCGTGTAATTGCTTCATATTTTATGTTGCGAACATGGCAGCGGGTGGCTGAGAGCTTGTCTCTGATGAGTCGAGTGCTTGCGTGCCCTCCTACTCTGGAGCAGCTGCTCGCGTCCTCACTAGATTGGGCTCCGGTATGCACTTCTTGTGTTTCTTGCACTGGTGCATAAAACGACCTACCAAATGAGTGGGACTGAGCGCTCTCGGCAAACTTACATGCGCCGCTACACAGTCAGGGCCAAAGCAATCCGTGTCACTTTCAACGTCACCGCGGGACAGAAAAAAGTTGGTTGCCTTCATCTGGAGGAGGAAGAATTATCTCCTGTTGCTGACCATTTGGGTAAGAGGCTAGGTAAAAGGGAATTCAATATTGAGAACTCAACTTTAATATCTCCCAGTTTAAAATCGATCTACAGACAGCATGTTTTCATGTACACAAGCAGTGCTGTATAATGGATGGACTGTTGATGTGACTCTGATCACTGTTCATGTGAGTCAGACAGATGACCCGACCTGCATACTATGTCTTTAGGCTTACTGTTTCTGTCTCAAACTGCAGGAAGATGGTGTATTTGGCTACCAGAATTAAAAAAATTTAAAAATGTTATAAACTCTTTTGTTCTTGTTTCGCTTTCTGTTCTTACATCATATCTGCTCCATACATGTATAGTTGTAAATGTGAGTCCCAAGGTTAAATATTGATTTTTTTCAGAATCACTCAGATGTTGAAGGCAAACAGTGATTCAATCACGGTGGGGTTTTACTAGAGTGGCTTATTTGATTGGCAAGATGAATGGTGAGTGGTCCCTAAAAGGCTGTCAGAGCTAATCTGGAATGGCTGCACTGATAAGGTCACCCACTCCCTTGTTTCTCAGCCCGAGGTCTGCTCCAGCATATGATAGCTGGGCCAGAGATGGATCATGTGCTGAATGATGCCTTTCTGACTGACCCCCACCCAACTCCACCGCATCCGCCTCCGCCACCGCCACCACCACCCTGCTGTATTCCTCAATCCTCTTCATCAATTGGTGTCACATTTGTCAGTTTAAAAACAAGTACTGAGAAAGCCATACAAGGACTACTAGCCAGAACAATCTGAGACTGACAGCTGAATGAGCGTATGTGCATGTCATCACTCAAGCATGCATATAGGCAAGAACAGAGAATAATTTGCATGGGCTAACACTGATAGAGGATCCCACACTGTCCAATTAATATGAATACAAAATACATAATAAGTAAAACGTCAACGCCATTAATAATTCAAATTACTGACCTCTATAGTATTTTTGTGAGTGACCCACGTACTACATCGGGGACATCACGAAAAAGCAATTTTTTCAGTCATAAAGAGATGAACATGTTCTGGTATATAATCTAATATTGAGCAGAAAAATGAGACTGACATGACTCAGGTGATTAAGGTGACCCAGTAGGCTGATGAACTGCATTTAAAGATGTAATTATCCATGCGTTCAGGATAACATAATCCATCAGGTTTTCAAAATTGTAGCCTACAGGGTGCCAGAATTCTCTCTGCTATTAATATTAACATTGTCATTTGCTTAAAAAATGCATAGACCAAGTTCACTTGGTGCATCAGTTGATATCTGTGTGTGTGTGAGTGTGTGTGTGTGTGGGGGGGGGGTGTGTGTGTCAATAACAGTGACTGTGACAACTCACTGTTAAAGAGCGAAGAGATATGGTACCAACAATTAATATCAATAAATTATTCCAGCAAATGGAAGAGCTGGGGCATTGGAACAAATGTGCACATGGTGCAATCTTTCACTGGTTTACTCTCAGCAATATTCTCCCCACACAATAGAAGGCTTTAGTTCAGGGCCTGGAGCTAATGCTAAATAAATGACTGTCTGAGTCTGTGGCAGCTTATGGAGGGGAAAGTTGAATACTTAAAAAATACCCTGTGCGGACCTCACCTTGCTCTTAGGTGAATTACACCTTTAAAGGGACACAACTACTCACCTGCCCTGGCTAGAGAGAGAAACATCTAGAGCTCCATCATCATGCCTTACATGTCTTCTGCTGACACACCCTTTGCTCCAGTATACACACCACAATGCATAGAGACACACACTGCTTTCTTGCTTTAGCACCTTCCTGCCAGTGGACACCAAACAGTACCCAACCCACACTCTTCTCTTCTACAAGTTCTCTCTTCTGCTGTCCAAACTCTGTTTTCTTTTTTATCTGGGAAGCAGATTTGATTCATTACACTTCTTAACCATAACTACTGTTAAAGACACCAAAACACGCACCTCAGATGCAAATTTGTTTCAAAATAAAAGGTTTGGTGAAAGGTTGATGATTGAACGTCAACAGCCAATCAAACTACACTTCTCCCTTCCATATTCCTGAAGCTTCGTGTTCATTGGCTGTAATTGTTTAAGACCTGGTCAGAGCCACTGTGTGTGTTTCTCATTACAGCGCCAGAACTGGGCACATTTTTCTGAGCGCACGCACACACACACACACTGAATGGACAGTATCGTCATAAGTATCGTCATTAAATAAATAAGGGCGGTTTTCACACCAGTTTGTCCGAATATATATAGCAGTATATATATATATATATATATTAATGGCAGTAATAGTGGATTGCTGACCTCAGTGACTGTAAAACACAGTTTTTACCATCTTTGGCGACCACACCAAGATGATGCAAGTTGTCATTCAAAGAGTAAGCTGTAAACCTGCATCTTTTTCCTCTGCATAAAGTTTGTAATGTAACGTGATGTGTACATTTAAAACAGTCATTAGAAATTAAAATTGAAGGGTAGACATTTAAAATTAGGAGCCCAGATTCCTTGGCTTTGCCGTCATTTTAGTTTCACCATGCCTTCCAGGTCAATCTCATCAACTGAAGAAAGAAAATGGCATATGGTGTCATAACAGTGTCTCTCACTAGAGGTCAGCAGTGGCTTTTTTATGCTAGATCTTTATTCATAGTGGTCTGAAATGGTTCAACGGATAATAATAATTAACTATTGACTGTGAAAACTCTGTGGGGTGAGAGCTCTATAATTGATTTAGTTTTAATGTCCACAAGTTTGAGGTAAGCTGCAATCTTATGTCAGCCAAAATATCCTACTTATTCTATTAATTTTGAAATAATTAAATGAATATAAATAGTTAGATTTACGGAGGAGTTCATGTCTGTCGATATGATACGCATGTGTAGATTGCTCGGATTCCCCCACACGTACGCACACAATACTCAAACTAATTTTGTAACAAAATATACCCAGTAGAGGGCAGTGTATTATACAACAAGCTTACTGCCTCTTTTCTCAGATAATAGCTTTTTAAAGATGCTGTTTACTGCCAGCTCTTACAATCCTGGCAAAAGAATAGGCTTGTCTCGGAGGCTGAGAAATCACTCTGGCAGTTCAAAGTGAGACATCGCTTCGCTTCCCCCGCGTGTGCCTATTTAATGCACTTTATCGGCGCTCTCCCCATCCTACCCCAAAAGAAACCAGCCCCGCTGTGATCTCCTTGAAATGATCTGGATTTACACACAACACAGCCTGTGACAGAGCCCAGCTTCGCTCGTGCTGACCTCATTACAACATGGCTCGTGGCTAAATGAGAAACTGTGTTACGTTTTTTTCCTTCCCGGCATTAATTAAGAAAGCCTTCCTCACCACGCTGATCTGAATCTAATGTGATGAATGCGAAGTGAGAAAGTTCAGTCAAAGCCAAACTCGCTTCCTGAATTCCGAGCAACCGTAAACCACTTGAGGTCATTTTGACATGCTTGCACATTGAAAAACAAGTGCTGGTCCATCAGTGATGTACCTTGATGGGTCATAGACTACAAGTGCAAAAGAATCAGTCAGACTTTCCCATTACTGTGACAGGTGTGCTGGCTGGGCATCAAGGTCCATTTATGGCACAGATCTACAGACATAGTTATCATATAGAGAGACATGCACTGTAGAATGCTGGGATAAGAAATGGTGGTGAGGATTTCAATTTCCATGCCGTCTTCACAAAGTCATTCTTTGATGGTCTGATTTCATATTACACACAATAACTCCACTACCAATGAAAACATACAGGTAATACACTGAGATACCCAAATAGAGAGGCGATGCACGCTAGGACTGAAGACTAATTGCATTTGACTTTTTCCCGAAATGTCTGACTTTGGCTCCTTTGCCTCCTTCCCCACACAGCAACACCTTACTCAGACTCAGCCCTTAGTTTGTTTTATTAGGCCCACCCTCTGTCAGGGCAAGATAGAGTTGCCCCCTCTGCTCTTCCGGGTGTAAATCACGTGTTAATTGAGTGGTATGCAGAAAAACATGTCGGCCTCAGGTCCTGCTGTCTGCCAATGAATCCCCTCCACTAAGAACAACCCCATTTTGGACCCAAACCATGCATACACATCCAAACAGCCAACATCACAGGGTGTATGGTAATCCTCAATCCTCATTTCAACTGCTTAGTCCAGGGTCAGGGTGAACTCACTCGATGTGGCGATGAGTTTCAGATACGCTGAAGCTGAGCGAAGGGACGATGACAGATACCATTGGGCATGAGAAGCTGAGACAGCACACAGCTTCCCCCCGCCAGCTTCCCTCCTCTCCTCATTAAAAACGAACCTGCTGAGATCTGTCCTTTGCATTCCATGCACGGCCACCCAAATGGTGATGAGCAGAGACACGCCCGGACGCATGCGTTTGATACCTGTGTTGTATCAATTTAGGATGCTGACAGTGATACATTATTTTGGTACGTAAATAAGAAGGGGCTAAATGGAAGCATACTTTAATAGTTGCCATGCTAACTAGCTCATGTGAACTCACTGACTTCATCAAGTCTACTCTGGCAAGTAACGTGCTGCATTCTGAGTAGAAAAGTGGGTAGAATAATTAATCTGGACAATATTGAACTTTTACCTCATCTTACCTTGATTGGCAACCACTAATAGCCCATACAGTAAATAGATCTTGGTCTTTTTGCAACCCAGCAGACAGTACACCCATACTCCTGAGACCCATTTACCTAGCAATGGTTCTTGCATATGGATCAGCCTACTTTAACCTGAGGCTAATCGCAAAGTACCTCTCCGTAGACTTAATATCCATGGACTCCATTGACCCTTATCAAGTAGCTAAAAACCCATATGTACCTTCTGGACTTCACTAGTTGTGTGTGCCTACTGTTTGTCATTCCTGTTCTGGTGCCTACCACTTAGTCCAGTAGCGAATACAATACAAAACAATATTCTGCATGATATCGTAGGTATGGGTAAGTATGTAATTGAGCTGAATTTTATCCATCCTCAGAAAAACAAATCCACGTTGAACTTGACAGTCAAACACAATAGTTGAGGTTGCTGCACGAACCCTGAAGCTTGAAGACAAAACTTTTTTCCAAACAGATGAAACGTGCAAAGTGGCAGTAAGGCAAATTGGTCTGAGGAAACACATTTCAGCGAGAGCCACTTAGCTGGAAACCCAAGACACATCCCTCCCACCCCCAGTGTTGCACACGGCAAACGTGTTCATCCTTAACTCCTGTCTGCAGTTGGTGCAGACAGGGAGGAGGGGGAGATTTAGTCAGATTAAAAGCAGAACTGGGCGGACGGATGAAAAGAAAGCTCTTTAATCATCTCGCTCCGTTACATGGTGCTGAGTAAATATTAACATAATTAATCATTGTCCAAACGTCACTCACGTTAAAAAGAGTTCCCCCGAGATTATGCAAACACTTTTCTCATGCTGTGTTCAAGCAACCGCCCCCCCCCCCTCCCCCAGCCTGCTGCTTCAGGATGTAATTAGTCAAGGTCATACTTTGCAGTTTTTTAGGATCCTTTCCGCAGTGAACATAAGGGTTCTATGTGGTGGGTCTGATCAGAAACACTTCTCTTCTACTAAAGTGTCAAACATGTACAAGTGAGCTTGTGTACACTGCCAGTAATCACTTTTAATCATTAAACAAACTGGCTTAGGAAGCACGATTTAGAGCATCTTTGTCCCAATAATCAGCATGACTGAAACAAACAGCTAAATAAACAGAAGTTGATCCACACCATATTTCTTGTTTTGGGCTATTTGTTTAGACCGCCTCGACTAAATTCTGTTTCTACGACATGCCAAGCTAATTTATTAATTTTACATCTTCCCTTGAGCTAATTTACACATTCTAATAAAAGTGGCCCACATTTCAACATCCTTGTCTGCGGAGGCATGCAGAGCCCAGTGAATGCATAATGCAGCGCTTTGATGAAAGCCCATTTTTAATGACTTCGGCTGTTTTGTCTCCTCTTAATAACGGACATATCTCCAGAGACAGATCCACGGAGCCGATGGGAGTTTGGTCCATTCTCAGCAGGAGCCTGCCCACAGCAGTTAACAGCCCTGCATGAAGTTGCTGTGTAGCCTGCTGTAATGTATTGAACACCATCATGATAACATTTTATTTGAGCTCACCAGTGCAACTGGCAAAGTAGTACAATATGTTCCTTGCTGAAAAAAGTTATTGTTAATACATGAATGAGTGAATATATGAAGTGTGGTAAATAAATATAAATACTGAATATGACTTTACACACTTTATGTACATTCGAGGTTTGTGGGAACCGTGAGAAGAAAAAGTATATACCAAGGAACACAACAGAGACTAAATCTAGACTCTGACACTCAATGTAACTTTGGTGATCCAGATTTTCTTTTAGATATTCATATTTTTCTTCCATATGGGCTGCATTGGGATTTGTCATGGGTCTTAGCACCACTCGTTTTGATCACAGGATTTATTGTAATGCTCCAGTAGCAGTTGGTTAAAATAGGAATCTGTTGAAATTTGAGCAACATCTATGAAATCTGTGTAAGATCCTATTCTGGGATGGTATTTGTGCCATGGGGTCACTGTCTAACTTTCTAATTATGAGGTAGACAATACAAAAAGTTTATCAGTACTGTTCATGTCTGTATTCATTTCTTAATTTAAAAAAGGTTTCTATACCTCCTCCACATGTCGACAGTCATGTATTCTTCCTCCCCCACCTATGAATCTATATGTCTCTATGCATGATGTGCAAAATAATACCCCTGTAGCATATGTGTCTACAATATTTATATATAACAACAACATGTTTCAGTTCAAGTAAAACATTTATTAAAATAAAATTGAATATGTAGAAAATATCTTTAATTTTATGCAAAGAGATTTAAAATATCCCTCTGAAGTCGGATGACTATTCATGCACATAAGATCCTCATACATGGAGCAGCCTATGCTATTTTTCCCCAAAGGATTAGACTGAGCAGAGACTGATATTACTACAGGAATGCCCATGTACTTTCATATGAGCACATATAAAGGTAAGGTAATTAATGTTGTTATACCAGTTGGTCATTGAAAATACTAATTTCTTATTGGCTTTCAGGTGTGCTGTAAATCTTTGGACTGTGTGACTATGTGGTAGGTTAGTTGTGGGATAGCTGAGAAATGTTAGCTGTGGTATAGAAGAGAGATTTTGAAGTCTTAATATAGGAAAATAATAAACTTAGAAACATAAATTGTGATTTTGCTATATCCAGGTATAACTACACATTTGATAGTTGACTAACTTTGTGTGAAGTGACCAAGCTGAGGCACAGACAAAAGTAGAATGTGAATGTGAATGTGAATGTGAATGTGAATGTGCCGTACTGTAGCAGCAGTTGGCTGTTGCATACTTTAAGCTATTCGATTTTGTGGATGCTAACCTCGCCCTTCGAAAGAAGGGTTTGACTCACCTACAGTGGGGAAAATAAGTATTTGAACCCCTGCCGATTTCGCAAGTTTGGCCACTTGCAAAGAAATGTGTGATCTATAATTGTAATAGTAGGTGTATTTTAACAGTGAGAAACAGAATATCAACAAAAAAATCCAGAAAACTGCATTTTATAACATTTATGACTTAATTTGCATTTGATGCAGAAAATAAGTATTTGAACCCCTAGCAAAACATGACTTAGTACTTGGTGGAATAACCCTTGTTGGCAAGCACAGACGTCAGACTTTTCTTGTAGTTGGTCACCAGGTTTACACACATCTCAGGAGGGATTTTGGTCCACTCCTCTTTGCAGATCCTCTCCAAATCCTTAAGGTTGCGTTTTCAATGGGAGGGAATGAGGGAATGAGGTTCAAACCCAATATTCCACGTTACATGGCCCCATCCATAGTCCCCTCGATGCAGTGGAGTCGTCCTGTACCCTTGGCAGAGAAACAGCCCCAAAGCATATTGTTTCCACCTCCATGCTTGACGGTGGGGATGGTGTTCTTGGGGTCATATTCAGCATTCTTCCCCCTCCAAACGCGGCAAGTCGAGTTGATGCCAAAGAGCTTGATTTTGGTCTCATCTGACCACATCCTGTCTCCCAATCCTCCTTAGAATCATTAAAGTGTTCATTGGCAAACTTCAGACGGCCCTGTACATGTGCTTCCTTGAGCAGGGGGACCTTGCGAGTGCTGCAGTACTTCAAACCATTACGGCGTAGTGTGTTGCCAATGGTTTTCTTGGTGACTGTGGTCCCAGCAGCCTTGAGCACATTCACAAGCTCCCCCTGTGTAGTTCTGGGGTTATTCTGCACCTTTCGGATGATCACCAATACCACACGAGGGGATATCTTGCATGGAGCCCCAGACCTAGAGCGATTGACAGTTGTTTGGTGTTGCTTCCATTTACGAATAATCGCACCAATAGTTGTCTGCTTCTCACCAAGCTGCTTGCCGATGGTTTTGTAACCCATTCCAGCCTTGTGCAGGTCTACAATCTTATCTCTGACGTCCTTGGTCAACTCTTTGGTCTTGCCCATGGTGGTGAGGTTGAAGGTGTGAAGTATGATTCTTTGGACAGGTTTCTTTTATACACGTCACCAGTTGAGATCAGGTGTACCTTGTTAGGGCTAATGAGGACTAATCTGTGTGCTTCGTGGGCACATAACTGGTCATTGGGAGCCAGAATTCTTGCTGTTTGCTTGGGGGTTCAAATACTTCTTTTCTGCATCAAATACAAATAAAGTCATAAATGTTATAAAATGCAATTTTCTGGATTTGTTTGTTGATATTCTATTTCTCACTGTTAAAATACACCTACCATTAAAATTATAGAGCACACATTTCTTTGCAAGTGGCCAAACTTGCGAAATCGGCAGGGGTTCAAATACTTATTTTCCCCACTGTACCACCTGTTGGATGAGCGATGCTTTTTTCCACCTCCTGATGAAATTCACAGACCTTACAACGCCCGCCTTTTCAACAGTCACCACAAAACATGGAGAACATTACATATCCATCAGTGGTCCAACTGTTTACGACCAAGCTTCTGGACCTAACATATTGACCATAGCTAAGGCAGAATTTGACTGCATGGAACGTCTTTAAATTAACCTGTCTCCACCAACACAGGTTAATAATTAACCCTTAACTCCAGTCCAGTGCTCCAGGAAATTGAGTTCCTGGGGCACCATCTCACTGGGAGTAGGGAATTGCTGTAGGTGAGGCTGTGCTGAATCCCCCACCCCCCACACCCCCACCACCACCACCAAGGCCCTACAAGAGTTTTTGGGCATGGTAAATTTAGACCATTGGTTTGTACCCCATGCCACTGGGCTCATGCAAACCCTCTATAAGGCATGACTCCTAAGCAGGAACTGGAGGAAATGACCCAATTGTTCTCAGCCACCAAACAGGCCCTCGCCAAGGTGACACTGCTTGCTCACCCATTACCAGACGCCCCCCATTGCCTTAACCACAGATGCCTCTGATGTGGCCGCTGTTTTCGAGCAGTTGGTTAAAAGGGGTGTGGGAGCCTTTCGCCTTTTTCAGCCAACAGCTCTGAAAGGAAGTATAGCACTTTTGATGTGGACCTCAAGCCATTGACATTTACCATGTCCAAGTCATCTGAACCATGGTCAGCCCAGCAAGTTTATTCTAGGTTTACCACAGACATTCAACACTAAAATGGGAAACACAACCTTGTTGTTGGCTGCCTCTCCTGTGCTCTAATTGGGACCATCCACCTGGGAATTGACTATGCGTGTATGGCCATGGACTATGTTTTGGACCTGGCCATCCTGGCCCTCAGGACAGCCCTACAGTTGGCGTATGTACCTTTCACAGAGGCGGAGGCTATACTGCTCTTTAACATGTCGGCCTCACATTCTCGCCCAGTGATACCTTAGTGCTGGAGACAGCAAGTTTGTATTCAATCCACGGCCTCGCAGTCCCCTGGGAGGAAACCTACACAGTGTCTCATTCCAGCTAGGTTTGTTTGGCACGGCATGTAGAAAGACGTCCGTGAATAGGCTACGACTGTCAACTCGCAAAGGTCCCTCACCAAATTAGGGCCCCATTGGAGCCCGTTTGCAGTCCTGGCATAGTGTTTTGACAATGTTCATGTAGACCTTGTGGGCCCTCTCTCCTTCCAAGGGTTTTACTCACCTTTTAAGAATGGTCAATAGAACCACAAGGTGTCCAGGGGCAGTTCCACTGTCATCCACGACAACAGCTGATGTGGCCTCCTTTCATTGGCGCTTGGATTGCCCATTATGGTGTCCCTGGGCATTTTTCTCTTACTGACTTCATCCCTACCACAAACGTTCCCTGGTCAATGGAAGACCAACACTCCTCACTCCTTGATGCCGCCCGCACATTTCTGCCAACCCCCACCTCAAGAGGTTAAATTGTTATGCTTTTTTCATCTTAAATTAAATTACATGGTAAGCTAACATTTCTCGGTAGCTACATTAACCTGCTGCAAACACTGCATAGCATGCTAACATTATATTGAGGGTTTTTCCCGATCTACTGACGTCTTTGCCTTTTCAGTAATTATTGTATAGCCTTGTATACAATACACATACATTTTCTGTCAATGATTGTATTATAAAATGTAGAATACAAATAGGTTACATATTACGCTACCGGCCATAACTGCATTGGGGTCTTCTCTCCAAAAAGCCTATAAAGCCACAAAAGTCTTCATCTGCTCTCCCGTCCCACATTTCATACCAAGAGGAAATGAAGACCTGGCACAGTAACCTTTAGGCCCAGTGAGCCTCTATCTCCCATTTGCCGCCAGTCACTTTTCCCGCTTTGTTTTCACCCCAAAAGGGGTGTGGCCAGCAAAAATACCTCACGTTGATGTCATGTTGCCCGAGTCTATTCTGTTGAGCGCAATAGTATGGACTCCCAATTATAAAGTCACTTTGAAGACAAATTCACATAAAAAATAACCTGCAGTTCTTTCCCACACTTCCTCACAACGGCCCATTTTTACTTTCTTTGTGAAGGCTGGATAAATGAGAGTTAGTTCTCGGCTAAAGAAAGACCTTGCCCCAAGGTATATTTGGAAGCACAGTGGTGAAGGATACATTAGATAAAAGAGCAAAATAAATCATTAATGTATTGTTAATGAGGAGAAAATAGATTAATGGAATGAAGAAACATACACAAGACTAATCAAGACTTAATTTTTCTTTACAGCTCTGGGTGATACTGTACTTAAAATATGTAATCTACTTTTAACTGCTCCAAGGTTGGACTGGATGAATAATTTGTATGTGAAACACAAGCCACAATTACAGAGAAAAAGGTTGTGAAAAGATGAAACACTGATTACTATAAATGCTAAATATTTATGAGTTGATGATATTCAATTAACCACATATCTGTGATTTTACACTAGCATAGAGATCTGTATGTTTTAAAAATAAACTGGGAATACTCAGAGGCCATGTCAAACTATATATTGGTGAAAAAACAGCAACTTATTTAGTCATGTATGTCAGACAAGTGTGTATTTATTCCTTTTACTTAAGTCTTTTTTTACCATAAGAGGATAGCAACTCTGGGAGTGGAAAAAATACTTCAAAATGAAGCATGACATCTGTGGTGGATACTTTGTTATTATGGATTTTATATAATGTCTTTGTTTGCATGTGAGTTGATTGGGTTTGCCCTAATTGTGCAAACTGCCAAATGTTCTGTTCAAACAGTCATAACGATAAGTCAACATGCACTTGCAAATAGGGTTGTCATCACCCTCCGTGTACAACACTAAAACAGGGAACTGGTCCTCCAGTGCCAACTAGATTCAGCCAATGCTACTATATGCTATGGGATTCTATTCTGATATATAATATGATGCTATAAATCATACTGTGATGAAGTGTAACTCAACCTTTCTTGAGTGGCAATGCTTTTGAAACACATCCCAGTTACACTTGGACGTGTATGTGTGTCGCTCCACAGACAGGACCACGGACAGCTCACAGCCTGTTACTGAAGGCTGCAAAATCAGCTATCTACTCTCCTCTCATTATCTATCCTTTGTCAATGCTAGTTCTTCACTTAACAACCACAAGTGAAAAGATTTCAAAACATGGTGACTGATTGTGATTAGCTTGGATACCTTACATTATGAATGTATTATAGTCTGGGAGGTGTGCCAAGAAAATCAGTGTGAAGTTTGCACTGTTATCTCTGCTGTCTACAAAATGGCAAAATCGCAAAGGCAGTCTATGTACACAGGCACACGATACAATATACATATTTGAGCTGTTAATAGTGATAATACTCCTTGTTATCCTGCAAAGAAGAGCAAAAACTGTGTGGTTAGAAAAATCAAAAAGTGTTGTAATTAAGTGCCTTGCTAATTATTGCTGTCGTACCATCAAAATGAGACTTGAGGCTTGTTTTCACAGAACAGAAACAAAGGTTTGCAACTGGAATGACATCAAAGAGAAACACCATTCTCTGTTGGTTTGCAGCCAATACACAATAAACATGGAGAGAATAGGGAATGAAGACAATAAAAGAGGAACCCAATAGAGAAGCTCCCCTTTCACTAAGCCGAAGTCTGGCCCTCAGTTCAGTCTACCTATACCTAGATCTCAAAATAAAATGTACAGTAGGTCTATGTTCCTCAAGATCTGGTTCCTAGAATGAAGTCAGCCAGAACCATAACAGCCCCATGTTCAGGATGTAATTAAGCATGTTGAAACTGTTTAAACAGCCAAACAGATTTTTCACAAGAAACAATACAAATGCAAAACTCTGGAAATCAGTTTCAACTCAATATTCCTATAGGTGAACAAATGATTGATTTAACCTAAAGCTCTTGAGCTGATTGCTTAAAGCATTGGGATGATTTTATGCAAACAGATGTACTGACTATGACCACTGTTAACTTCTCTGACAATTAGTGTCTAGCATATCTCATCGAAAGAACAAAATACCAATTAGAGAGAATTACAGGGCATTAAAACACAGACACACACACACACATATACACCCAGACACACAATCACCATTGGTCAATTTGAGTCTTACAGGGGCATAATTAGACTTCTTTAAATTCATAAATTGAGCACATTGCGCAAAAACCCTGAAAACATTTTTTCCCAGTGAGCACATTAGAGCCTCAACGTGATCTCAGGCTGTGTTCCACATCCAGGTAAGACAATAGCTCAGAACAGAGGCTCCTGGGCATGTGGGAGCTCCAGCAGCTGTGGAACTTCAAACAACATTGTTTACTTGGTTCACTGCCTAATCCAATATATTCAAGAAATGTGGAGTTAAGCTGTTTTAGTTTTTTTTATATTTATTTCTCTCCCCCCCAAACAAGATTATTCCAGTCTGTTACAAATCTTGAGGGGCTTCTGCAGGAGTAGAAAAATTATTCTGACACTTATATGACTTAAATGATGCAGGCAAAAAGAAAGAGACAGGACAAAAATAAACTTGTTTGGTTTCTGCTGCTTTTGTTCCTGCCCGTTATGCCCCCTCTCTCTTTCCATCCTTCAGACTGATTTGAGATTTGACGGGGATCTGTCTCATTGTGTGAGATGGTGTAGTCACTGAAGCACAGTTTCATCTCTGCTACTTCAATAGAGAGTGTATTCTAAGGTAGGTCTTAAGCTGGTTAGGTTTGCTCTGTAGTTTGAGTAGTGCTTTAAAAAAAAATGCTTCTTAGTCTAAACACATCCTTGTCCTACATTGTCACCTGTTTTATGTAGTGAATTTTAATGACACAAATGTGTTGCGTGCAAGAGAGGTGTTGGTATTTAATTTTTATTTGGTTTTGATTGTTGTTAACAAATCAGCCAGCTTTAAACTTTGCAGTGTTGCAATTGTACAATTTATAACCATCCTGCCAAATTAGAAAACACACCAGATGAATCCTTATTTCCAAGGGGGGAAACACATAATTTACCTCACATTATTTTAAACAAGTTTGAAACTGGAGGATTTATGTAAATAATATACTGAAGCTGTTAATAAATCCCAATAGAAAGCATTTAGATAGAAATGATCTTTCCTCCCCATGCTTTGTCATGATAGTGAGGGTAGACATTCTTGGGCTGCGCCTTATCACAGGTTTTTACAGTAACTTCAGTCACTTACACTATCTAATCAATCCCGTGTCACAAAGAAATGACATACAAGACAAACTTTACATGGCCTATGTATATGATTCATTACTTAATTCAAATACATTCTCATAATTAGCCATTTTAACAGCACAGATTCAACTGCACAGATTTAACTGCACAGATTCCAATTGCCTCCATTTCCTCCAGGTATTGTGAAGGGTAGAGGCACAGAAGTCTCAAAATGTAAGCTTTCATGAGTCCAAACTTCAACTTGACGGAGTTTTTAAAACAAACAAAGCCCAATATCTGACAGAGTTTTTAAAACAAACAAAAAAAACGTGTGTGTGATACTCCGAAGGTATTCCACACTATTTTCATTGGAAATGGTTGTCATGGCACATGTAGATGTGAAGACTCAGTTGAGTTCTGGGCACGTACTGAAACTGTTAAGTCATCTTTTTGTATAATGTCCAGAGTAACAGATGATGGCGATGTCTTAAATGCAGGCACATGAGGCGAAAAGAGGGGAGTCCCACAGTAAGACACATTAGCACACTGTAAACACATACAGTAGGCCTTCATAATGAACATACATTCATACCGTACAGAGCCTACATGAATTGTGCTTCGTGTCCTCTATCTATGTCATGCTAAACTGCTAAATACCTGTCCATATATCATAACTCCAACACCTTTGGAACTCTAATCAACTTGGGGAAATAAAAGTCACACATTACAGGGTTGATCAACAATAGCATTAAAACAAATTCCGCTGTACAATGAATTGGAACTAGAATGAGAAACTCAAGGGTTTGTTGACTCTCAAAAACATTAGCCAGTGTGCAACATGAGCAGAGAGAGACAGCAGTGCCCTAAGCAGACATTTGACAATACTGATTTATTCGTGCAGAAATGTAAAGTCGCCAATTACAGTCCATCCTTACCCGAAACCTGCTCAGAAGAAAAGGTTTTTCAGTAAATAAAACAGTATGGCTACTCAAAAAATGTTTCTTCTTTTGACACAATTCACATTATGGTGTTAGTTAAAATTAAGAAGTTACTTTTAAAAGAGCTTATAAGATCAAATTGTTTGGGATGCAAACAGGGTTTGGGATGCATTGCTGTATATGAAGGACTGCACACAGATATGATTTTAGTCATTTCAGTATTTTTAGTTTAGACACAGGTGAATAAACCAGCGACATCCATCATTCAATGATTTAAGTAAAAGAACGTTAGGAACTTTTACAGTAAAAATGGACAGAACTAGAATCAGCACTACAGGGCTTCATGATGTCATGTTGATTAGAATGTACCTTCAACGCCTGTGTGTAACTTGGCAAAATGTGTTAATGTTCATATGGAAGAAACCATGTCTTCTAAACTGCATTACTCACATATATATGTAACGAAAAATGAAATACTTCTGAAATAATTATTTACCAAGGTCAGTAATGATAGTATTGACTGTAAATTTAGAGCCATTTCACAAGTATGTACATATTTTGAAAACTTAATAAAGTAGATAAAATACCGCTAGCATACTGTGAATGTGTGATTAAAGGGATATCTAAAATTTCGAAAAACAGGAGAAAATACACTTTTAAGAAGTTCTATCCAAGGTTAGATACAACCATTCCATATCCATGGATATAAGATTCAAATTCCCTTTTTATTTCATAAGGCAATATAAGCTGAAAAATACTGAAATAGCTCGTTACAACTGTGTAGAACACAAATGCATCTATTTCATCCTACCCTACAAATGAGCTACAAAACAGAGCAGTAAACCAATCAAATAAAACACGGTGATGCATTTAAGAAAAAAACATTGCAGACTTGCAAAGCCTTCGTGAGGCATCCTTACATTAAGCATGACCACTAGCTCAGATACTGACCTGATCATTATATAGAAGTTAAATGCTGATCATGAAGATAATGAATCCATGATTCCTGTAGAGGTCCTTTGCAGCCAGCTGCTTTCAGATTCTGAGACCATGACAAAAAAAAATCAGCTCCTAGACAACACTTCTGAAAGGAATGCCTCATGGTAAAATCTCCATCTTTGTAAAAAGTGTGGATGCATCACTTAAATCAGGCATGCTCTTTTGCTCATGTTTCGTGATTGACAAAATCCCATATTTATGGAGTGTCATACGCAAGATGCAAAATGTATTGCGTAAAATAAAGCATTTACAACTATACTCAATATGTCCTTGACAAGGTGAGCAACATACTGCACAGAGTTGCCATTTGTGGATTTCATAAATGGGTTTAACCTACAGCATCAGTGCCATTTCAAACAGTACATCAAAAAATGCTAGAAAGCTCATTTCGCTCACTTAAAGTCACTGAAAAGAGTTTCATTGGCTCCTCCATGTTTGTGACGAGGCCATCATCACAGCAGTAAAGCATGTTCATGCATATTTACAGTGGAGTAAGGGCTTGTTCTGTGACAGTGGTAGTGACCCAGTAACGGGAAGCCCTGGTGATTCTCTGGGGCCTTTTTCGATGTAACCGTAAGTTAGTCTTGCCGTAATAACATTGTCTGAGATCTATGTGGCAGTCGGGCGAGTCAACGGCCTGGACAGCCAGTCTGGAGTCTGAACCATTAGGCATGGCGGGAAGTCAGGGTGATTCTTTGCCTTCCGGGAGCAGCGGAGGGGTTGACTACAGTGTGGTGTAAATGTAGACAAAGATGATGACAACGAGGTTTAGTATGGTCCCAATGATTCCAAGCATGGCCAGAATGGACTCCTCCTTGCCCTCCTTGTCTTGGATTCCCTTTTCTTCATCACTGATCACAGTGTTGACCATTTTCCCAGAAAAAGTCTGCAGCTTTTCTCTCAGACCAATCTGCTGAAGACAACACACACAAAAACACACACAAAGAATTAAATAAATACATAGAAGAATGAATCGACAGAGAGACAGAGATTAGGGCTGCGAAAAATAACATTTAGAGCAATCAACAAAGAAGGATAAGACTGCAGCTGGATACAAACCCTTTGATGTGCCTATGAATGAGATCCACAAATCCCCTTTAATGACAACAGCATATAATACTAACAACAAAAGTCTACATATGTCTCTATTACAATCTTCATTGAATTTCAAACCACTATGGAAAAAAGGCAGAAAAGCATACAGCGCTGCTCAAATACTGTTCACTGTCAGAGATTAGATCATTGAGTTAAACATACTGTAGCTCTGGGCTAGTTGCTAGTGGCCAGTTTTCCCAGCGTGGCCTTGGGAAAGTTTTAAAGCAGTTCAATAATGCAGTCAAGAATACATACTAGAAGCATGTGACATCTCGCTAGGCTCCTCGCTCCACAAAGGCCTGAGAGGGGTAGTGAGCATATGTGCATCAACGTGTTCTCTGTAGCGTTAGCACAGGCAGAGAAGAGCCAACAGACGGCATGGGAATTCAGCGAAAGCCTCGAGGATGCCATCATTAGCATGGCAAATGTGATCCAAACATGTTCAATATGCACAAAAACATTTCTCGAACTTATACAGGAGTCCAGACAATGCTTGCATGTATCCATAGAAAATAATCGTACCTTTATTTGAGGTAAATTTAGTCTGAGATTATAGCAACCAGCAGTGAAAATGATATTCTTAAAAAAAAATCACGTCACAATTATTGGCACCCCAACACATTTGAATTAAAATGCCTACACAACCGTTAGGGCAAACATGAAGAAGTTTAAGACATTTTAAATCATGAACCGCCCTGGATGACGACACAAGGACATTTTGTATGAGTTTGGTTTGGTAGCATCTTGTCTCCAAATCCACCATAAGACGTTTGTTTCTCTTTCAAAGGCCCTGGCAGTATTGTTTGCATACATGGCATTATGGATTCCAGGAAGTACCAGGTGATTTTACATACAAATCTGGCTACCTTTGCCAAGAAGTTAAAACGTAGTCGATGTTGGATCTTACAGCAGGACAACGGTTCAAAGCACACATCAAAATCCACTCAAAGATGGTTAAATGAACACGAAGGCCATCCCAGTCCCCTGACCTTAAACCAATTGAAAACCTGTGGGTTGAGCTCAAGAGGAGAGTGCACAAGAGAAGACACAGAACTCTGCCAAATCTGGAGAGACTCTGCATTGAGGATCGGTCAAAAAATCTCTTCCTCTGTGTTCTCAAGTTGCACAAAATAGTCAGTGATTACGACACACGTTTTTTGGCAAAAAATAAATTGTCATGTGGATTTAATATATTTTCTTTATTTACTAAGCAATGACAACATTTGATAAACAGTAAGGGGCATTTCAGCCTTTTCAATCATAAGGGTGCCAATAATTCTGGAAGGCACTGTATTAGCTATAGCATTGTCTTTATCATTACTTATATGCAATTGCAATGTCTATAGCCCATATAAAAAAGATCCCCTATCTGGTTTTTGATTATTCAACTCCACAGGCATTGGGTTTTCCCTACATATATATCCTTTGCATGTTGCATTAGTTTTCCCTCATGCTTTTACAAGGTAATGTTTTATTTAAGAACGTGAAAAAGATTTTTCATCAAAAATATATTTTCATCATCCACTGAATAAAAAATGGTCATCATCTGAAAATCTTTTGCCAAAGCTGTAAAATGTCAAACACTTGGGGATTGTTGTCACACATGTTAATCCCACTGATTTATTATGGATTAATTAATATTAATAATTAACTCCCAAATGGAGTTATTTTTTCAGATCCTAGTTCAGCTATTTCCCAGAGTATGAAGAAGTTAGCCCTCTAGTAGCTCAAATTTAAAAGATAAAAACCATCTAAAACGTTGTTAATGCAGTAGAATGTCACCCTCCAACTAATAATGCAACTTTGATGTGCTCAAATAAAGCCTTGAACTTGAACTCAAAATCTGAAGAACCAGGAATCCACTTTATGTTCCCTCACAAAACTGCATTCACAACATTACTGTCCTACATTGAGCTCGGTTTTACCTCAACACATCAGTGTGAGTCTGATTCCATTTGCACTGGATGGTTAACCAAGCACACGTGTAGCCCCCGACCACACCGAAAAAAGCCGGCTCTCCAGAAATACCTAGCTGACTTGATTCATCTTGACTGACACGTTTGTCATTGTAAGGACAGTTCTCTGGTGGTTCTCTGGATAAGAGGGTTGCTGATACAATATGCCCCTGCAAATCACCATGGCAATAGGGGGGGTTAGCAAATAGGTTAGCAATGTGGACACTGACAGAGGGATTGGCCCACTTATGGGGAGTCAGTGGTTTTGGTGTGTACACTTGTGCTAATAAAAGAAGTGTAAAAACAGAAAGTGGTTGTACATTTACAGTAAAACTAGGGTTCTATTTTATAAAATGAATAATTGATACCTAAAACACACTAATGGAGAATAAATTTGGTATTTCGACACCACCAGAGGTGCTAAAACGGTACCAGGTTTAGACTAATGGGCAAAATATTACACTGTTTATGCAACTCAGAGCTGTGGCCTGCTGATTGGAAGTCTATGGTTAACATTCAGTCAGCTTCTGGGGTCTCATCCATCTAAATGACTGGACAAAAAAATCCTCCCCTTTGGAATCCATTTCCAACCAATTGTTTGCTATAACATCCAGATTATTAAGGCTAATTTGCAAATCCTCCCCCCAGTGTAATTGAAAAAGTATATGTGACCTTCTAGTAGGTCAGGTGGGGCTTTGTCAATGCCCACCCAAAGGCTCTGTCCATCCCACAGGCCCTTGAGACACAACTTTTTAGCACCACAAGCGAGTTACAGATGAGAAGCCGCTAGTTATTTTCCCACACTCCTGTTTTAAGATGTCTGACAGCATTTATCACTTGGGATATGACTCCCAGGTGTTAAATTTAATTGTGCGCTGCTTGAATAAATCGTTTAGCTCTGCCAAAGAGCACCACACCATATGACCGGCACAGTTCCTACAGGCAGCCCTTGCAAGTGTTACTGTTAAAAACAAAGTCATCATGTATTCTCCTGTGCTCCCATCAGGTTCCTCTTTGGAAAGCGCAAATGAGCACAATTGTGTGTGTGTGTGTGTGTGTGTGTGTGTTTGTGTGTGTGTATGTATGTGTGTGTGTGTCGGTGGGCACACTGGATTGTGCTTGTCTGTGATCCGCGCCACAACAATAGTCTCTCCCCACGCCACTGGGGATCAGAGGGAGATGCAGGGGCACTGGATGCGCTCTCGTGCATGAACACGGCTGCTCTCTGCTGATACACACACTGGTGGAAGGAGCGCAATCCAGGACTAGCCAAAAAAAAGAAGAAGCGCACACAGGAAAACAGCTTCAGTGGAGAGACAGACAGAGAGAGAGACAGAGAGACAGAGAGAGGGAGAGAGGGAGAGAGAGAGAGAGAGAGCGAGAGAGAGAGAGTGTGAGAGAGAGAGAGAGAGAGAGAGAGAGTGAGCAGCTGTTCATCTCAAACAAAAGAGCTGGACTTAGCCCAAAGGCCCCTCCGTGGCCAAGCATTTGGAAGCGTATAGTTTAAAACCGCCACTGAAGTGCTCTCCAGGTGGGGCAGGCTGTCATTTTCATGCCACCTGAAGTCTATTCTTTCCCTGCACGATGCACAGCTATATGGTGTGGCCTGTGCAGACATACTAAGCCATACACACTCAGGAGGACTCTCTCTGTAGTGTCTCTATGGCCACTCTTGAGAAAGTGGAGGGCCTGATTTCAGAATGTGTTTAGCCTTAGTTGCGCCCCTTACAGTCATGGTCAGCCAAATGTTTCAAAGACAAAGTAACTCTGGCCGGTCTGTGCACACAAAATATTGCATAACACAGCAAAACTGGACAATCTTTTTCCAGCAGATCAAATCCATTTGTTGAGCACTCTGAAGCTAAAAGATGGAGTGATATGGCAGCTATTGTTATCTATGTAGGACATGTGGAATTATATGGTAGGGCTTGCCCAGCCAGACTGGCAGATATATTGTTTAATGGTCTTAGTCTGGGTCATTTGCAAAAGGAAAAAGCAGGAAATCAGAATATAACATGGTAAATGCAAATGCTGTGGATGCCAACTAAAGAATGATGGTTACAGAATAAAGCTCACTTGCCCGAAGACATCCACTTAAATGCCTTGAAAAGTGAAAGCTTAGCTTACATATCTTGTTCCTTCCTACCTGCTTACATAAGCCTGAAAGGAAGAGTGTTATATAAACACCCTTTCACCACAAATATAAACATTCATTTGGTCCAGTCCTCTACTGACTCCTCTGTCTAACATGGAATATGTCTAACCTACTCATGTGAGCAATTCAAAGTTATTGTGCAATTAGGTCACCCTGTATCTCACCATTTTACTATTATGTTACAGTAAGAGACTAACATTTTTGGATGAACTAAAGCTGAAACTTGTCCAAAACCAAGTGAAATCCCTGTCGAAAATACATTTCATAGAGAAGCTAAATGACGTTTACGTTCTGAAGTGAACTTGCTCAAAAGTATTATTTCTTCAAGGTGAGTCAAATGAATGTTAAAAGAGTTTGTTCTTAGGACTAATTGAGATTCACTGAGGGAAGTCAAACACACACATTTATTTAACCTATTTAACAAGGCATTTAAATATATTACTCATTCAAACAGATAGTTCAAGGCTTTATTATGTCGATGTTGCTCAAGTCTAAGACTGGGCAGACACAGTTTTATGGTGAATGTCAATTAAGTTTTTCATGCCACGTTTATTGATGACACAGAGAAGATCACCATACAGTGGCTACGAGCTGCACACATTAACATGTATGATTTGTAAATACATTTTCATTGTAAAAGTAATAAACTTCAGATGTAAGCAGTTGTAAAGTGGCAACTGCATTGTTCAGTATGTTTAGTGGCAATTACATTGTTCAGTATGTTTAACATTATATTACTGCACAACTATAAAGCATAGTAGTTCCAAATGAGGCTTTATTTATTTTGCTGTACATATCAAGCTTGCTTGGAAAGTGCTTGCAACTTTTTTTTATCAAACTGAAGGGGAAAATCATTACTTGAACCATTTTAGTTTTCCTCAGCAAGTACAGACAGCCTTTAAGGGGCACTTAGCCATAGAATATTTTGCACTGCCGTCCTTTTCAGTTTCAATATGAAATGTAACACCTGGGTAATCTGTTAAGTAATAACATGCTTCATTCATCCTGACTTCAGGATTATATTTAAGATTGGAACATGTCCCATGATTACACAGTCACACATAGAGCAGCACCCCCTATAAGTATTACAGAACCCAGACTCTTCACTTGCATGAAATACAGAATTTCTGCCTAAAATTTGCCGGTGTGGTGTGTGAAACTGCCAGACTGCAGCAGTTATCTCTCATGAAATCATGTTCATCTTTGGGAAAGTTTCTTCAAATCAAGACCTGCAATGCTTGACTGAGCCTCTGTAGTCAGACGAGAGGGGAGGCAGGACAACGGGTCAGAACTGAATGTCATACCTGGAAAATGGAACGCTTGGACTGCTGCTGCTGCTACACCTAATCGAAATTAACCTCGCCGGCCCACTCAAGTGAAAAACCCGCCTGCGCCGTGAATAATTCTGAGCATATCATCAAATGTTTCGAGATGCTAACCTGCACTGACAGCGTGTTTTTGCTTGTGGCATTGTTTTAAACTGGAATTAAAACAAACAAGACCCAATATACACAGACACGCAAACATTTACACACACACCCTCTTACACTGTCAAACACACAGGCATGCACACACACACGGACACACATACACACACACACACACACACACCCTCTTACACTGTCAAACACACAGGCATGCACACACACACACACACCCTCTTACACTGTCAAACACACAGGCATGCACACACACACACACACCCTCTTACACTGTCAAACACACAGGCATGCACACACACACACACACCCTCTTACACTGTCAAACACACAGGCATGCACACACAAACATTCACACACACACACACACACACCCTCTTACACTGTCAAACACACAGGCATGCACACACAAACATTCACACACACACACACACCCTCTTACACTGTCAAACACACAGGCATGCACACACAAACATTCACACACACACACACACACCCTCTTACACTGTCAAACACACAGGCATGCACACACAAACATTCACACACACACACACACACACACCCTCTTACACTGTCAAACACACAGGCATGCACACACAAACATTCACACACACACACACACACACACACACCCTCTTACACTGTCAAACACACAGGCATGCACACACAAACATTCACACACACACACACACACACTCTTACACTGTCAAACACACAGGCACAAACACACACAAACATATACACACACACATACACACACACACACTCTTACACTGTCAAACACACACAAACATATACACACACACGCACACACACACCCTCTTACACTGTCAAACACATAGGCACACACACACACAAACATACACACACACACACACACACACCCTCTTACACTGTCAAACACACAGGCATGCACACACAAACATTCACACACACACATACACACACACACACACCCTCTTACACTGTCAAACACACAGGCATGCACACACAAACATTCACACATACACACACACACTCTTACACTGTCAAACACACAGGCACAAACACACACAAACATATACACACACACATACACACACACACACACACACTCTTACACTGTCAAACACACACAAACATATACACACACACGCACACACACACACACCCTCTTACACTGTCAAACACACAGGCACACACACACACAAACAGACACACACACACACACACACACACACTCTTACACTGTCAAACACACAGGCATGCACACACAAACATTCACACACACGGACACACACACTCTTACACTATTAAACACACAGGCACACACACACACACGAAAACATACACACATATCCACAATCATGCATGCACATGTAAGCGTGCTCCCAGATGCACAAAGGGAAATGCATGTATCACAAACATATGACGTGTAATTATGCGCATTACTCAGAAATAATGTTTTGCAACACTCCACTGCATCTCATAAGCTGTTTTGAAAGCATTGATTTTGCCTTGCAGGCTGAAATGAAACAAGCCTTTTAGAAAAGTTTTTATAGGTTGATAGGGTATGTTTTCACAATTATGTATCATCTTTTTGTTGCTCCATGTTTGTAATAAAAGTTGTTATTTTGCCATCAAAAATGCTTAGACAATTTTGAGAGAGCAATTCAAAAACAGTACAGTCATAGGATCTAAGAATGTGAACAAATGAATAGAAACCACAAAATGCACGGCAATATCAGATCAAGGATATCTGTGAAAATCAACTGTGCAATGTCAACCAACATCTGAAAAGCAAGAGCTAAGCCAAAATATATACGCTAATATAGTTCCATTATGAGAGTGAATCCATACCCAAAAGAATGTATATAATGAGGACGTTCACCTGAGGGGATATAGATGCCCCCGAGTTCCTCTTATTAAATCAAATAAAGTCACATGTCTGAGAATTTGAGTGCGTAACACAGAAACTGCTTCAGCAAATTAGTGCACCACCACAAATGTCTCTAGACACACATACAGCATAGACTGTCCACATGTCGTTCCCCCCCAGTCCAAATGATTAACACATGCGTGTGTTAGTACAGTTAGAGACACACAGACACCACGGCACCTTCAAGAGAGGTGATCCCAGCAAAAGCCAATTCCCTTACCTTGCACAGCATCAGGAGGAACGTAACATTGGACATGCTGGACAGGACTGCCTTTCTGGAGTGGGCAGACATCCCTGGACACTAAGGGGAAAGTCGGCTCCGGTCATTCTTCGGCTGGGGGGGGGGGCTCCTGGATTTCAGAGAGGTTTGTGTCCACTCGCTCTTCTCCTTGCGGACTGTCCGTTTCGGGGCGTCTGTGCAGTTTGTCTCTCGCTCGGGTGGACGGATTTCCTCTCGCTGGCGAGTTTCATCTCACTGGCGCCCCGAGTTTCAATCTCTCATCAAGTTCCTCTTCTGCGTTCAGGAGGAGAGGAGAACTCCTCTCCATCACTTTGTCCTCTCAGAGATGAAGTGAGAGCCAGTGATGAGCAGATGAAATGACAGGAGAGGAGAGAAGAGAAGAGAAGAGGAGGGAGCATGAATCATGTGCTCAGTGCTTTCTCCCTCTGTTTTTAATTTGCCACGGTCACAGCCACCTCCCCACACTAGGACACTACAAGGATGCTGTTTAATTGATGCTGTTCCAACTCTCACTCAAAACTTTAAAAGAGTTTAGAGCTTTGCGTTGGGCGTCCCCCAACTTAAATGTCCACAAGAGAATGAAGACGCCAGGAAGACAGAGCAAAAAGTTCTAGAAAGAAAGACAATGATAAAGTGAGAGGATCATTCTTCCACTGAAGTGCGACCGAGACCCTCTCAGCTGCTTCGGCGGCAGACTGAGGAATGAGTTGGCTGTCTAGCTGGGGCGCTGAGAGGGGGAGTTGCACTCCACGCTGACGCCAAACCCCACCACAGGCTCCGCCAACTGCTGATGCTGCCGCTGATGCCGCCGCCGCTGCCGCCACGCTCCAGAGGCAAGAGGCTTCCCCTGCTCCCTCCGCCGCGCATATTAATGCAGCGCTCCGTTGCCTGGCAACCGGCTCAGGAGAGCCACCGGATGCCTGACGACAAGCAGCGCTTGTGACAGGAGCCTTGATGAAGGGGAGGAGGAGGAGGGACTTCTCGAACCACGACTCGAGATATATATTCAGATATATATATAATATATTATTTATTTATTATTTTTTTTCCTCTATTTTCTATATTTGTCCCTTCAGTCAGCTCTTAGTTCTCTGCGCCCTGTTAGTGGGGTTGCAAGAGTGCACATGCTGATTTATTGGGGTGTGTGTGTGTGTGTGTGTGTGTGTGTGTGTGTGTGTGTGTGTGTGTGTGGGTGTGTGGGTAAGAGGCACCACAGGGGGACTGACAGGCCTCCACACGCGTCCCCTCATGGCCGCCGAGGCGCAGCCGGACCTGTTTGGGCCGAGCGAACCTGTCCACCGGGAACCACAGCAGCATCCGCGCATGCAGCACCAAACCCATCCGGGCCTGACAGCCCGTTCCACTTCAACACCAGGGAATCCCCCCCCCCCCCCTCCATGTTAGTCACTCCCTGACTCACTCTCCCTCGTTTGCCCAGGAAAAAAAATGACACGATGAGCTCACTTTGCAAGAACAGACCAGGGGGGCTCCTGTCACAGTGTGGCAGAGCGTGATGCTCAAATGTGAATCAGCCTGGGCAGTGGCATCAGCAGCCCTGTACACACACAGAGAGGGACAGGCAGATTGGCCCCCGCTAATCTATCTTCTCATTCATTCATTAGTGCTAGAAGTCCCCCTCAGTGATTCGTATCTCTATCTGTGACTAGCACAGGGGAGAGCAAGGCACGGCTCATTAGAGCCTTTGCTCTCAGACTTTGGGGATCCATTTCAGGGGAGTTATGATCAAGGGAAACAAATGACAGAGATATTTCATCTCTTCAAGGCAGCCAGGGAGCAGCTCCACGAGCTCTGTGGTGTCTGTGTTTCTGTGTCGTTCTGATCTACTAAAAGCCTTATTTGTTACTGAAATAGATGAACTGTGTTTTTTCTATTCGTTACCAACCAGAGGAAGGCAAGGAACTTAAGATGGCCTTTGCTTTTGGTTTACTGACAGACCGGTGCTTCTGGACTTTTGATGCTGCAGCTGCTGCCACTACTAATGACAATGATGATGATGATGATGATGATGTTTATACTGATAATGATGATTACAGATGACACACCGCCCTTGATTCTTGATGCACAATTCTTGTATGCTTAGGATTCTCATCAATTAACACATACCATTTTAGGAAATGTTTGTGCAAAGTATCAAACCCATATGAAATGGAGCTAGTCATGATGAAACGCAGGCATATGTGGCTTAAGATGCCACTTACAGAGTACTGACAATTTAATCTACTCCCTTTTGTCATTTGCATATCATTGGATGGGACATAAAACAGAGCCACGTCCGTAAAAGGACCACCTGTTCCTGCATGCTTTGCAGATGTTCAATTACTCTGCACGGAAGCAAAGCCTTAAAAATAAATAAAAAGAAGTGACATGGCATATAGCACATTTTACAAGTCCCAGTGACAAATTACCCTTGTGAGCATGTGACCCTGTTGCCTTGCCTTGCCTTGAAACTGCAAGCTTGCAGCAAAGTAACACACAGCAAAGGGACTAACCCACCATACCAACACACCGATGGGTGCTTGGATGCTGAAGTCACTGTCCAGTGAAACCTAATCATGTTTTGGGTCATTTGGTCACATACAGAAACATCATCTAACAATCCTCTGGTGGGTCTTCAAAATGCTGAAGTAAACCAGCCACGTAACAGCATAGCCATGATCTTTTTCAAATGAGGAAGGAATGCGAAATCTATAATTATTCAAAAAAATATCCTCTGATGCTGTGGGGAAGACTTAAAACATTTTTTATTTATATTTTCTGTTTTGGCTGCTCGACTTCAGATAATGGTAATCACTTGCAGGACAGATAAAGCAGTCTTTCTCCAGCAAAACGGTCTAGTTTGTTTTCCTCTCTCAGTTATTTTAATGTTGACTCAATTTTCCTCGAATGCTAATACCACATATTTTAAGGCAACAAAATGGACATCTTGATAAATGCTGTTTCTATGGCACTGATCAAATTCAGGTTTCTGCTCCATAAAGTTGATACAAATTAGATAACTTCATAGTCCCTGCTTAGTGATCCTTGATATGATTAGATTTATATGTTGCGCAAACTCCGCGTCCAACATTTTTACATAGGCAATATTTCATTATGCGGAAGGGATGTTAATGGAAAAGTTTAAGGAAGAGTGGAAAAAAAAGTCAAAACAAATTGGTTTAAGGCTTGATGTTGCTTTTGCGCATGAAATGGCCTGGAATGGACAGCAATAAAAATGGAAATATACAGGAAGGAGTCCACAGACGGAAATCGCTACCGCGCATAATTTCAACACTGGCTCTCATTCCTCTCTGGGCTCTGAATTAACTGACCTCCAGGGTCCATATTTATCAAAACATTAACAATTAATAATCAGACAGGAAAAAAAAAATCTGTTACTGTCATTTGTCAACCCAATCATGCAAAATATCACGGCAGACATTTTAACTTGTGATGTTGGTAAATATGTTTAACATTGAACTCCAGTATATGGGAAGCACAGCTGCTTTACTCACCTGCTTGTCCCTTTGTTGACCCCCGGAAGCAAAATGCAGTTTGCATGTGTTTGCAGAATAAAGATAACAGTGGCCTCAAGCAGTAAGATTAGGTCCTCTCATTCTTAGTGTTTCCAAGCAAGTTGAAAAGGGCATTGCAGGCATCAGGCATTTGCTTAGCATGGGGGGAAAACTGTTCAGCTCTACAGTCTACAGCACAATTCTGTCTTGGTCAATGATGAAACCACTGACCTTGCTTTACACTGTTTTTTTTTACCACAGGGCCTCATTTAAACTGAAATAACTGCCAAGGTTTGAATATATATAGGCACCCTGGATGACTATGTGTATGTGCATTAGCACCTGGAGGGGTTGAAAATGTTGTTCCAGCTAACCCCAGAGATAAATGCATTGATCCTCATTAATGATGGACATGCCAAGTCCAGGCTGATGAACATTAAAGGGGTTCTGCCATGAACTACAGAACATCTATGCAGAATGAGGTGCCCCACCTCCCTCAGATGAATCTTGTGCAAAGACTATGAAGATTTACGAGCAAAAAGCCTAATCAGATGTTTTTCCTGGTTGGAAAGAAGATCTGTGAATTCCACAGTAAAATTGATTAATCTTCCACATGGCTCAGCCCAAGGTTATGTAAGTGTCTAAACCAGAACTATTTTGCAAGCAGGAACTATAGATTTTGTGATAAAGAGTTCCACTTGAACAGTCTTCCTCTGATGCTCCAAAAGGGTATGTTGATGTAAGGAACCATCCTCACAAAACTTGGCTACATGCTCTAAATGTTATTAAATCACCCATTCAAAAGTAATTTAATTTTGAACATTAATTCAATATGCATCTAAAAATGCAAAAGCTAAGCTGATTGCTGGCCAAATATACCCAACATAAACTTGAGGGTTGTTTAAAATTCAGCCATCCCTAAGGAATGAATTAGAAGGAATAATTTCGTAACACATGCAATGTCTAAACTAAACTAATGAAGGTTATAAATAATGTTGTCATGCTTCCATAATGAATTATGTTAATTAAACATTTACTCCTTTTGAATATCTAGTCTAGAATCATTCATAGAAACAAGAGACGTTACCATGATTAAAGTCTCAATGAGAATCTCTTCCTTGAAATTAAAAGACAAGCACTAAGAACTGGTATGGTCATGGGGGGTACTCTTGAACATGCATGAGGCATCTGCATGTTTATTACTACATTAACCCTATATGAAAAACGCACCATGCAAATGTCAAATTAACAAAAGTAACCTAAAGTAGGCTATCCTCACATATTGATGATTACATTTCCCCAAAACAACAATGTGTGCCCCAGCTGCTTTAGTCAGTTAGTGTGTTTTTAAGTGTTAGAACAATGTTAAATTTGAATGAATTGACATGAATTTCTTTGTAAAACTTCAGCTTTAAGCCTTTTAAACCACTTTGTTCAGTCTGAAGCTTCAGTCGTACATCATTTCAGCACCCAACTGGAGAGACTCCCACTGAGTCTAGACTGACTCATACCGAGTGTGTTCAAAAAGTATTGAGGCCGTTTCTTTTTGTTTGGTGTTCACTGGTCCTCAAGCACCAAAACTGAGCCTGAATCCCCTAACTTGTCAACGTGTAAATTACTTATCTCATCTGTTTTACTGCATCTGACTTGTGCATGCCAGACACTCGGGAGGGTAATAAAACCAGTTATATAATACAACAACAACAATGATAGAACAAGTGGAGTCCTAAATAAATAGCTGCCTATTGAGAATAAGCATTTATAATAAGCTTGTCTTGTCTGGCATTTTACTATAGCTAACAACAGGGCTGGGTTTCCCGATTATAAAAACCCTGCCCAGTACTTTAACAGCCGTCATGGTGCTTCAGCCAGAGGATGAGTGAACAGTTCATTTTATTGCATTAAGAATTCAGTTTGACAACAACACAGTTGAGAAGGCCTTCAAGAGGAACAAACAAAAGTATGCACAGCTGGTAGCTGAGGAGATGGAACAAAGCAAGTAAGCAGAGATAAAACAGAGGTAGGCCTTGGTGGTTTCACAGCAAAATCAACTTCTTAACTTCTTGCAAAGTTCGGTTTCTGATGCAGGTCACGTAGGGTCGTCCGAAGCAAGCCACTTGGGGAATTAGCCACGAAGATACTCAAGTATGTACTGCATCACTTGGGCTAGCTAGGTAGTTAGTCAAATGATAACTAAATTGTAGAATATTTCTTTGCATCTCTGGGACATGGGTTTGAAGAGGTTTGGGTCTGGTACACAAGACTTGACACTGTTGAGTCTTACAGAGCTTGTGAGCTTAATCCAGCGAATGACAAGTAAAGGAAGGCAGCCACTTGACAACCCCTTGACAACTTGAAGTCTGCAAAGGTAGCTCTTGTCATAATGTAGTTGAATCTTGTTATCTTCCTTGTGTGGGGATTTCCTGGGCCTGATGTTCCTGTCTGGGTGCCAAGACAGAGACCAGGGATTCATATTTCGGCCTGGACTTTTTAGCCTATACCTCCACCGGGCCTTTCCCACCCAAACCATATTCCCTTACTCTAAACTGTGTTTATATTCAGTGTAACCCCATATCCAGGGATATCCCACCTCACATCCTTTACCCATGGTCTGTGGGTTGTTGAAGCTCTCCAGAGCCACACTTGTGAATTTAGTTATCTGTGAGACTAGGGACAAGTGGGTTAGGTGGTACGAGCTGTCATTTGGTTACTTTCACCACAGTACAATTAAAAGGCACTTTTACCAAAAGGAAATTTTTCCAGCTTTTTCTTAAATACTGAATGCACTCTGGTTGCTGAACTTTCTTGATTATCTGAGTGAAATGACCACTGCAAACACAACACAGATTCTCCCCGCGAAAACTAACCTCCCCGTCCTTCTGGACTACATAGCGATTCTGTGTAGGTAGGGCAAAGTTTCAGGTAGGATCAGCTTTCACTCTCAAACACTGTTTGAGAAAACAACATCCATGATGCCGGTCATGAAAGGAATGTAAAATGTAAGAGTTGAAAGTAAAGGGTACAACCTAACTACAACACATACCAGCTCAGCTTCATTAATCTGATGAGAACCAGCTCAGCTGACATGCTGTCTAACCGTATTGAAGATAACAGCAAGCATGAGTAACATCAACTGCGAGTGACGTTTTACTTGTCAAAAGGCACATGACTCTTAACTTAGCTTCAGACAAAGGCAATCAAGTGCATCAATCAGCTTGTTCAAGGATGTCTCATTAGTTGCAAACTTTTACACTTTTTTTCTGGAGTGTAGAATTTCAGCGAGGCTTTATCTCACGTTAAGTGATCATTCCCTTGAGGCCAGCTAAAACAACTGCGAGATATTTTTAAGCAAACAACTTCCATTTTCTCACTGAAGATTTTACACAACATACCAAGAGAGCGGATCACCAACTAGTATTACTAATAGATATTTGTATGAATGGGAAGATGTCTGAGGCATTGATCTGTAAAGCGCTTTGAGTGCGCTATGAGTAGAAAAGCGCTGTATAAATGCAGTCCATATTTGTTCATTATAATGAACCACTCGTCATTTTTGTATCAGTAACTCTGTTCATCAGTGCTGCTCAGTGTATCATCATCCAGGGAGAACCATGTGTCTCTGCAGTGAGACTGCTTGCATAACTCCTCTGAAAAAGAAATGTTGCCTTAAAGTTTGAGGAGAATAAACACCAGGTAGACCCTCCAAAGGAATCTCTGTCTGAAATGCAATCTCTGAATCCAAAACCCAGAATCTCTCCAATCTCTCCTCTCCATGGCTTACTTCAAAAGCCTGTCAGGAGGAGAACATGAAAGCTTGCGAGCTGAGAGACCCTCGCTGTCTGACTGGAACACTCGATGGAACACCAGCTCTCGTTCTTTTTTACCCCGCAAAACATCTGGGAGAGGAGAGAGCCGTGCCTGTTTCACGGACTTCTTCGGGTCAGTGAGTATACACTTAAAAACATTTTAATCTCATGGAAATGCATTCAAATGTATTCCCCTCCACCACTGCTTGGTACTATATGCGGCATATATTATCTTTTATAATGACTAGATCCGCAGCGGCACAAACAACCTCCTCAACATCCCCGATATCATCAATCAGATTTGACTTTGGGAACAAAAGATTGATCAGCTTTTATGGTCATCCTCACCCATGCAAAAGTGTTATTTCAAAGAGATTGAAGGATCTCTTTGAAGGAGTGAATAAAAAAGCAACTAAGTATAAATAAATGAAACCACAAAAAATACACAGTAGGTTGAGTGGCAATATGAAATACTGAGCCTCCATCTGGCTCTTAAAAGTTGTTTTTTTAATCAGCCACTGCTCCCTAGTGAGATCAGGCTCCTTAAACATCCACAGATGAAATCTAAACAAACCCATCTTCAGCCAGTGAGACCAGGACGTTTTGGCTGTCTGCTGCTGCTGCTAACATTCATGATTGATGTTTTCCTCTGGTGCTCTGCTGATGCCAGTACAGAGGTTGCACACTCTGAAAGCCCATTTAAAACATGGCACAGAGCGGGTTTCATATTGGTCTACTGGGTGATAACAACGTATGCCTCGCCTTCTGCAAAGCGACACGTTTCGGCAATGATACTAACACCTAAATGTTTTCATCGTGAAGCACCACCACACACATCCAATTGGATACGAGCTTAGGTTTCAGACCCAAAAATAGTTTGAGATGTAGAAGCAAAAACAGGAAGGGGGAAAAAGCTTGCATCATAATGCAGCTGTCACGCTTGAAATGGACAGTAACATCTCTGCCAAGTCCTAGACATATTATCCATTTGGTAAGAGATATTAACATATAAAACACGCGGCTATCTTGCAGTGGGATTAGCAAGAAACATGATCCTAGATACATCAACGATCCAAGGTATTAAAAAAATGAAATAAGAAATCACTGGCTTGCCGAGTGAGGACCACTCTAAATTCAGGATGATTCTGAGGATTTAACAATGGTACTTATCCAGGCCAAGATAAGGCTTGAGCCTTCTCTTCCTCTCTCCCTCTCTCTCTCTCTCTCTCTCTCTCTCTCTCCACCTCCTCCCCCTCTCTCTCTCTTTCTCCCTCGCTCAGGGATTATAGGATCTGGGCTTTGGCAGCGGTTCAAGCCTATCCTTCAGATCTCCCATCACGTGGACACCTCAGTAGGTGGAGTATTGACTTGGGAGCCAGAGACAAGCTGTCTGTGTGTAGCCGGAGGATATTTGGGGAGGTGGAGGCCCAAGTTTTCTGAGCAGCACAATATGCTGGGGAGAGAGAGAGAGAGAGAGAGAGAAAGAGAGAGAGAGAGACGAGCTCGCTCCCATTACCAAACCTTCAAACAGCAAAGAGGGAAGGCAGCATGGGGCCCTGCCAAGCAGCAAGCCTTCACACTAATTTCATCCCTCTTTCAGTAAAAAGCAATGGGGTTTGTGTGGTTTAAGCACTACACGTTCCACCGCACAATATACCTTAAAGACTGTATTTTATGCATTAATCCCTAGAGATGCTCAACAACTAACAAGCGTAGAGGCAGACAACTCTAAACCTAAACAGGTGCTTTATGTTGCAAATAAAAATGTTACTGAGCGCTTTTACACGGACACTCTATCGCAGATGTCGATTTTGCCCTCATTCCCTGATGCCATCCAAGAGAGAGAGAGACCAAGTTGCTTGACAGTTGGCAGCTGCTGATTCTAAAATCTCAAAGGGGGGGAGTGGGACCACATGCTGCCTCGAGTCTGTCAATCAGCGGCGCAGAGATAAGATGACTGTACATTACACATCTTGTGCAGATACACTTTCCCCCATCTTTCATCACCTTGTCCTCCTGTTCCTCTCTTCCTGCAGGCATGGGACCAGGGGCATTTCTAGGGATTCTGGAGGCCCCAAGCAAAAGTCTGAGCATGGGTCCCCTAACCCTATCCCCTGACCCCCACTGTCTACACATCTACAAAGGGGATCTGTTCAAGCAAAAATTTCATTTTTTTAAAGTACAGAAGAAAGTGCATACTATATACGGTAAGTAGTGCCTGATATGTTTGTGCATGCATCATGAGCACAGCAAGAGGTGGAAAGTGAAGGAAGTGAAGGACTGCTAGAAATAAAATGATATATTGTAATAATGAAAAATGTGTGTGTGTGTTTGTGGACACCTTATACTAAAAACGGCAAGAAGTCAAGTCACTGTCATCTTCATACTGGGATAAACTGATCCTACCTTCTGTAGTATACCTGTCCGTGGAGACATGTAGGTCTACGTATTAGGATGCACTAAGAAAATCACCTTCAGAGAGAAGAGCGTAGTTGTGTTTGGTCTGCTAGCTTTGAAAACAGATTTGATTTCTATTGGTTTGGAGAGAACAATGCCAGCACAGCTCCCAAATAGGCCTATTTTTAAGATCATCATGAAATTCTTAATCCACAGCCTTGGCTACATCCTAGGTTATGTCTTTGTACACTGTCCGACTTGAACAACCATTTTGTTTTGAATTACATACACTATGTGCTGTTTAAGCATTTAAAACAGGTTATTAAAAACAGATGACAGTATAAGAAATAACCATATCAGCCAAAACATGAATGCAAGCTAAATAGTGTACACTCATTAATTCAATTCAATCTTATTTATATAGCGGCAAAACAATAAAATTGTCTCTAGGCGCTTTACAGAGCCCAGGGCCTGAACCTCCCTAGAGCAAGCACAATGGTGACGTTTTTTTCCCATCATTATTAGGTTACTGGCTACCGTTGCCATACCTACTTCATTCTTCTTCCCCTTCTATCACCTGCGCTTTTGTTCGAAACAGCATGACAGGTAGTTGGGTTCAAAGAGAGCTCTCAGTTGGAAAAAATAAACCAAGATGGCGGACAGAACTCTGTTGTATATAAATGTAATTTGTTTGGATTTTTGGCTTTGGAGATATAGACACTGTACAATCTAAAAACCCTGTAATTGTAAAAAAAAAAATACATCCAAGACGATTTGCAAGGTGTCTGCTAGCAATCTATCTAACATTAGCAAGCTAACTACCCACAATACAGTTTATACAGTTTGCCAGGGAAGTTAAACCGTGGTCAGCAATTCATAGCAATGTGATTGGTTGTTGACCTGTCAATCTCGCTATAATACCTGCGTTAGCAAAGGTTTTATCACACACCCTTAAACATCAGGCAAGCCCACCATCCACCCGTATGTATGAATGAGCCATAACGTAATCAGCTGTCCTTGGAGGCCCCATTCCAGCTTTGGCCCCCGTGCCGCCTCTGCATGGGACACATAAAATACTTTTACAACACATTTTACATTTTACAATCTAGTGTTTATTCCTCATGGACTGTAAGTTGCCAACCTTTCAGGATGAATTGGGATGTCTGTAAAAATGCGATACTGATTACAAGAGCACACAGAATGTCTCATTATATCTCAGCCTCTCAGGTAAGGTGCAACCTTTAATTACAGAGGCTTTAGCTCATTTACGTAGCAAGTGCTCGGGCAATAAAAACGCAAACGTATCTGAACGCTACAGTATCTGTATGAAATCAGAGCACATCACAGTTTGATAAATGTCCCCCTTGATGCAACACTCAGACTCAGCATGAGGGGGGGAAATGTGAGGTGACTATCCCAGGCTACGCTACGGTATAAAACTCTGCTGTAAAACGTGTCAGTTTTGAGATGATAAACTTGTTTAATTCTGCTGTTCTGACAAGACGCTGAGCATATGCATGGCTGAGAATGTATTATTGAAATGGCCAATTCAGGCTGCTCGGGTGCAATAAGCAGTGGGGCGCTCCGTGTTAATCTTACAGGCATTCCCTGGTGCTGACTGCGCGGGTATCAGGAGTTGAGGCCTGCGATTTGGGGCCTTATTTCATAATCAGGTGCAGCGTTTGCATATTTCACTGCTACGAGCAAATGGGACTCCCGTTTCTGTCCTTCTCAGCATAGTAATGCCATTTCTTTCATAACTGGAGAATCAAGCATTTGTTGTTCATAATCGCTCATTCCTCATCTCTGTAGACAAAGTTTTGAACAACACCTCCACAAACAGCTGTGAGATGAGACAAACATGTCACAATCTACTTGGTTCTGTGTTTATAGCGAGCATGCCCTAAATGTCAACTTTCTATTCTAGGTTCTTTTCTAATCCTTATCAAATTGTAAAAGTATTTGAATTGTTGCTGATAATATGGGATCATCTTAGAGGGGTTTGACAGGAGTTTTTGCTTAAGGGATATAAGTACAGCAGGGCTTCTATTAACATAATTACTAAATGGACAGTTACATGAGCTCCATCTATGACGACTGGTATTGGATGCCAGCTCACTACCACAGTTAAGTCACTATGACGACTGGTATTGGATGCCAGCTCACTACCACAGTTAAGTCACTATGACGACTGGTATTGGATGCCAGCTCACGACCACAGTTCAGTCACTATGACGACTGGTATTGGATGCCAGCTCACTACCACAGTTAAGTCACTATGACGACTGGTTTTGGACGCCAGCTCACTACCACAGTTAAGTCACTATGACGACGGGTATTGGATGCCAGCTCACTACCACAGTTAAGTCACTATGACGACGGGTATTGGATGCCAGCTCACTACCACAGTTAAGTCACTATGACGACTGGTATTGGATGCCAGCTCACTACCACAGTTAAGTCACTATGACGACTGGTATTGGATGCCAGCTCACGACCACAGTTAAGTCACTATGACGACTGGTATTGGATGCCAGCTCACTACCACAGTTAAGTCACTATGACGACTGGTATTGGATGCCAGCTCACCTCCACAGTTAAGTCACTATGACGACTGGTATTGGATGCCAGCTCACTACCACAGTTAAGTCACTATGACGACTGGTATTGGATGCCAGCTCACTACCACAGTTAAGTCACTATGACGACTGGTATTGGATGCCAGCTCACTACCACAGTTAAGTCACTATGACGACTGGTATTGGATGCCAGCTCACTACCACAGTTAAGTCACTATGACGACTGGTATTGGATGCCAGCTCACTACCACAGTTAAGTCACTATGACGACTGGTATTGGATGCCAGCTCACTACCACAGTTAAGTCACTATGTCTGCTGTGTAATTCTGTGCTCAAACCCTATGACCCTGCTTGACCTGTGTGGACTGTCAATGCAGTCTATCCCCAGAAATGTATTCGCCATTTTATTCACTTCATTTTTATTCACTTCATTTTTTTTCATCCTTTTATTATGATGAACTTTCAGTATTCCCCCCCAAAAAATTATTTCACATACCTCGCTGGAAGTTGAAATGCAGCACACGTCCTCTCTCTCTCTCTCTCTCTCTCTCTCTCTCTCTCTCTCTCTCTCTCTCTCTCTCAAAACGGGTCTTTGGAGCTCTTGAAGCTCACTGCGCTATCTGCAAAAACGTTTATATCAGCACTTTTTAAAGAATTCATTAAGGTCTTTGGGTCACAGTGACTGTCATATTCTGCTTTCACAATTTCTTTTCTTTTTTTCCCCTTTTTTTTAATGAGTGAGAAGGGTCAGAGTACAATACATTTCAACGTGTTACCTAGTCATCAAGAAATCAAAATTCATGATTTGACCCTGTTTGAGTTGCCCCTCCACAAGAACCATAGTCACATACGGTGGTCATCGCAGGTAATAATGCAGCACCCCCACATAAGCATTTTTTCATCCAATTTTTCAATTGCAAGTACTTCTTACATATAGTACTTATTGCAAATACAATTTTTCTTTGTCATTCTTTAGTTCCTGAAATGAAAGTACTGCTCCCGAGTTATGGCTTGTAATATCCAATAATTGTTTTATTAAAATTCTTTTTTTTTTGCTTGGAGAAAAGGGCTAGAATTAAACCATTATGTTGTAACTGATGATTTTCAATATCCACGTTTTTTCACTTGTATTGTCGTTATGTGGTCAATATAAAACATTTGAGCTGAGTTGTGATGAAGTTCCAACTTTGGAAGGTTTAGGAATGAATGCAGTGATTGCATCAGAAATTAAATTGATTGCATGAGAGTGCGTCATCCTTACGTCAGCCTATTGTAGTCACTTTTCAATTGACCATCACACAGTAAACACGTCATTATTCCGCATTTCGCTGTGTTTTACCTTCACTAAAAGCACATAAAAATGGCTAAAAAGCGTCACTCATGGATGCCCACACCACTTTCCCCAAGTCCCTGAATTTGCACATTTCATGAGTGCCATTGTGAACTCTATACTTTATTCTCACTAATCGCTTATTCACAATATCCTTCCTGGTGAAGAACAAGAATTTGAGTCCTCTGGACTTCGTAAGTGATGCTTTTTTTACCCATTTCATGGCTGTTTAAAAAAGGTGGATTGATTTTCCTGCTTTTGGTTGAGCTATCAAAGGAACTAAACATGTTGTTCAGCTCTCCCCCAATATGATCACTCCTATTGAACTGTCCAACACCGTTTCAACAAGACATATCTGATAGGAGGTTTGTAGCCATTAATAACAATTCATAATTTGAGTTCTCACATTTCACTATTAAGAATCTACCATAGGTAGCTGCATGTTGGGAGACCAACTTAAATGATATCCTCTTGTAAGTTAATATTCACACTTCCCCTACTCCTAGAAGAAAATACCGCTTCAAAGGCCTCCCCTCCTCATTGCTTCTTAAGGTATTCTATTTTCCCTGCTTTGAAGTGGAGCCCCTTTAAGTCTAGTCAAGATCTACACTCACAATTCCATGAATATGCTATGTTCTATATGTCTATTTTTAGTTGCTGATTGTTGTAGGTTAATGAATACCTGTTAGTTCATTATACTGAGTTTTACCTTTGTTTACCCAGAGTAAATAGACCGGGCAGCTACTGCTCAGCTTTTGCTAGTAGCAATGCCCTGCCAAGCAGACACACATATACAGACACACACAGACACAGACACACAGACACACACACAGAAGTACAAGCAGCCATAGTACAACTTTAGGCGATCACATTGGAGTAATGGGGGTTTAAATACCCTGTTCGGGGGCTTACAGACAACGTTAAAAAGGGAGTGGGAAGTGCTTGTGTTTCACCTTCTGATTTCAGACTGGTCCAACCTTTTAGTCCCCAATCTCTAGGCCACAGCCTGTGATGACATTTACTGTGTGAAACCTTTGAATAACGTTTGAGGATCCCTGCATATGTGTCCATCCATCTTAGATAACGTTTGAGGATCCCTGCCTCATATGTGTCCATCTATCTTGTGTCAAACTATGTATATTTTGGAGCTTTACAAAACAAACTGAATCCCTGATGCCTTTATAGTGACAGTTTCAGAGGATATGTGTTCAGTGACAGAGCAACATTTTAGCTGTATACACAGACTGGACAGAAATGTAGCTAATTAATTCTTCATTTGGTCTTCCTTGTAAATTTAACTACAGTATGTTGACTAAACGCTATTGTGGAGAGCTGTGGCTGTGAAGAAAAAATGTGTGCAGGTGAGCATCGGTGCTGTCTGAGAGTCTATCAAATTGTCTGGGTCGCAGTCGCCCTGTCGCTCCAGACAAAGGTGCATTCGTGGCCACTGACCTCCGTGATCGAGCTTGTTCTCACTAATGAGCACTGGACGATTAGCACGACTTCATTTTGGAAGCCCAAAGTCAACATAGACGGGAGAGCAAAACAAAGGCAGAGACAGAGGCCCCAGTCAATAGCGCTAAGCCAATTAAAATCAGTCTTCATTTGAGCTGTGATCTCTATTGATTTGTCTTTCAATTCCCGTCCGTCAGGTCCTCAGACTGCAGACGGCCTTGAAGGGTTCTGCTACGGACTAAAACTACTTACCAACTTACATCTGCCAGCAGCTCCTGGAAACCCTGCGTTTATGTTTTACTTTTTTTTTTTGCGGTACATAAAAGTAGCAGAGGAAAAAAAATCTATTTCATCTTACCACAATTCTAATGATCCACATTCTCTTCGCTGCCTTTTGTCCTTCCAGCAGAATACTCTGAGCGCCTGTGTCTCCCTCTTTATTACCACTTTTTCCCACAGTACCACCACATCGAGTTGCCCTTGATTATGCCTCCTGGTTGTCATACTCGCTATGAGACATGGAGGGCTTGAATGTAAATTAGCACAGCTATAACAGCGGCTACTTCTAAAATAATATTTACGGCAACATACATGCGTGCAATGAGTGTTTAGGCTGACTACTTTCGTGACGCCAGCTAATGTGTTCAAGTCAAACGGAGCTGACAGCTGTAATGGAAGCTGAGTGAAAAATGTAGCAGCGTTTTTGATCTACAGTGTTGCAGCTCTTTTTCTTTTTTGCTTACTGCGTTTTAATACTGCCTTGTAAGCACACCTAAATGTTAATAATACGAGTGCTTACAGTTGCATTTCTACGTTGCGCTTTTTTTTTTTACTTCTTGCAGACTGCAAGGCCTTGGACTGTCAGTACCTTCCCCTTCAGGCGCAAAACGAAGTTTCTGGTTCAGCAAGTTTGATAATAATCTGATCTCATTTTGGTTTGGTTAGTTGAAATGTTGAACTGATCTTTTTTTCCTCTTCTTCTTTCGGGGTGTGATAAATTCAAACCTTCATTTGGAATTCCATTGATGGCTCCCCGCTCAAGCAGACAGCTCACAGCACTGAGGTGCTGTAGCTGAGCCATTACATTTACATTGAGTCACTTTAGTCCAGGGTGATTTACAAGTGATGTGGAGTACAACAATCACCAATATTTTGCCTTTTTTTTTAATAGTCGACATGGTTGCACTCCAAACATGGAATTTGGCAACACACCATCCATAAATTCACTTTTACAAAATTGGCGCTATTTAAATAGGCTACATTGAACACAACATGCAACAGTCAGCCTTATATCTCTCATTTTGATGTTGAAATATTATGAATCTAGGTGGTTTCTGGGATGTAAACTAACATCTCAGTAATGAAGCAGCTCAGTATTCACTGCCTGTCCTGCACATGAGAATATAGAGTGCAAGAAGACTGTCTGCATTTTCTGGGCTCTATGCAGAGAGAACTGGGCTTTGAGCCTTATTGTGCAATCTGCCCATTGTTGCTCCGTCCAGCTCATCCAAAAGTGATTCCAATTAAGAGGGTTGCTTTAGCGTAGAACACAATGTAAGTCGTGAGCAGATTTCAAGCAGTCACTTCATTTGTAGGCCGGCAGTTCTCTGCACTTGACAAGTTGCTAAGGCAAGGAGAAGCTCAGTCTCACGTGAAGTTACCTTGTGCTCACACAGTGAGAAAATCAGCTGAGATGTGATGTAACAGTGATAATATATTTTGTGAAACAAAAATAACAAAGTTGTTATTATTATAATCATTATTATTATTGTTGTTGTTGTTATGGACATATACATACTACTATGAAGGTACATATCAAAATTGAAATGTCAAGTGTCACAAATAAAGAACTAAATCTTCGTCTCACCACCAAATTACAAATTCAACCACAATAACAGTGAAAGGCCAAAGGCCACGAGTTATGAAAAAGTTCATGAAGAGGCTGCTTCCCACCGACTGCTCTTTGAATTCCTCTTTTCCCTTCTTGTTTACCACTCAAGTGTCCTCTAGGTGAAGAGTAGGTTGGAGCTAAGCCCTCAGGTCCTGATAAATACCAGCTGACACAAGGTGTTGACAGCTATGGCTTTATGTCTCCACATGTGCGTCTCGACTCCATTTATTATGCACACCGATGAAGAGCACCGTCCGAAACATTGGAACAACACAGGAAAAGGTCACTGTGACAAGGTGAAGTGCCACCTTGGAAACGGCTTGTCATTTTGCCATTAAAACAAAAGAACGTTCACGTCATACTAAACCTTTGGTATTCAAATGGTAACTTATGTATAAAAGTAACTGAAAATGGCAGACCTTACCCTTTCAGAACACTGTGATATGAAACAGCTGGTTTCATATGATGCATGAAGTGTCAAGTTCAAGTCAAGGTCCCACAATCCACTACAGTGCACTTTTTCCTCATGGTTACTCAAGGGGGCGAAAGAGTTAATGTATTTTTTTTTGTGAAAACTAATTACAACAGTGACACAGAAACAGCACAAAACTAACCAACCCCCAACAGTGGGAGTGGGAGAGGGGAGGGGAACAACAGCCATCATCAGCGTGAAATAGAGGAGAACACTTCTGGGGATATGTCAGTCTCTCACCAAATTTCCCTCTGACATTTAAACACCTGAGAGCGGCAGATCCCCGCTCCAAAACAAGCGTGTCCCCACGAGAGCAGGCGGAGGGGAGGGGAGGGGAGCGGCGGGGGGTCGGGGGCAGAGCAGCGAGATGTGGCAGCCGTCTGGATTTTCTGGCACTGGATGGTCTTGAGTGGGGCCGTAATGTTATTTTGTCAGCTTGGTGAACTGGGGGGGGGGGGGGGGGGGGGTTTGGGAGGATATGTGCTGTAGCAAGCACTAGCACCATGAGAAGTGCCACAGCGCAGCCTGGCAGAGCGCTCTCCATTACTCTCTCTCTCTCTCTCTCTCTATCTCTCTCTCTCTCTCTCTCTGGCCTGGCAGCCTGTTCCAGGGCCAGCACATTGTTAGAGGGGATGATTAATTACGGCCCTGATGAGACGTGATGGCTGGGAGAAAATGTCACGGAGATGACACCGCTCGTCAACATGCGGCAGCGGGAGGGATGGATCACACGCCGACATCTGAAAGGTTCCGCCGCAGCAGCCGCTCACTTGCTGCCTCGGCGGTGAAGGCCTCCTCTACGCTCTCAGAATATCTCCACCGCACTCATTTATTTCATAAAAGTGACAACACATAGTATGTATGAGGTATTTTCAACAGAACGGTCAGAGCTGACGTGTTATCGATAAGGGCTCATGTAAGTCAATACAACATTTATGACACATGGATGTGATCAGTCACTCTGTCAATTGATTGAGTTAGCAGGGCAATAAAAAGCTTCATGGGCTTCATTGAGTTCGTGTGGGTGGCAAGACGGGTTGCTATCGACGGACTTGACATACGTCTCGAGGCTGTCAGCCACCATACATGCACCATACACTGAAATGAAAACACTGGTGGTGAAAGCTCATGTCTCAGCGTTGAAGGCATGTCTAGTGTACGGCATCAGCCAGTTTTGTCCAGTCAATCATTCTGGCGAACCTGTACTGGGCTTATTTATTTAATAAATGTGACAACGTGATGTGTCTGTGAGGCATTTCAACTGCCTGCTCACAGAATAAGTGAATGGTTGTGGAGATGTGAGTCATTCCCACACGAATGCAAACTTTCTCTCAGAAGCTGTGGCGAGTTGTCCTGCGATTTTACACCAAATCTTCATAATTTCCTGTCCAAGTCCTTCCTGGTGTCATGCTGTCCACATCTAGTGACTGAACCTGATTTCAGGTTAGACATTTTGACAACCATTTTTTTTCTCTCTCTCTCTCTCTCTCTCTCTCTCTCTCTCTCTCTCTCACTCTCTCTCAGAAAGCCTTTTTAATTTCCCTGACGTCTTCAGAGCGGTTTAATTTAACTGTGGTCATGACAGAGCAGTGGGAAGGTACCTTTGGTATAAAAACTCAGATGACACAAAAAATTCCTGATGAATTGCTGTATTTGCTGAAATAAATTGAACTGATGTGAGATTTCCCAGAGGTGCATAAAATCGTCCAGCTGTGGACAGAAGCCCCTCTTGTTTGCGCTGTCCTCGCCTTAAACAATTAAACACCAGAATTTTTCCGTGACATGTTGTCTGTGACCCCTTTCACACTTCAAGGGATCCCAGACCCTCAGTTATGTCAGCTCCAAACAAAAGCACATCTCTGACGCATTAAGCCATCTCTAATTCAGGTTTTGGCCATCCATGCCAGAGAGAAGTGAAAAGGCCTTGGTAATGTATTATTTCACTGTCTCACATACAGAACTTTTCGGTTTCATCGTCCGCTAAACTTGGCCAACCACCGTTTTCCATTCTTTATTTGTCATTTTCTGTTTTTATATGATAAAGCTCAGCATGGCAGCAAAACGAAAGACATTTTGAATCTGCATTAAAACCACCAGTTGTTTTCCATGCGAAAAACACAGAATGAAAAAAAACATTGAATGCAAGCCCTGCTTGTTTGACAGCTGTGCTTATACGAGGCATGTGAAAGAGGACTGTTCTAGAGCACCTCTTAAAAGACACCTCCATAACACACATATGGCCACTCTTTATCAGCCATGTGTTTCAAAGGCCCTCTCATCCCTCCAAGACCAAAGAGAGAGAGGGAGAGGCTGCCCACACAGTGCTATTCATCACAGCGAAGCACACGGTGAGCCAAAAGACTTGCCTCCCTGATGGTTTCATGTTCTCCAAACGCACACTAAAAATACATAAACATGCCCATGTCAAAGTGAGAGACAGTGCTCTAACATGAGTATCGTATAGGATTCAAATACTGACTGCAAAATCCAAGGGTTGATGTGTAGATTAAAGGAAAAGTGTGTGATGTGCTCACTTAGCTCTCCAGTTCCCTGTAATAGAACATGGTCAGCCACTGTATATTAAACTAATGTGGAATACAATTTGCATCAAAAATGTAAAGAAAATCATATCTATAGTATAGGCAAATAAGCACAGCAGCCTGACAAAGTGACTGGTAAACCTTCCGCTCTGCGATTTCATGGCAGCATATCTTAATCTCAGCATAAATACTGTGTTAACTAACTCCACCTCCCCCGTCGTTCTCATTACCCCTCTGCCGGCGCTGAAGCATATGGTGGACCTGATTCCCAGGCCTTCCTGATCAGGACGAGAGCAGATGTTATCTGCTGATTTAAATCCAATTGATCTGGAATGATGAGTGTCTAATGGAGCGTTTCATCGCAGTGCGTTTTTAATGAAGCGCACACCACTGCAGCAGTTTTCCTCCTCTTGGTTTGTTTGCCATGTGCGTTCGGCACAACTGATTTCAGGCCAAGGAGGTCACGAGCCAACTTCTCAATCTATCCCTCCTCATTACAACTCCCAGATTGTTTTCAGTGCCCAAAAAATGTAAAGACTAACTGGTAATAAGTTATTCTCTGCTACTTCTAGCCAAGTTAAGGTTGGGGTTTTAGTGGATTTTGTAGTTTTTTAATTAGGTTTTCTTCCAAAGTGTATGAAAGTGTTGGTTGTGCAAAATATGTAGAGATGTATTGTATGCTCTGTGCTACATAGTTGAGACGTTACTCACTCTGCCAGCTGAGGTGTCTCAATCTTCTCTTTGTTGTGACAACATGACAAACAACGCCTATCTAGAACACAGCAGCAGAGCTCCTTATCATGTTTACAGCAACAGAAAATATAGACAGAGTATAACAGAAATCTCTTTGAAATTCATAAATATGATTTAAAATCCAACTCTGTGTTGAGACCTGTAGGAGTAAGAGAACCCAATGCCTAGATCCACTCAGCTTCCTTTTGCAAAAGTATTCTATCCAAATCCACCTGTCTTGGTATCTCTACCTTTTCAATTCCAATGTAACGAAGCGAGGTGTTACATTTGTGTGTTACATTTAAATAAGGTGAGCGGCTAAAGGGTGTCTGTTGTTCTGGCACCTAACGGTGTTACGGTGTTCGGCCACACAGAGTTTTAGTTTAGTGCCTAGAGTCTAGTTTTACAGACGTACACCTTAACACAAGGACATGTAGGATTGTGGATGTTTAAGGTCAGGGCATCTACAGTATATGTACTATTGCACTGAGCACATGCCTCGCTCTGGTAGTTGCGGGAGCCAGTGTCAGTTAGGAAGGTTTTCATTTTCACTGTGGAGACCATCTTGAATTGGAGTTGTACCTTCACATCAGGATTCAACTATGTCGCCTTGCAGTGTTATGTTGATCATCATTGGTGGAGCCATCACATCTACAGGCAATAGCATTTTATGGGCATTTGAGCTAGTTTGTGTACTATGGGTTTATTCATAACGTACAGAGATAAATATTTACCTGCCAACTAGAAGAAATATTAACTCAATGTCTTGAGACAAGAGACAAATTGAGACAAACTGACCCTATAATGGCTGCCAAGGTTTATTCTGTAAAACGGTACATGGTCTTTAGGTAAAAACCTGCTGCAACCCAGTTCTCATAGTTTCAGTATTTACATTATTCTTAAATCTTTTGAATATGGCTCCTTTAGTGATTGTGAGGAGACCAAAATGCATGACTCACTCAAAAAGGTTTAAAACACCCCTTGCAGCAAACTTCTGGCTTGAAACACGCATCAACAAAAAGAAGAAATAAATAAAATTAAAAAAGTTCAGGCCTGCCTTGTGCCACCAACAGCCTTCTTACGAGAGATGTTTTGATTGCAGGCCTATAGTCTTAACTAACTTTAGAATGTCCCATTCATTTACAGTAACACAGTTGTCTCTACGAAGCACAAAGGCAGATGTACAACTTTGTTGTCTTGTTTGGTATTTGGGTCTTGGACTTGTGTTCCACTTCATGGTGGTAAACACTGAATGTGAAACTGTTCATCTCAATACATAATACAAATTCACATGAAAAGAACACATCACACTACACTGTTTTTCCACAGCTAACAACACCCCACTTCTACGTAATAATGTAGGATAAACTAGTAAGAATTGCATTGTACTTTACATTGTAAACTTTACATTGTAAAGTTTACATTGTAAACTTTACTGTTCACATATGACAATACAACTTAACGGCACTGCTCTGAACCTGGAGTTCATCTGAGAAAGAAATCCTCCGCTGTCAATTAAGAGAAATGATAACATGTTTCTTGTGCACAATGCAAAATTATTTGGAGACAGAAATGGTAGCATAGGGATATCCTCTGTAAGATTGTTGTTGCATAATCCTCAATTAAGGGCATGAAAGCCAAACTAACCTTGAAAATTACTCTGAGGAAACACAGCAGACAGCAAACCTTTTGAGACTTTTGATTAAAATGTTCATACGTGGCTACCACAAGAACAAAGGCATTCCAGATGTACTACTTGATGTAGTTTACGTTAAGCGCTGATGTACATGACCCCTTCAATTTCTACTGGGTAGAAGTTTACACTTAAGTCTTTTAAAACTTTAGACCTTGAATTTAATAAATGGACAGATGATAACATTTTTGCCTTGATCTAAAGCTGTGTAGCTTGTTGTACACAGCAAATAAACTGTCAACCCATTTTGAATACTGTTTTATTAATCATAAAGCCTACTGTATGCTCATGTGTTCCAGATTTTATAATTATAATAATTAGCGTTAGGGCTGTAATAATCTGTCATTTGCTGGGCAAGGGTTAGTGACCCACTGCTACTGTTGAGCAATCACACTTCGCATTTTCTTGCAGAAATGCATCTCTAGTTTGGAATCATATTTTTAAATTCTGCCATTGGTTTTGATGTACGAGCCCATCCGAATAGGATCCCGCCTGTTACAGCAACTTCTCATTGCATTGCTATCGATCTCTCACTATGACAAACTAGGATGTCTCAATTATCTGTGATTTGTAAGGACATAATACATTAATCGCCATCAACCCGCATTAAGCTGCTCATTTGTCAAGGCATTGATTTGCGGAGCAAGCAGTCAATTATCTTTTTATCAAGTTATTTAACAGAGCCAAATGACTGCTTCCAAAAGGGAAAAGGCCCTACACGAACTGTACCTCAGGGAATGTGGGACATTTATTTAAAAATGGCAGTTATTTCAAAGCCTGATTAAAATATCAAAGAGATCACTGGGGCACAAGTCGTTTATTTATGCCAGGATCTGTAGTAAGAAATAAAGGTATTACAGCAACATTGGCATGAGAATATTCTATAAGTATGATGATTTGCTAGTTTGGCTTCAGATCCCCTTGAACCCTTTGGCCTTCTGTTTTTCTCTACGTAATATGCTTTCATGCAAGTGAGGACACAAACTAGGGAAAGACTGTTGATTATAAATGCCAGGCTTTTTTTGATGCCTCATAAACAGAATGTTATACTGACTGTAGATTTTGGGCTTTTGATTGACAGCTAGAATTAGCGGCCACGGCACACATAGCTGACACCAGCGGTTATACTCAGCATGCATCAAGATACACCCACACAAACAAAACAATAGGCTCCATCTGTACACACATGAAACCATTAAAGCTCAAATAAACACCTGGGTAAACACCCAATATACTTTGCAAAAATCAAGGGTAACACTTTATTTGGATAGCACTTCTACAGAGACTTTACAGACGGCTCTTTGAAATTCATGTTCAGTCTTTCCAATTGAGAGTTTTAACAGACAGTTTGCATACAATCTGAGTATCTGTAGATAGTCTATAGGGGGCCATCCAAATAAAGTGTGTCCAAATCAAGTATTTGTAGGTATCACCCTTAGTGAAAATACTCTGTCACATCAGTGTAGGAAGCTGAAACAAAACATCTCTCAAAAACTGAAACTGGAGGATTATTTGGAGGATCTGCATTTGTCCATCCAGAGGAAAGAAAATCATATATATTTATATTTAACAAAGAAGTGTAAAGAAGCAATCATTAGGAATGCATGCACTCCGGGTTTGACTAGCAATGCCAAAAATGGTTAGCAATCTTGAGAGTGTTGAGCCAGAATATTTTGTACAGCACATCTCAGAGTGTTTTTGGGAGTGTATTCCCTAGCCAGCACCTGTGGGGGGGCACAGGAGGCACACTTGAGGTCTGTCGGGGTTGTGGTTTTTCCTGTGGCTTGGGATCAATGACCATTAATCATCTCGGAAAGCCACTGACTGCACTTTCAGGAGCAGGATCGCTGACCTAGGGTACAGGGCAGTTTCTGTGGCACAGCACAAAAATGCACTTTTTTCTCAAAGTGCTGTGGCCGTATTGCTCCTTATGGGGGATTCTAGGCAGAGTTTAATTAAATCAAGTGTAAGACGGTTTAACTTGATCTATGTGTTGTCCATTTCATGAATATCGTCTAATGTTATATTGTACAGGATATGCCAACTTCTATTGACATACAATGGCATACAGTCACTGAATGTATTGATTGAGTGCCTCCTATTGCACAGGCTGACTTTGGTACGACAGCCAACAAACTAATCGCGCCCTGAAAAATGTCCTGGGAAAAATGACGACCATAGTCAGAACATTTCAGACATTGAGAGCTGCTTTGAGACATTTGGGGGACATGCTATTTCTGAACCACATCCGGCTCCTATGCATAACACATCTTGTGAGACTCAATGAGAAATCCCAGTCTTAGTGGGGTGGGTGGGGGTAAGCACAGCTGACTGATGTGAGGACTCACAAAGGCTGAATCCTGTAAACCACATCGCCCTTTGTCAGCAAAGTTCAGCCTACTCAGCACCAGTCACTTCGATGTAGACCTCCAAAGCACCTTGCAGAACAGCACAGGGATCACATGCATAAGGACACATCTGCTGCTTCAGCTGGGATGAGACGAGACGAGACGAGATGAGATGAGATGAGATGAGATGAGATGAGATGAGGGCTTTGCAGACAGTGTTGCCTGTTCCTGTGGAGGCATAGAAAAATGGAGCTCCCTGCTCCTTCAAGCCATCTGAAAGACTTTAAGTGAAGTTACGCAGAGGTCGTCACATACATTAACACGTCCCACAGAAACACTTAAAGCAGGACCCCTTGTCCGCATGGAGAAGTCTCTGGTGCCAGAACTGGGCATGCTATACAATAGCATACATATCACGCAATATGATTGTTAATGTCTGTGTTTGGTTCATCTGTTGCCCTGAATAAACGCCTGCTCCCAAGGCTGCCATCTCCCCTCCACCCCCCTCGCTCCCCCCAACCCCCCACACACTAAGCATCCCTCACTGGCCCAGTAATATGCTGAATGACAAAAAGAAGGGAAAGCAATAAAAAGGTGTGTGTGTGGGGAGGGGTGAAGATGAAACCACTAGATTGCAACTATTACAGTCAATACACAAATCAAGAATAAAAAGAGACAGACAGGGTAATAAATCAATTTAATAAGCTTCCTTCTCTGTTTTCTTTTTCAGCCGTAAATATATATACGAGTTACTGTTGCAAGGCATGAATGTCGGGCAAATTACTGGCATCTCGTTTCTGTTGTGTTCACCACTTTTCCAGATGTCATTAGATCCCGAGCACGGAGCTGTTAAATACCCCTTTGCATTTATTTTGACACCCAGGCAGATGGTGCGCCCCGATCTAGAGCAACGCTGACTTTAGTGAAGTGTGTGCAAAGCGAAAAAGACTGAGGATAACTTGCATAGACATACCTGTGGCAACAAATACGACTAAAAAAAACCTTTGAAGTTTTAGGAAGGACCAGAGAATGGAGAGTGGATTGCCAATCAGAGGTCAGTCCTTACAAGTATACGTCAGATGAAGCCATTTTTAGTTCTAGGGTTTTGACAGCATTTCTTTTTTTTTTCAAGCCTACATCCAAGTGGTCCACTGATAACAAGACCCAATTTAGCAGCTAAAACCCTTTATGAAATTTCCAGGAATTCTTTCATCTTTTTCAGTCTAAATATTCCCTGTGTGCTCCTGAAAAAGATACTGGGGGTATTTTCCACGGCCAGACTATTTAAGGGAACAATAATACCCAGGATATATTTTATGCATTGCAGTCATTACTTACTATGACTAATTAATGCCAAGGGGACACTGCATCAAAGCACAGCATATCGCCCTCTAGTGGCAAGCTTTTAATGTTAGCCTCAAACCAAAATGTTCATTTCAAATTAGGACATTACCATTACCACTATGGGATGTGAATGATTTTTTTCCCCTCCAAATAAAGATTCAAGATTTCATCTCATTTTCCTTCAATGTTTTTGGGGCAACATCACAACTCCTTTGTGTATATCTACCGTGGGGACTTGTGAGCATGCTCCCTCAAAGTTGTTTCAAAGATGAGTCGCTGAAAGCTGGTGCGTACTCCGCAGGCAAACTTGTGACCATCACAAAGCTTTGCCCTGGGAGGCAGGAGAGGATGCGCATCTTCATCAGTGGAGGCGCATCCCCATCAGGGAGGCCATGTTACACCATTTCAATTAGACGCTGCCTCCTCGGTCATCCATTTATTTCAAACCTCCAGGAGCAAAATAATGACAAAGAAATTAAAGTTGAGTCTTAAATGACTCCAGAGCTAGAGTGTGTAAACAAGCTCTTGTTATTGCCTGAGAAGAGCTCTGCCCTGTGGCTGTGAGAGGGATTAAATAATGAATGCTCGCCACCATCCATAGCTTTCATAAGCCTTTAAAACTCAGAAGCATGTAACTCCTGATTGACTGTGCTATCATATCTCAGTTCTACATACCCTTAGATTGAGATTACATTTACTGGGGAAAATGTTGATGGATCAGTGTTAGGAGGCATTAACGCTCTTGCCATGCTCAGTGCAGGTCAAGTTCAGTGCCATGGGGAGAGTGGAGGTTGGGTGCAAAAGGGTAATGCCAGGAAAAGATGGGCAATCACTGTGGACATCATCTATTTCAGGATCAGAGGCAAGAGGGATCCCAGCTGGACCGCGATTAAACACAACTTTATGATGAGGGTGAGGCAGAGGTATGTGGAGTAGTATGCACAAACACAAACACACCCACACACACACACACAATGAGAGAGAGAGAGAGAGAGAGAGAGAGAGAAATGAGGATTGACAGATGTTACAGTATGTTTTTTAGGGTATTTAAATTGTGTGTGTGAGTGTGTGTGTGTGCGCATGTGTGATGTGACAGGGAGAGGTAAGCAAAATAAACAGCTATCCTGGACTTCCCCAGTTTGATTTCAACACTCCTGAATAATTCAGATATGAATATAACACCTTCTGTCCTTATTTTACCATACATCAGCACGTGGGGGCTTCTGCAAAAGTACTGTACTGCTAGAACAAACAAACAAACACAATAAGCCAACCCTGTGTCTCTTTTTGTTCAGTGTTTTCATGAAATTTAGCCCGAAGGAATACCATAGAACAAAAACCAATAATTTCACATAAACAGCAGCGTGTGAATATGAACTACTTCTGTAGGGGTGACTTAATAACCCTAAGAGGTGGGTCTACTAAACACATTTAAAAACTTCTCTTCCATTATAACATTCAGGTGTCACTGATGACTACAGGCGATATATTAAAGCTTCAGAGACAAACTTGACAGTGTGACACTAAGGAGGGGAAGTGGAGGCTTCTGCCCACTGGAGGTGAACCTCTGTCTGGCGCAGGGAAATAATGTTGAGGGGGAGAAGGACCCAGTCCAGCGGAGGACAAAGTTATGGGAAACCAAGCTCACTACAATGCGTTAATGGATGCGTCAATATGTCAAGATATGTCAATATAACATATCAAGATTCTCTTAGCCTCCAGCGCCTCTAAACATGGCCAGTTCTGCACAGGGCTCCCCAGACAGTAAGGTCAGAACCCATAGGGTTTCATTTAGGACCCTGGTACTAGTGGCATTTGTCATAGCTGACTTCTGGTATACTGCTAGTGTGTAATATTGGAGGTAGTGGAAATACCTAATATCCACTTGGGAAATCATGCCAGCGTTTTTAGCCATGGCCTTCGTCATCCTGGAGGCCAATATGGTCCTGAATGTGTTAAGTGGAAATGATTAGTAGCCACTTTGGGATTTATGTGTGAAACTTATGGCACTGAGGTAGTGCATTAATGCACATATCTGCGGGAATAGTCATGACATTAGACACCCATTAGTAATAGTGGATTTCTATTGGGTGGTGGGCATTTGATGCATGAGATATCACATCTCATTGTCCAGTCTTCTAAAGGGGTCGTGGGCTTGAGCAATACAGAATTAAAAAGGTACTGACTTTTTAAAGCCTGCTCAATACTATCATTGGCAGCCATGTTGACAGCTGCACATTAGTAAGTAATTAAGCCATTGAAAACTGTGTTTATAGCGCTGCCTGATGGGGCACTGGAACAATTTGGCAAATTTCATAAATCTGGGTCTTTGTGTCAAGCTATCTAATTACCAGTCAAAGATATTGAACATCTCATTTAATTTACATACCCTTCAAATTACAATCGTCAGAATATGTCTACAAACCAATGACTCCTGTGTTCTATTTTTTCTACCACTGAATTTCCCTTATTTCAATCTGATGCTATGATACTGTGTAGAGTCTCTGAAATAGACATGGTTCATACATTTACATTATAAATACTACATGAAGGGCTACTATTAGTGTCCAGTCGAGTATATTTTCATTATTTGTTTCTGCGAACATTCAGATCAAAAGTTAAAAGTTAACTTAAATAAATGACAAGTCATACCAGCCAGTGGACTAGGAGCTGGTTTACCTGTGTCCTATTAATTATTCTTTTAATTATTCTTTTAATAATGCCTGTGCTAGTCCGCCCTGCCGTGCAAAAGGCCAACTCAGATCTGTCCCTGGCTGAACATAACAAAAGGTTGCGGTGACCTTCAGCAAGGAGAAATAGTTCTGTTGTGATGTAGCATAAATGAAACACGGCATAAAAAGGGGTCATTAAAAGACTTTAATTACCTTGGCAAAAGGTCAATGAATGGCCCTGTTAATTCATTGTCATTTGTTGTCTCAAAGATTCACGCCATTGGGCCATGCGGTAAAGAACAGGATGATACAGTCTTGATTTATAGATAGCTACTCCACTACTCTCAGATCTCATGCCTCTATTTCACTGAACTACCACTGCTTTCTAGCGGCGTTATATAATTCCCCACATGCCTCGCAGTTGCTTCATGCAAACCATGCTAAATGGAACTCTCTCAACATCTATGCCGTCTGTTCATTCTACTGGGGTTCCTCTCTGCTGTTCAATACAACATTACCTCTGTTCTTTTCCAGCCTTTTCCTCAGCATTGCTGGGGCCAACATCTGCATCAGGGAATCTAATCCTTGACTCGCGCATCAGAAACATTCTTCCACATGATGAAATTCCTCTTACTACAACTTCAGTGTTCCCCTAGACCTCTGCCCAATGCTCCATGCATTCTGATCCTTATTCACTGCATGTCATTCACCATGGCCGCCTTCAGTGGAACTCATCAAGCCACAAGATGGTGTCCAAGCATTTACATATACTGCCTGAAAGAGCATCTTGTGAAATGCCTTTGTAACAGTCCATATCTCTTAATTAGCACAGCAACTTGAAGGGACTGACTTGATGCTGGCTGACGCACAGGGTAATTGCATTGCTCAAATGTCATCCTTCCATCCCAGGTGAGTCACTCTGACTTAAATGTCACAGTGTTACAGTATATCTCACATATGATATCAGACATGGATGTGAATGAAGGATGCTGGTAATTACTTAATTTCCCGAGAGCCAATTAGCTCATGTAATGACATGCCAATGACATGCCTGCTAAATTGTGGTGACATTTAAAGCAATGATCCATCAACGCAGCTAATATGTAAAGATGCAGAGGTCCTGACAAATTATGAGGCTGTACCCTTTGTGAGATGGGAGTCTACCTGGGACACGGCCTTGACTACTTTCAGCTGTATTTAAAAGATGTCACGATTCTCTTGAAACAATGTTCTGTTTTCAGGTATAGCTGCAACAGTACACACACCCATTATAAACTCATACAGCACTAAAACTTGTTTTCAACCATAAAATGATTTAGAAGAGCTGTAAAGCTTCCATTATGTTGTTTTCTGTCACAAGAAAACAAAGAGTTGTACGGACTGTTTCAGTGAGAGTGAAGTCAAATGCTTTGTTTTTGCCCCATGGGAACCAATTATCCTGTCAGTGCCTTCTTTTGACCATGACAATCACTAAATGATGGCTACACAATCAAACACTTGGTCCTTGTCAAGACTGAAATGAGAACTCAGTTTTGTAGACTATGTTTGCACAATCAAGATTAGTCAATGGTCAAGGTTGTCTTCATGCTGCACGCTGCAAAATATGAAAGATGCACGTCTTTGGTATGAAGACGTTATGATTCCGTAACATCCAGACGTCGAGACACCACTCTGATCAACTTAAAATTGCGTTTTAGATCCCTAACCCAAGTAAAGCTCCCTATCAGATGGTTGAAAGATCAGATGGTCGTCTTCATCTCTATATCTTTCATTTCCACAGACAATTAATGACTGAAATAATGAATGACTAATAATTCCAGAAATATCAGCTCAAGCTAAGCAGTGCTTCTGACAGAGGCACTGCATTGGAAGTGAGATCTCTAATGAGGGGTGCTGGCCAGGAAACAAGACAGCCAGGCAACAAATTAGACAAATTATTGAGGGTTATATATAAGTTTGCGTGTGTGGTAGGTAAGTGCATGTTTGTGGGTATGTGTTTGCGTGTGCGTAAACAAACATTCACTTCAAGAGATGCCGAGAAAAACACGAAGAAAAAAAATCTGTGTAAGCGTAGTAATGAAAAGAAGCCCTCAGGACATATTTATCAAAGGGAATAATATTTCATGGATGATTTATCCACAGGTACTGAAAACAAACGAGGACAAACAGATGTCCCTTCCCTTTAATTGGGACTAGGAACATAAAATAAGGCAGCTGTTGGAAACTGTTTTGGAAAAATACCTGAAATTCTGCTTTTTATCTGAAGGAAACCTTAAGGGACCCAAAACAAGAATTTGTACAGTTGGAACGTGATGGCTTTATTAAGGCGGAAACTTCAGAGTCAGTCTATGATTAAGTTCTCATGGCATGTAGCTGCAGCCAGAGGTCAGACAGAGGTTGTCAGGTGAGGGATGTTCCTACCCTGAACAACAGACTCTAGAGTAATGAGGTGAAAGGGGTGAAAGGCCAAATGGGGCCATGGCTAGTAACAACTACCCACATCCATAGGCTGGATTGTCTCATAATTCGCAGTACAGTCCATTTAAAAAATGAAATGAAAGTTTTTTTCAGTTGTGTGCCTATAACATTACAGTCAAGCCAGTCTTCATCCTAATCTTCAAATGTATTTGATTTCTCTGTTTCTATGGGGAAAGACAGCTTAATGCCAACACGAACACGTGTATAGGACTGATCGTGACATGCTGTACTGCTATGAGCCTGATGTCTGATCGTCCTGGGTAACAGGGACTGTTTAACCAGGCCTAGAATGCAACAGGTTTCGCTTGACCCAAAAAGCTCTGTTTCACAGCATGGGCACCCACAGATTATTAGAGGGCTATCACGTACAACAGAAGCAATCAGGCTGCTGTCTAGTGCCACACAATTTGTCAATGGTACACGGTACAAGAGGCCAAGCAGCTACAATGGCTGTGTGTCGCCTACCCTAGAACTTCGGTATCACTATAAATTAAATATTTCCTTAGATGGCAATAAATAAATCTGTCATTTCCGATGGCTGGCCCAGACCAACACCTCTGTTTCCAAACATTAGTTCTGGTTTGCTGTGTCCTCAGCAACCATGTTGTTGTCAGCACTACATAGCAGCATGACTGCATTAATGGCCATTGATTTTGAATGTAAATGCTCCATTGCTTTTGTTGTTTCCAGAGAAAGGCCTTATTCAAGGCTTCCTCTGGCTGACAATTGCAATTATGGCCTTTCAGAATCCGGTCCTCTAACCTTCAGGTTGATTCAGTTACGTCTTTGATTTTATGGCCCTGACACGAACATGAAAGGGCAATGTACCTCAGTGAACTTCACACTTGAGAAATGTCAGGCATTGCATCTCTGGAGAGCATTACTCTGGAGAAATGCATCTGGAGCCATTTGCAGGGCTGTGCATAACTTGGAAGGCTGGCTTGGAGGTCATTTGCGTACGGTCGGACAAAGGTTGGATTCGCTTGCTGTAGTAGGCATGTGAGCATGCAGAGCTGGGCTGAAAGTGTGTAAGTCATCATGAAAGGCACCTCAAACTCATCTACAACAGCAAAAATAGAAAAACAGAATCATGGTATGGAAAGGGATGTCAAGTGATTCATTTTTCAGCTAATTCTGATGTTGTCGGTGCTTGTAATTATCGCTGCAATCGTTGTTAGTCGGAATTCATCCTTTCGGTTGCTTTTTGAAGGCACAAGTTTGGTTGAGGTGAGGTTTCAATGAAGGGAGGCTCTGGGGCTTGTCGCTGGCCAAGCAATCTCTCTCTCTCTCTTTCTCTCACTTTCTCAATGTCGGAGAGGAGAGAGGGGCTACTGGTCCGTGAATAATTCACACAGTCCGCTGAGCTCTGGCTAACTCTGAGAGCAAGAGTGAGCGCTAAGCAGTCTTCTGCAATACCATGATGCAGAAAGAAAGCTCGCTGTACAAGATGCATACCTGACGGTGCACATGAGTCAAATTGGAAAACCTGTCTCTCTCTCTCCATCTGCCTTGAAATGTGATTCCGAGATTGTATTATTGATCTATGGTTGAGTGACTTTATGTGAAGTGATTTTATATGTTGTAAAATGTTTAGTCTCTTATGATGTATGTACCAAAGCAAGACATCAAAGAAGACAAAAATCAAACAGGCTCTTTGCTTTATCAATTTTTTACACTAGTGTATAAACTGTACGTAGAACCCAGCAGACCAGCGTAAAGGCAGGTAGTACACTAACAGAACCAATAAACTTTTGTGAGATGTAACATGAATGCACCTCGTATACGTACAGAATGTCACAGGCGGGGTCAAACAACAGGCCTTATATAAGCATGCTTTCTTTGCACTATCCATGTTCAGGTTGTAAACTTTTATGGTCTCGTAAAATTAGGAAGTGGCATCATCAAAGAAAAGGTCAAGATAATTTGATTAGAATGAAAAAAAAAACACATTAATTGCAGCATGCAACATTATTGCTCAACAGCCATTTTGTATTTTAAATACTTTTGTTTTACTCTTGCATTTCATCCGTAAATAAATAATGTAAATGGAAAAGTCCTAATTGGGTCACATATCCAGGTGTCTGGCTGGCTGACAACAGATGATTTAAAAAAATATGTACTTATATTAAAATATGAAATAGTCATACTAACTGATTAGCATACGCACCTAACTGATTAGCAACACAGGCAACCAAAGGCTATGAAAAACTAGTTGTTGGTGACAGAAATCCTCCTTTATATGAGGAGCAACACTGAAATCATAAACAGCACAAGAACGAGAGGTCCTGAGAACGATTACCCAGGCATCAATTAAATCAGGTCAAACTGTCCTCAGAAGCTTGTTAGATTAAAGGAAACATTTGTCCAATGATGTTTGATTAACTACACCACAGTTGGCTCACGTCCATGGACATCAGCCCTGTTTAAATCTCACAGTAATTGCCAACTCAAGCCAAGTCCCTATGGTGGAGCACAAGGGGTGGGGTGGGGGGGGGGGGGGGGGGTGAAGCAGTGAGCTGCTACACAGTCTGGCTTATTAATGACTGTCATCTGGCATGGCTCTGAAAACGTCTCCCTATCAAACACCCAGAGACTATTTTTGTGATAAACCTCACAAATTTCAGTAGGAACACTTTTTTTTTTACTATGATGGGATCTAAACAAATCCCAAACACTGTTTCTGGTCAATTACATCAATGCCACACACTGTTAGAGTTCATAACCATGAATGTTAGATTATTGCCCTGGCCAATTACTGTCTGGTTGCACAGCATGAGGCAAACTGCATCAGTGGGAGATAAGACAGTTAAACAAAAAGCTAGATACTCTATTATCCGCTAATGTGTCTTTGCTGTTTATTGTTATTAACTCACTGAATCTACACCAAGCAGAGCTACAATTTGTGTAGGCATTATATATCCACATTATATATCCTGGAATGTTCAGTCCCTTTGATTAATATATAAATATGCCACTGGGGTCCCTGGTCGTGAGCGAGCCACCAAAGAGCAATGATCATATGTTCAACAAGCAGCAGGCAAATGGCTGATGCCTGAGGTAGAATCTCAGACCTCTTATCATTAGATTTAGAGTGCCCCCCTATGGATGACACTAAGGAGAAGGGGAATCCCTCAGTTTAGTATTAGATACGATCTTTTTGCTGAGAAAAATCATAAAATATTGGGATATCATGATTAAATGACATATAACTATGACAAAATATGAAAAATGCCATGGAAAATTAGAAGTAGTGAAGCAGATCTTTAGTCAGGTAGGTACAGCAAATATTGATGTAATAGTTTGTGAGGAAACAGTGTCATGTCCAAAAAAAAAAACATCTCAAAATGTGTGAATGATTAATGTTCAAATTGTTAAGAAGTGATGTTTAAGGTTTGGGGTCTAAACAACTGACCAGATGAATCACAATCACACCTCTGTCCTTCCAGCTGATGTGGTTGTCTCTGGTGTCAGAGAGTCTGGAAATGCTGCAATACACTCAAGAACTTTCAACAAGCTTGTGCTCACATCAGCCTCTCCTACTGAAAAGTATATTTTCATAATTTCCTCAATTCAAATGCTGCAGTGTCACTAATTCCCGTGGAGAAGAGAGAGAGGCAGAGCCAACACCCCCGGGCTGTGTTACCTCACGACGCCTCCTTTCTTTAACATTGCTAAAGTGGCACCAAGGTTTATTTTTGGGGACAGAAAACATCTTTAAGGCCTTAAAATTTTAAATCCTCACAGAATTTTTTTTTTCCTTGAACTCGTCTGAACCCTATTGCTGTGCAGACAGCTCACTAGACCCAACAATAGAGTGCATATTTTGGAATGAAGCACGAGGCTCTATACGGGTCGATACAGCAGCGAGGGCTAAATGTAAGTTAGCACAAGGCGAAAGGGGGCGCAAGGTTGCATCACCTAGTCCAATGAAAAAGATTGATTTTCCAAATCTCTGGAAGACACTCCTTGGCTGGCGGGTAATTAACAGCGGACCGCAGACGTATAATTGACTGGTCTGCTTAAGAAGCATGTGCACGGAAGGCAGTGGACAATTTCAGCAGTCAGCTTGAAGGGATGAAGTTATCTACAGGTCAATCAGGACTCAATTTGGAATTGATCTCACTTTATCAAACCAAACCAGTTTATGGGAAGACCAAATGGATAACAAGAACAAATGGAACTGTCAGATACTTTTTAAACACAGAATGATTTGGTTCATTACCTCTTTCTACCATTATACATTTATGAGATGTTTTATCATATGTTTTATTATATGCACAGATATCATTAATACTAAAGCTGGAGGAAATCCACCGCAACTGCCAAGAAGCAACATGAGACATGAGTGATGCTGGTAAGCTAGGCATCCACGCCACCTGGTGGTGAAATGCAAACTATCGTGAGATGGGTGGGTTGGGTTGGGTGGGATGGGTTGAGGGTTCTCTGGTTCTGCAGTGTATTCCAATTCCCTGCCATTTTATAAGGATATCAAATTACAGGACTTTTTCATTGGAAGGTTGCTATCTTTACCTTCAAGCTAAGACCACATTCAGAAGACCTGTGACCTGCGCCAGAGCGCAACTACAGGGGGAGGGGGGTGGAGGGCGAAGGCCTATGGAGCTTCTGAAATAAGCAAAAGGAGAAATTTACATCATCATATTCAAGTATGACTTCTCCTATCCAAAGAAATTGCGGAATTTTAACCTACACCAATCTAATACAGTGCTTTGCCTGCACCTCTGTTTGAATTCAGCTATACACAGTTTCAAGAAATAAGCATTTGAAAAAATCACCCCTATGTACATGTAAATAAAAAAGAAAGCAAACACTTAGTATGATTACTGCGTTTACATTTCTTCATTAGTCATTCATTTATTCATTTGCAGTTCCTCATAAATTTGTTCATTTAATCATTTAGCTAATGCTTTTTATCCCAAGAGACTTACAGTGTACATTTCACTTGAAATATTCAGCTATAGATTTATTTTTTTATCAGTTTGCCCCATGGATGCTAGAAGTATGAAAACTGACATGAGGCCTAGCATGGATAATGGATTTAGCTGACATGTCTTTTCAACAACTCCTCTGTTTGATTTCTAGCATGGTAAACTGTTCTCTCTTACAAATGCAATCGTGAGGAATGATGTTTTTTTACTTTTACTTTTCTGTATTCCATCGGACAGGCAACCACAAACCTGATAAACTGTAGCAGGTATGCTGAAGAAACCATTTAAAAATCCAGGGACCTAAGAGGTGACTAGGGGAGTGCCACTAACAGCTACGTCAAAGTGTGTTAAAGATCAAAGAACGATGGTGGCTGCAGGCATTGTATGAGAGTCCAAAATGGAATACAGTATTTGATGTTGTATTTAATGTTGAGGACTGAATTCCTAAGTTTGTGATGAAACCTGCTGTCCTGCCACCGTGAACTGAACTACTCCAGAAAAGCTCCATGTAACTCTTACGCACATCCTCTCAGTAAATGACTTGAAGCTCTTAACAGCTAACAGGTTACCTTAGCAGAACAGATGAAGGCTGTAGGACGTGTAGAAGGTCAGTCTTGAACCACATTTTTATGGCTGTTTGTATGACACCAACCAACCAGTTATGAGTGGGTCTATTTGGACTTATCTGTGATATCTTTTTTTCTTTTCACCTATGAAAAACATTTATGTATTGATCATGTCATTTTTCTATGAGCAGCCAAAGAAAAAAATGATTTGAACGGTCTGATCCACAATTCTTCATGGACACTGCAGGTGAGAGAGGGCAAGTAGACAGTGATGCAGTGGCTGGATTAGTAAATCAATCATTGTAAAGTTCAAGATCAACTGAAAAGAGTGTTCAACTACTTAGACTGTCTAAAACCCCACGTTGTGCTGTATTCAATAAAACATACTTTTACCAGAAAGACTCATTAGGCAAGAACTGAAATGACGATTTAATCCTGATATGTAACAGGGTTAAGAATAACAGTCTATAAAGCAGAGTAACAGTCTTTGGCGTAGGCCCCCATCCAGGATTCGGTAAACGGCAAAGAGATCTCTGATCCTGTCAACGGGAAAAGGCAGGGACGAGGAGCCTACCCCTGGATTTCTAGAAGTTAGAGTCTGCGTACAGAAAGTAGAAGAGAGGTGAGTGAGACGCGAATGGATGAATGGATGATGTTGACAATGAGTCTTTCCGCTGGCTTAGCTCAAGCCATCATTGGTTAGTAGTAATGAATGAATGGGGGATGTAGGCTACAAGTCTTCCTGGTAGAGCTTTTGCATAACCAATAATTTCCTGTAAAATCAACCAGAGAAGTTTACAGTTTAATTGAACAGTTGGTCTCTGTGTTGATGTTTTTGAATATTTAAGTATGCAAAGATCCTAGGCTAGAGTCTGTATTTGGTCATGACATGACTAAAGTGCTAACGCACGGTTCTCCATAAGGTTCCAGATTCCCATTGGCCACTTTGGGCTGAGACATCCTTTCAAATCCCCAGCAGATGGCACACACTGACCAAACATCAGACAGCTGATTATGAAGTAGGGTTCTACAACAACAGTAGTTTAGTTTGGCTTGACCATATTATCTGTTTGCCATTGGAAACCAATGTAGTGTAAATGTAATGAACAATCTGTAGAACTTTCCCTAGATGGCATGTTGTGCTAGTACTGATACATGTTCTGTTATGTACCAATGAATGTTGATCACCCATTCTAATGTTCATGACACATTCTCCATGGAATCTCACAACCACCTTTAAATGTAGTCAAATTTACTGGACGCTTTCATCCAGTACAGTCTACAAGTAAGATACCAGCGAATGGCTGATTGAGATGGAATCATTCAAAGTGCACTTCAGTTTTACCTGACGGAAATATCAGACCACTGTGAGGATATTAAACAAAGTGCGAAAGAAGCTTGAAACTTAAAATGAAAGAAATTGTGTGTTGTTTGATGTGGTTGTTTTGTTCGCCTCCTATTGTTTCAATTTTAGAACTTTACTAACTCCATTTACTTGACAAAGAGGTCAAGGTCAAAGAGCTCTTTCCTTCAGTATGGCCTGCTTCTCAAGCTTCAAATATACAATCTCCGGATGCACATTATATATATATATATATATATATATATATATATATAATGTGCATCCAGAGATTGTATGTTTGAAGCACTACATTATATATATATATATATATATATATATACACATATATATGTTAAATTAAAAACCTGCCGGTCAAAATGTCCGGTAATAATGCTCATACAAGATGTACCTTGTGTTTCGACCTATTAACAGCCTACATTTTTTTGGGTGTGACTTCCCCTGAATCAGCCTCTCATTGATGGCCAAGGTGTGGGTGTGACATCACCTCTCATTGATGCCAAGCGAGTGCCAGTGATGACGCCGCTCCACCGTTTTCCGACTGCATGCAAAGCACACATTTATGAGTCCAGCGAGCTGGAGGCTCCCCCGACAGGGCTACACTGCTTGTGTTTGGCCCATGTCAAGCGTGCAGGCAGAGGGGCAGAGGGGCAGAGGGGCAGAGGGGCTTCTCAGTGCAGCATCAAGTTAAGGCGGCGCTGCAAAGTTGTCTGGAGGATGAGAAAGTTACCCGGCTTATGCGCACTGCAAAGACATATTGGACACATTTGATTTCAAGTAAGCAGCAGAGGATTCTACTGTGGAGCCCCCTAAAGTTCATGGTGGTGATTTCCCCCCCAGATATTTTTACGTTCCCTCGCAATTTTTTTGCATTCCTTCGCAATATTTTTGCGTTCCCTCGCTAAAGCAAAACTGTTGTGAGGTAATGCATAATTATTGCGAGGGAACACAAAGTTGCTCAGAAAACCACCGTGACCCTTAAAGGGCTCTGTACTTTCCTGCAATATAAGAAGGAGAAAATAAAATTATAACTGGTAGCCTATAGCCTACTTTTGATGTCATGTAAGCCTTTTTTTTTAAACACAGGCTACAAATGTTACAGGTTACAGATGTTATAGCCTACATTTTAATGATGAGGTTTTGCTCAATCATTACTGTTCACTTTGCTTATCGTTACTGTTCGGTAAATTGTCAAACTGATTTGAGGTCGTTGTCATTCTTTTGTCAACCTTGGTGTACATTATATTTCCATTTGCACATAGACTATTATTGAAACGTGACCAGTACGTTTCAAATTTGTCCAGAAAAATACATTCTTTCTTGACACCGGACCCGCAAGAAAACAATTCTAAACCCTCTAATGCTCCATTTCATGTACATGATTTAAAACCTGATATGAATAGAATAATTTAAAAATGATTTAAAATATATATATAAAAAGTAAAAGCGATATCAAACAACAACAGTCCTAGGAAGCCAACCTGCTATATATCAATATGTATCAACCTTCACAAACTCTAATATTTCAGTGTACATAAAAATCAGGTGTACCATTACCCTTAACTGTATTAAAAACGAATGGACAGAACAAAATAAATCGCATACATTGTTTTGTGCCATTCTCACCAAAGAGACATCCTGAGGCACATCACCTGTTCTACGTAAGAGAGAACCTTGGCATGGGTCTTAATTAAGCTCTTTTTATTCACTACATCTACATTAATATTCCGAGGATGCATTCCCATGTACCTCCGTGTGTGATGACACATGACCCCTGATCCTGTATCCTGTATCCATGACTACCACTATCCCGTCACTAAAAATAGGTCATCATAGGCGGAAATCCCAAATATGCTGAAAAAAATCAAACATCAACAATGGCGTGCGTTACTTACACCAATTTTAAAATTGACTCACGTGGAACTAACCCAATTTCATGAGCTCATAATCCAACTGTTTAGCCTGGAAAGACAATGGGGCCAACGGAAAATGTCATCAGATTTTTAAATAATTTTACCTAGCCTTTCTGGTCTTTCACGTGCCTTGCTACAAAAAGTTCACCAAAAACAAAAGATAAATAATTGAATAACCTTGTAAAATCAACTTCTAATCTATTTGAGATGTAGACACATTGCTTGGTAAATAAAACTATCCTTGCCCAATTCAAGGATACAGATGGCCAAGAAAAAAGTAGGTGGGGGGGATGTCTTCCAGGGGCATCTTTTCCTCCAGATGAGCGCCACTGCCATGGGGACCAGGCTGCCTGGCCTCCAGTCACGACAGTATGACCGTCTCCACGGAACCTCCAGGCCCTGACCTCCAGGGGCTGAAAGCATCCCAGCTGTGTCATTACGGGGATTGGTGCGGGGCGGTGCTGCCGCCGCCGCCGTCATCGTCGCTGCCGTGGAACGCTGCACATTCTCCACTGGAGGGATCAAATCTGTGCCATCTGACGCCGGGGGATTTGTGGGTTTAGTCTAAATTGCTTTTTTTCTCTCCCCCCACTGTGGAGATTAACCACTGAGGGATGTTTACAGAGCACTGAGGCAGAGAGAGACAGAGAGAGAGAGAGAGAGACAGAGAGACAGAGAGAAAGAGACAGAGAGAGATAGAGAGAGAGAGATGCCGCTCAGGCTGGCTGAAGCGCTGCGCAGCTGAAGAGAATGTCCCTGGACCTGGGAGCTGTTTTAGCCGGTGCGCCGAGTGGATTTGGACTCTGAGGAGTTGCAGGGTGGTTTTTTCCCCCCCACTTTTGTCTTGTGTGTTTGAGTGTGGGCTTTTTTTTTTTGGTGTCTTTTTTGGCACTCCGTGTGGGGTAGGTGCATCATGCAGATGGAGGCTGTCCTTGTGCTGTTCTGTGCCTGTCTGCTGGGGGTGACTGCACGTCAACGGAGCCACAGGCTGGAGAACTACAGACAAAGCAGGTAGAGTGGACATCTTGTTGGCTTGGCACCATGCATGGACAGAGCAGATGACGGAAGTTGCTTGTGAGGAGGATCACACTGTGCTGACCTGTTCCTTTTGTCGACCAAGTTTCATTTGATACGGTTCTTATAAACAGGGATCTTTTTCAGAAACTTGTAGCCCAAAGAAATAAAGCGGACTTCCAGTTCATTGTTCCAGTTAGCATTGTCAATGGATGTCTATTAAAACTAAGTTGGCATTATGCGTGTGACTTATTGTACTGTGGTTAGCAGCGCAGAGCTCATCTGCTGTGCACAGAGGTTATGAGCTGGACCTTGTCCGATTACCTTGAATTCTCTCAGGGCATAACAGAGACCTGTAATATGGAAAGGAAATCCGTTTGTGCATACAAATAGAGACCTACTTTATTTCCAGGGCGGCATACAGATGTTGCCTTGATCTGGGTGAACTGCAAATCCATATGACAATACACAGATGCTACTTCCTATGACAAAGGCTGAAGAGTTATTTTAACAGGCTTATAAAAATATGTTTTACAGGGAGTGTTTATGTCAAAATGTCAGTCAAAGTCACATGACAATCGCTGAACTACTTCCATGTGCATAACCATTTCACTTATAACTGTTCTAAAATGCCTTTTTAATAGTATCAACATTCATCATTTCAGGCCAAGAGTCATTAATAGTTGAAGTACCATACACTCAAATTAGGCTACAAGCTACTACTGACCCTGGTGCCAGAACTGAGCATAGTGTCTTAATGTGCCCTAATGGCTCTTCTCACATAATCCTGCTAAGATGTAGTGATGAGACAGCATATGGCACCATGTGATGTGGAATGTGACGTGGTTTTAGAACAGACAACTAAAAACCAGACACAAGCAAACCTTCTCAACAGCATGTCCACTAGGCCTGTCCAAGCAGGCAGAATGAAGGGTTTTCCAGTTGTTAACGCAATAGAATGGGTAAGGGATGGTATAATATTCTGCATTCAGCTGGGATTCTGGCAGCAAAGGCATAAACAACGGAGCTTAGCCAAAAAAGGTCGGCCTTTTTCCCCGACTTTGAAACCTGTGAAGCCCAATCTATCCGCCTGGATGCCAACGCTCAAAGCAAAACATTGCGAGCGTCAAATACCATTACAGGTCACGATGATGGCAATTTCCAGTGACCGTGACCTGCAGCGTTTTGCAGTGCCATGGACTGTGAAGGAAACACGGGGATTCAGGCAGACAGACAGTCTGTTCTCTGGGCCAGGAAAAAAAAGATTGAAAAGACCTTTCTGCCAAGCAGATTAGCAACCAGCTGTTGGGGCGGACAGAGAGAGACGCAGCAGCCATCAAGCACACTCTGGCCCGGCGCCCCGCCATTGTCACGGGTAGATAATATCAAATGTCACTTTGTGCCACAGTGACCACGCAGTGTGCCCGTGAGTCACTGCATGCTCTCACTCTTTTGTGCCAACATTAATCCATTTTGGGTTTTCAAATTCATCTACAGTGACCTACTTAGCACTAGCTAACAAAAGACAAGCTTACCGCATGGCGTCAACTCTCGGACAGGAACAAAACTGCCTCTGGAAGTATGGAGGATGGCTCACGATAATGGCCATTTCTGAGGGCTTTTACAAAACCCATCATGGTTACCACAAATGACAGTGGGATGTCAGATTTCTATGAGAACATCTGCCATATATGTATGACCAACACATGAAGATAAAAAAAAAATTAAACTAATCGGCCTAAAATATCCTGACGGAAAAAAAAACTTAATCTGCCTAAAATATTCTCTGATATAGATTCAAACGGAGTAGGATAAGAAGCTAGTGTGCAACAGGTTTGTTATGTAGCCTTTGACTATAAGCCTAAAGCTGCATCATTGGCTGCCATTAGACATATAATATCATATATGCATATGCACCTGAGACGATGAAATCCAGTGTGTACGGCCCAAATTCAATGAAAGGACCAACATAATGTTGGTAATGGAAAGACAGTGAAAACAGTTCTCCAGCATTATATTTGCAGTTTTTTTCAACATAAAACCGTCAGATACAAATATTGAATGAAGATTCGATTTATGTTCACATACTGTACAGGCCTCCATAGACCATGGTCAAATAAAGTCTGAAGCCACAAGTTGTCTCAATGCAACATAACAAAAACATTACGTCTATTAGGAAGTTTTAAGTCTATTGTCAACTGGTGCTATGCTTTGGTTCTCAGGTGGCCAAAAATAATCCTTTCCCCCTCTGATTCCTTCCCTACAGATTAAGAAGAGAGACACCAAAAAGGGAAGGAGTGCCTCACAAAACTGGCAGGTCAGATATTCTCTCATTGACATTCAAATGATCTACTCAAGTTTTGAAACTCGATCTGATTACTGATAAAAATTCATTACATTTTCAAATTTGACAGCCCAATCTTCAGAAGAAGTCCAGATATGACAAAAACACCAGTGACAAAGTCAGAGCAACTGTTAAGAATAGACGACCATGACTTCTCAATGAGGCCAGCATTTGGAGGTAATGTTACATTTCTGACTACGCCACAGCTGTCATTATTATGGATGCATGCATATGGGCACATGTATAGCAAATGCACAGAAGGATGGGTGTATTTATGAATGATGAATGCACAAGTAGGAGGGGTAGGTCCCTGGATATGTGTGTGTGTGTGTGTGTGTGTGTGTGTGTGTGTGTGAGCCTTCTGATGCATTTCTGGCATACCTCAAACCATCAATCTATAATGTAATTTCATTGATCTGAGCCCTACTTACACTGTATGACAAGCTGGGTCATAATTACACAGCAGTAAATCATGCCTACAAAACCTGAAACTTTATTTGTGTAGATTACCATACATGTTTGTTTGTTTTCTATTTATTGACATTTAATCTAATTCCACAGGAAAGCCAATTCTGTACTCTTTATGGACGTGATGATCAAAGAACTTCTTTGATACGATATAATTTTAGACAATATACACCACAATTTTTGTGGTTTTAAGTATGGTTATGTTATCTATAATTTAAAATGTTTTAAATGTTTTAATCATGGTTATGTTATCCTACGTGACAGCCATGAGAATAACAAAAGAACAGGATAGAATGTAACATCTGAGCAAACAGAATCAATTGGAAATTATGGTATACTGGCTTGGACAATTTCATGTTTACAAATAAATACATAAATAAATAATTTCCTTGATGAAAAGTCAGCTTCATTTTAATTTGACCACCATCCTTCATGGATGACTGGAACAATGACATGATGGATGGATGGATGGATGTATGGGTAGACAGACAATAAACTGGATAGACAGAGGGATAAACAGATGCATCAGGTGATCAGGAGGATAAAGCAAAAAAAAAGAACACTGGTATTGCCCTAAGAGTGACCTAAGGGTCACTAGAGTCACTAGATTTACCCCTCGGGAACATTTAATGACACAAATGTTCCCGGTGCCGCTGGAACGTGCTGTGTGAGAAGAGATTTCTTTCTCCGTGTGTTTGGTGGTTTCATGACAACACAGCAGAGGTCTGCTGGCAGGGGCTTTACAAAGTGGAGGATTAGAACACAGCCCCTCATGATCCTGTGTGCCAGCACAGGCTCCAGATGTGTTTATGCAGTCCATTTCACATTTATGGGTGACATGTGACAAATGGGTTTTGTTCTGAAGGCATAATGACAAGCAGGTCATTGAACATGATATTAACATTATGAACATTATATTAATATGTAAACAAAATATCTACAGATAAAATTCTTACCTAGCTATACTTCCATTTAAAGAGCAGTAAACCTAGTTTGTTTCAGTATTTGCGTTCAGCATTAAAACCCTTCAGACAAAGTGAACTGTCGGCTTGAGCATTCTGTCCTGTGTTGCTTGGAGATGGCGCTAAATGAATAATATCAGTCTGAACGTCTAATCTGCCGAAAAAACATGACACCAAGAATGAGCCTTCTGGGCTTCTTTTGCCTTCATTTCAAAGGTCCACTCTGGCCAAAAGAAATGATGCTTAGCCAAAATATAAAACTGGACAGAATCCAGATGTCAGACGCTACGACAACTTTGATCCATTGTGACCTAATTGTATTTACGTACAACGAAAGACCCTGGAGCCTGCTGACAAAAATAGGACAGAAATCCTGTGGCGAAAGCAACTGCAAATCCAGCCGTTTTCCTGAAACTTCCAGAAATTCCATGGATTTCATGCAGCTTGAGTACAGTATATGTGATATATTTCTGAATAAGCATCATCATCCGTTATCATGCAAACATATGCAAACACATTTTGCAGATTTGTTATCATTATTATTATTGATAGAGGAGTGTGCTGGAGGTGTGCTTTGAAAAATATAATGTCTTTACTAATACTAATGACAAATATTTTGTGATACTGGGCCTCGTGCAGGATGCGATACACAAACAAATTTCCTCTTATTTTTGTTCGTATCCATGATTTGTTCTTTGCATTTTTGCTCTTCTCTTAGGTAAGAGAAAAGTAGAGAGAGTGGCAGACTTACCAAGATAAAAATAAAAACATCTAATTTTTCACAGTCCCAATAGTGATTGTCCAACCCAAGGAAACATACGTTTTAAATTTGAGGAACATAATATGAATGAATATCATATAAATCAATTTAAATTATTATGTTTTAAACTAACCATAATGATGGGGTTATGAAATGTGTGGCCTAAGGAAATACTATTGGTCCATTGATCCCAAGTAAGACTATAAAAACCCTTGGATGATATTGTGTGTGTTCAGCTTCTGGATGCCTTACATACTGTTCTTAGATGCTCCGCTCCATGTGGGCATGTGGCAAAATATTTGCACACGGCACCACACTTGCTTTTATATAGCGTTTACTGGCCGTTTCCTGTGATAACAACAAACAATTGGCCAGACGCCTCCAATTTATGATCAAGTGGGATTCATCATTCAGAACAGCAGAGTAAGAGCAGATTTGGATGGTTAAGAATGTTTGGTGTATCTGGAGTTGACTTCTCTTCCCACGTTGCTGCATGAGGCCCACTGTATAATATATAATTTTTTTCTGTCTGTTTGTATTCTATATAATTGCTTTCGCTTGTTCTAGGGCCTCCTATTCCAGTAGGTGTGGATGTTCAGGTTGAAAGCCTTGACACCATATCTGAAGTTGATATGGCAAGTACCTTGAAACTGTTAATTTCCATAAAAAACACCCAAAACTTCTTATCCCCAGAAACATTCAGATTTTCCTGCCAGCTACCTGACTCCCTATGACATCTGTGCTCTTTAATCAAACTCTCCACCAGGACTTCACCATGACCCTATATTTGAGGCACTACTGGAAGGACGAGCGTCTGTCTTTCCCCAGCACCAACAACCAGAGCTTGACCTTTGACAGTAGGCTAGTGAAGAAGATCTGGGTGCCAGACATGTTCTTCGTCCACTCAAAGAGATCCTTCATCCATGATACCACCACCGATAATGTCATGCTTCGGGTGTCTCCGGATGGCAATGTCCTCTACAGCCTGAGGTGACCAGTTCTTTGATTTTCTTTGTGTTTAGATGCACAGATACACAAACAACTCTGGTAAATGGTGGAATTTGATTCATTTTTCTAACTGTGCCGTGACAACTATGAACCGGCCAGATGGGCTGAAGAATGTTGTAATCAACAGAAACAGAAAAATATGTCATCTCCTGCCAATGTTGTCCAGCAAACGGATTAAATTAAATAAATCACATAGCTGATAGCTGGAAGGGATACAACGGTACAAATGTGACACATACAAATTCCATGGTTATACAATCTAGCAAACGAAAATCATTCCTTAAATACAGAATGTTAACATTTAGCTCACTCACAGCATTCCGTGAACATGATTATATGGCACACAACATTGCTCCCAGCTTCTGCACTGCTGTTAAGGAAAATCAGTTGGCTATGCTAGCTAAAGGGTTTTCAGTGACATCGACTTGCAAAATGCAGGGGAGCATTTCTCACCCCACATGGAACTATAAAGTCAAGCTATCCACAAATGTCTTTTAAACCAGACTAAACCAGACTAAACCAGACCAGGCTGAAGGACCACCGTGAAAGGCAGTCAACTTTGTTTCTTTCTCCTCAGGGTCACAGTCACTTCTATGTGCAATATGGACCTGAGCCGCTTTCCTCTGGACACACAAACATGCTCGCTGGAGATCGAAAGCTGTGAGGAGGACTAGCATCCAATAAACCATCTCATGACTTCAGAACATCCTCTGTAATACTTCAAAAAGTTTATACTTTTAAAAATGTAATGCTTTGTTTTCCCTCTTCTCAGACGCGTACACTGATGACGACCTCATGCTCTACTGGAAGAAGGGCAATGAGTCCCTGAACACAGATGACCGCATTTCTCTGTCCCAGTTCCTCATCCAGAAGTTCCACACCACCACTAAGCTAGCCTTCTATAGCAGCACAGGTGACCGGCAAGCTGTGCAATACCAGGCAGAACTGGTATCTAACGCGCTTCGTGCTGAGAACTCTGCAGAGATAAGGAGTTCCTAACTTTCCTTGTTCTTCACAGGCTGGTACAATCGTCTCTACATCCATTTCACCTTGCGACGGCACATCTTCTTCTTCCTACTTCAGACCTATTTTCCAGCAACGCTGATGGTAATGCTGTCCTGGGTGTCCTTCTGGATCGATCGCAGAGCTGTACCTGCCAGGGTACCTTTGGGTAAGATGTTCCTGAGCACACCATAACATCCAATAGGAAAGATTCAAATGCTACATATTGGGAAAGCTGAATGTTGTAGCGTGTAGTGTGATGAGAAAATATTCTACACTTCAAGCAAAAAGAGAGTCAGGGAATCCAGGCATATGGACTACAAACACCTGCTGGACAACAGTCAACTTCAGTAGCTGGAGCAGATAAATGTGAGGTAAAAAAGGGTAGTTACATTACAATCCTCTAAAGCTCAACTACAATATTGACAAGCAGGGCAGACATCAACATCTGACGATGGTACTGACCATACTCCACAGGAATGTAACTGACTATGAATATATTGAGCTACTTGTACAGAACAAATGAAACACTCAAAAAAGATATGAAGCCCCTTTGAATTGCAAGCACAGTGTTTTTGTGTGGGCACAGTTAACCTATTTTTAGAAAAAACAAACCTGAGGAAAACATGTGCAACTCAAATTGAACGTGTAGGCTGTTGCATGGCGCAGCAAATTAAAATCCATGCCAGAGCTCCAGAGGCATATTTAGTTCTTAGTTCTGCTATGGCTATGCTCAGACCACTGAACATCCCTTTTGTTCACCTAAATGTGTCTACAAGATACACAGACCAACAAAAAAGGGAAAAAAAGACATGCTTTTAGACTAGACTAGAATTCCAGACTATTTTTAGTGCATCCTACCTGAGGGGGAAAGTGGTCCCCTAGACCCGAGAGCATAGAGATTGCAAATATTCAGGGTTGTTGTTATGTAAAGCAAATCTTGATTATATTAGCTGGTATATTTAGTGTTGAAATCCACAAAAAACATTCAAATCTACCTCTGGTTAAAACCCTCCCCACTTCCCTTAGGTGACCACCCATTTCTTTTTACATCCAAAGAAGTGAAGAAAGGAGTGCTGCATGACATTCAAACATCAAAGCTGTGTTTATGTTCCCCCAGTTCCCAAATAATGTGTGCTTCTTCTCTTAGGAATAACGACCGTTTTAACCATGTCCACCATCATCACTGGTGTCAATGCCTCCATGCCACGAGTGTCCTACATCAAAGCAGTGGATATTTACCTGTGGGTCAGCTTTGTATTTGTCTTCCTCTCTGTGATTGAGTATGCAGCTGTGAATTACCTATCCACAGTGCAAGAACGAAGAGAGAGAAAACTCAGAGATCGGGTGAGATTTCACAGTGTTTATTTAATACAGTGCCATCTTACTTTTCATCCCCCTTGTTAGTTCACATGAACAAAATTACAGAAATTGTACATAACTGCAGTTATTTTGACATGTAATATGCACTTATGGAGCACTTTTTTGTATCCATATGCAGCTGCCCTGTACGTGTGGCATAGCAAATCCGGACGACATGATGATGAACCCGAGCTACAGCGATGTAGACCCACAGAACAACATGGGGAACTACGGGATGCCCGAGAACGGAGGACGCCAGGAGAGGATTTTAGCCCAGTTCACTATGGGGGACAATCAGACGACGAGCCAGGTGAAGAGTTCCAGGACCTACGTTAACATCTGGATCGACACTCACGCCATAGACAAGTACTCGAGGGTGGTCTTTCCAGGTGCCTACACCCTCTTCAACATCGTCTACTGGTCCATCTACTGCTAAAGATGCGTTCGAACAGGGAAGGGAAGGACCCTTGCCCTGTGCAAATATGCTTTGGAGAAATGATGTGATTTTGAACAACACTGTGTCCTTCAAGAGAAAGGGGAAGTCTTTTTTTGTCATCCTTTTTTTGTCTCTCCAGAACATTGGATACTTTTGAAAGACTTTAAGCGTTACGTCCAGCTGAAGATGAATACTGCTATACATTGCCTTCTTTATTCCGTTCAAAAGAAGGCATTTACAAAGGTACTATTCTATTCTTCAAAGATTACAAACCTTCTTGAACAGTATTTTTTCTGTACTTTTTTTGTCTCAAATCGAGGAGTACCATTTTGTACATATAGAATGTCAGAAGAAATTAATGACCTGGGTCCATGTATAATGCTTGCAAAACGACAGCTCAGGTTTAAAAAAAATCTGTAGTGTCATTTGTACATGGCGCACTTTGTAAACCTGAAATGGCTTCATGTAAGGTGCCACTAACAGAGGTGCCACTGTGATGAGGACATTCATTTGTTGAATGTTGAAGCAGGATAGAATGCATGACAAAAAGGCTCTGTTCTGTAAACCACTTAAAGATAGTCAGTACATTAATTCTGATGAAACTACATAGACATTTAATGTTTCAGTTTAGTAACATAAATTAATTGTCTTAAAAATATAATAGTTCGCAACGTGTACATGTATTTTTATGCACAAACGACTAAATCAACTGAGATGGGTTTTCACAAAATTATGCAGTTACCCAGAAAATACTACTGATATGAACTGTGGAACCTTGAGACCTCAGTAGTGTACAGTGGTCATGGAGAGACAATTAACCATACAAAAACATGGTTAGCATTCTTAACACTTGAAAAGCTTTTTATGCAGAGTAGAAATAGTCAATAAATATAGTTTTCTGAAAGCTGTTGTGATGTTTTGATGTGATGAAAAACCAAATGTAATTATGCCTTCAAGATGCTTCCATGGCCTTTGTCATCATTTAAGATCTTAAGATTAAGATTTTCATAAATTAAGATTTTATAACACAGCATTAGAGGATGTATGTGTGGACAGAACAAATATCTGCAACAACAGTTGCTGAATTCTCGGTGAGATGTGAAACCTCGGACATACACGAAGTTGGTCAGAGATGAAGAAGTACCTCACGAACATGTGGGCTGACTTGGGCTGACGCGAGTGCTCAGTCCTCACTCCTGCTTCAGTTTGGCCTGGGTGAACTCCTCCTTCACCCTCTGCAGCACGTCTGGCCTGAAGAGGACGTCTACAGCAGTCATGGCCAGAGCGTTGGCTGTGCGAAGAGCGTACAATTGGGCCTTCTCTGCACCTGAGTCATTTCGGGTAGTACATTATTTCCTTGTCAGAACCTTGCAGAGATCAAAATTCATATTTTCTACTCTGCTTTGTTATTTTATTATGATGCTAACAGCTGTTATGATGCTAAACCTTTGGCACGTTAAATGCCTGGCCAAATACCTCCCTAAAATAACATTACTTAACTAAGCAACTCCATTTCCACGTAAATAGAATAAAAAATGGTGAATATATAAATGTTACATTTCCAGGTCAGTCTGCATACAAATACTCTTGCCATTACATCATGAGACAAAGTGATTCCATTTTGTGGCTGTCTTACCGGCAGCTTCTGTGTACTGTGCAGTGTGATTTAGAGCCTGAGATCCAATGTAAAAGAAGGGGTGTATTCCAGGGACCACAAAAGACACATTTCCAAAGTCGGTGGACCCTATAACAAATGTTAACATATTTTAGAAAATTGCAATGCTACTGAAATACTTTAAGTATTCCATAATTCCACTTGATATTACAGGCAGGGACATGGAAAGATAAAAAGTAACAATGTTGTGTCTATTCTATGTAGATAAAATACTTGAATATGTTGTAATTACTAATCTGTAAACAAGTGTGTATAAATCGTGTGTATTGCCCCATCTATATAGTTGTAACTAAATGTACAATACATGTGCACATAAAACACAGTTTTGATTCTTTTAATACAGTACACCAGGGGTTTTCAACCGGGGGTCCGTGGCCCCCTGGTGGTCCGCGACGGCATTGCAGGGGGTCCGCGACATGAGCCTATGTTGATCAGTTCACCATTGAATTTTTTTATTTTTATAAATTCGCTTTGATATTTCAACACATTTCCAGATTACTCTTGAATACCCTGATAACTGCACATATTTAAGTGTTATAGGCAGAATATCTGTGCAGGGGGAGGGGGCGTGGCGGCGGCTAGCGATGCACCCTGATAATTTCACATATTTAAGTGCTATAGGCAGAATATCTGTGCGGGGGGAGGGGGCGTGGCAGCGGCGGTTACAAACACGTGCGCGCATGCAGGCACATAAGTGGGCCGCGAATTACTTTCTAGTCAGAATAGTGGTCCCTGGGACAAAACCAGTTGAAACCCCCTGCAGTACACCAATACTAGAAAATATTTTGAGATTTTTACCAACAAAATGGTTTGGGACTTCTTTAAATTCCATTCCAAGCGCCTTCCCATTTTCTTTATAGAGGTTCTCCAGTGTAGTGTTTCGAAGAATATTTGAATATGAATGATTAGGGTAAGTTATTTCCACCTGAAAAAAAAAGATTATAAAGCAGATATTAAGAGGTATGCAGTTGAACATTTCAGTGAATGCTGTCTTGCTAAATATATCTGCACTCTTTCTAATGTTGTCAACTTACTTGGCTACCAGTTGCAAGGGCAGCAGATCGGAAGCAAGCCTCTGCTTTGGCTTTGAGCTCAGAGAGATCTTTGTACACCGGTGTGCGGAGATAAAACTCAAGCTCAGTGTAGTCTGGGATGATGTTAGGCTTTTCTCCACCATGTTTGATGATACCTAGGCAGGACAGAAGTGCATGTAGAAAGCGATAACTGGATAATGACAGTTAGGCCGAAATATTTTTCAAGACTGGTGTTTTTTACAGTATTTTAATGATGCAGTACATAAGGAGCTGCTGTATTATGTAAATGAATGTTTGGGGAAAAGTCATTTAATTATCCATCACCTCATCAACCGACTGTTTTTAATTCCCCAACACCTTGTCACCCAACAATGTGAACTAAGACAAAATGTGTAACTTGAGAATACTGAATTTCATTTTTTTAATTAATTTCATTCAAGTTTACGAAAAAGTATTGAAAGAATGTGGACAGAAGATCACTGGAATACCTACCATGAAGCCTCCATTCAGGCTTGAGCTGCTGCCTCAGCACAGACAGGTTGTTATATGCCAGCACGGCAGCATCCAACGCATTAATCCCCTCCCAAGGATAGGCGGCCGCGTGTGAGGCTTTGCCGTGGTACTTCACCGTGCAGCTAAAAATTACACAGCATCTAATTATGATTGCAGTACATCAGAAATCCTTTGACTATTGTGATATAAAGGGCTAGTGCTTCTCACTCTGTGATAGCCATGCACGGGCTGAATGATAAATCTTCCTGAGCGGGATGGGCCATGAAGACAACATCCATGTCTTTGAACTCCCCAGCCAGGATCAAGTCCACCTTGCCCCCTCCGTCCTCCTCAGCTGGGGTCCCAAGTACAGTGACCTACCATACAAACGGCATATTTCTGCTTACCCTAAGCTCCAAACCTCTCTCTCTCTCATAAACACACACAAAATACAGTGTGACTCCACCTTAAGTCAAGTCAGGTTTGAGGACAGTATTTACTGATAGGCCATCCCATTACATTCAGAATCAGGACTTTTTGGTAGCATGGTGGTCTAAATCCCAATAGTTTTGCCTATGTCGATGTTTTCTGATATTCAAATGTTTGAAATCGGTTTTTTTGCTAGTCCTTCTTAAAGGATCCCACAGCAGCCATACCTTGACACGCACTGGACAGTTGGGCTCGCGCTCAAGTGCACCTTTTAGCCCTATGGATGCTGCAGCTCCGACCTCTGCTATCAGGTTGTGTCCGCATGCGTGACCAATAACTGGCAATGCATCATATTCACACAAAAATCCAATATTCACAACTATATCGCCTTCTTTGCCACCAAATGGACCCCAAGTTGCCCGGAATGCAGTTTCTAAAATGAAATGACTTTCAACAATCCATCCAGATTCATTTGAGAAAAAAAGCGCGAGCGTATCATGCGATTGTTTTTCCTGGTATGCAAGCTCTGGGCAGCCCCATATCTCATGACTTAGAGTTTGCAGTTTGAACTTTGCCTCGTCTATACTGTTGACAATGTCCCGTTTCAATTTTTGCGTACAGTCAAAAGACGACATTGCCACCAACAATATCGCACCTGCAGCACAATGGAAATTAACAAAGGCAGAAAGATACGACCACTACTCTAGGGGTAACTTCGAGGACCTGAATGCAACCTCAGCATTTTGTTTAGGTGGAATGTTTACATGAAATCCAACCGTCTGCCGGTGTCTGCCAGCGACAATAACGAAAGTTTATATATGGCCCCATCCGTCTTTTTTCTTCAGAATAAGAGTCCACACTTATTATAAAAGGCTCATTTAACAAACTGCAAAAATACCAAGGTATATGCTATATCTTATATTTAGATATAAGTTTTATCACAAATGTCCAGCATTTAAAAAACAGTCAGATGACATAAACTGCGAGGTGTGTTTTTGTGTGTGCTGTGTTGGCTTTCTAAAAATCAATGTAAAACAATGTAATTTAGGTTGAATGTTATTTAGGCTGAACCACTGAACTGTGGAATGGCTGAATTTGTGCTATCCTTAACATTGTAATTATGTGCCATTATTCTTCTTTAGTCAACTTTAGTTTATCCACAAGAAATAGTGCAATTATCAATATAAGTCACAACGGTAAAATTAAACATTGTAGCAAAACAGCTATCAGTAGATGATGGGTGGAAAGGTAGACAATCTTCCCCGGAAGTAATCTAAGTAATGATGGGTTAAGTTCCGGTCAGGTGACTGGTCTTAACAAATCATTACTTAGAATTACTTCCGTCTACCAACAACATCTCCTAAAGTTCCATTTGGCTTGTGCATTAAAAAAAAGTGGTTACCTATTGCCAATCAAAATTCAGCAGCTAATACATGCTTGTGTGAATGGCCAATCTTTATGGAATTATGTATGCTCATTAATAATGGCATATAGAAGCCATTTACCCAATTTCAAACAATTCATCCATATGATGTTACACTATGTTTTCCTCTGTTCCTCTGACATGGTTTGGTCTATCTTCAAAAATAATTTTGAGTTTTAATCCTTACGGATCATTCCATCTATCATTACTTGAGACAGTTTGCACATTGTGCTTGAAGCTCAATGATTGCTGCTTGTGGCTTTGTTTTTATGTATGATAATATATACCATGTCCTGTGCATGAAGAGGCAGTCATAAAGTGTTACTGCTTTACACCCTTTTAGTGTACAGCCAACAGAATCATAAGTATAGTTATTTACATTTTTGGAACCCTAGGGATCTTTCCTATTTAGTGCTGTTTCAGTAACTAACCTTGGTTTATCGTTTCAAAATATTGGCATGGTTTGATATATATAGGAATCAAAATGTGGGAAAGGTAAATAACTGCTCACTACTTTTCACTGTGTCTTCGCAGAACAATGAAATACGGCTTAACCATTATATCTTAAGGTTATAAAGAGTATTTTTCAGTTATTGGACTAGAGGCAATATGTTTATCGGTTTAGCCAAAACAGCAGCCACTTTTGACACTTAGCCGTCCATATTGGTGTCAGCCTCCTATAGGTTATACCGGTGTCTGGGTTTTATCAATACTAGTGTAAATGTACCCTCTTTTGTTTACCTAATGTATAGCATGTTTGTTTTCCTGAACACCTGTTGTATCATACTTGCTATATGAATTTTTGAGACATCTACATCATCATGATCAGAACTTTCTGACCTGTCTTCTGCCCTCTGGTGGATTATCTGTGCACTCAATACAGCAGTGCACTGTAGGCAGTAGTGCAGAAGTGGGCCTTTGAATGCTATTTCCAAAATGGTTGCCTTCATATAGTAACTCACAAGCACACAATTGGTAGGGACATCTTTGGTAATTTTGAAAAAATGACTAACAATAACATTTATATTGTTACTTATATTTCAATAAATACATTGACTGTATGCCTATTGCAACTACTTATAATTAATATTTCATACTTTAATATTTCATACTTCACAGTGAAATCTTGAAAATGTACGTATCAAATATGATACAGCAGGTGTTTAAGGTAAACACATTAAACATAAAATATGAAACAGCAAGTATTTAAGGCTTTATATTGCAATTCATGAAGCTGGCAGAAAGATCACGTCGCATCAAATGTTGCATCATTTTATCACGGGGGGGGGGGGGGGTAATAAGGCTGTAATAAGCAAATTATTGTTTTGTTTTGGGCAATGGCAACAAGGAAAAATAAAAAAGGTTGTAAAAAGGTTCAAAAGAAATATAAAGGTTATAAATAAATATATTGTTCTGTCTTTTTATATATTTTTCAATACTGTTGTTATTTCACCTAATTCTTGCTCATTCTCTCACTTTGTGCGGCGGTCATATTATACACCTCTAGACAGTACTACTTAATATTGTCATGCTTTTGCCATGGACTACATTTTGTGAAAATGTGCTATTAAGTCACTCCACTGATGTACACCTTAGTGTACACTTTAGGTTTAAAAATGCCAGTGTGAGTGCATAAAATTACACAACAAAAATACAGTGCAACACAGCCTTCCTTCCCTTGTGGCCCCTGAGTCCTGCTGAGATACAGTAAACTAGACATTGGATTATGGTCACTCTCAACTCAGAAAATGGATATGAAATATCTTTAGTACAGCCTAACCCCCTGCTGTCACTAAAAGTCTACATAGTTTTGCCTTTTTTTTTAATTATTATTGTATGTCAATGTTTGAAGTTTGTCTGTCATTGGTTGTTAAAATATTGCTCCTATGTACACATTTTATTTTAAGTTCCACAAATGATAGGTCCTTCAGAGTGTTCCTTATTATTTATGTGGAGTGTCAAATAGATCTTTAACATGTTCTCTGTCATCTGGGTCAATGTATACACAGCACATATATAGCCACCTCAGTTGTTATTCCTTTATACAATTGAATAGAAGCTTGTGAAAAGCCATGTGGTTTTTCAACTAAACAGGCCTGGCTTCCTCAACAAGTCATCTGTCATCTGTTTTTTTTGTCTCTGTATTTGATCTACTTTTTTTTAGCTTTTTACATGTGTTTGATATTATATGTAATGTAGACAGATACAGTATACGAATACTCCCACCTTCCCTGTCTTGCTAGAACACTCTCCTGTCCATCCCTGACCAAGACGGACAGTTCACTTGGTCCCTGGGCGCTGAAAAGCTGCCCACTGCTCCTGGGGGGTCCTAGAGGAAGGACAGTCCGGGAAGGGTTAAAGGCAGAGATTACATTCACAGCGACCTCAGGCCTGCGTGTGTGTGTGTCCTGTGTCGCCTCCATATCCACGTGTGTGTTGCAGGGTGTCGCTTGTGCAATAAAAAAACTGACATGAGTCAGCCTTGTTTGCTAACAAAAATGGAATCCAAAAGTTACAATTTATCCATTGTTCATCGTCTGTCATTGGTGTATATAAATAGTGTATGAACTGTATCTCTATGTTTGTGTATTGTAAGACATGCATATTTTAAATAGGGAACACAATACGGGCACTCTGTAACTCTTTGTGGTGAGTTGTGTAAAGATGTCAACAGGTCCTTTTAGAAAATACTGTATAAAGATATTGAGGCCTGAATCGCCTTTGCAGGTACCAGGGTATAGTAACACCAGTGGAGTCACATGCACTAGGTCTACAGTAACAGTCTAAGACTTCTATTTTTGCCTCTCAGATACGCTTGTGTTCAAAGATGAACTGGTGTTACACTGATGAAGGTGTCTAATGCTATAAAAGCCCTTGAAAAGGCAAACTTATCTCCGTCATGGTTTTTTATCATTTTTTGGGGTAAAATAGTAGCAATCTATAACAAAATGATATGCTTATCCTACATACACTATAGAAACTATTACAAAACTATTAAATTATATAAACAAGTTCTTATTTTCATATTCATATTCATATTAAACACTGTTGATCACTGTTGTAGCTCAATTGATGCAAGATAAAACGACAAAATTCACAGACGCAATACACAGTATATTTATCTAGGCTGGTTTGCAGCACAAAATGGCATATGTCGCCTAAAACTTTGAAACATTTGTGAAATCGGATTTTTAAACAACATTTTGAAGTGGACTTTTATGTTGACGCCTTTCGCCACCTGCTGTAAGGAACTACAGACGTTTCCTCGCCTTCATTCGTTTATAATTTTTTTAATACGTTTTAGAGCCGTCTAGTGGTATTGACGAAATCTGTTGTTTAGGAGATTAATAATTTCCAAAATAAATTAAATCTCTGACAGCAAGGGTCGAAACTGTTTTAACTTCTGCGCTTTCAAGATGAGGAACTGATATATATACAGTATAAAACATTCCCTCAGTGGAGAGTAGCCTATGGTCTGCCATCTCGAGATGATCACTAATACACTTAAATACAAAACGTTAAGGACAATTTACTCCTCAATCTTACACATTTTGTATGTATTCTTGTTTTTTTTTTAAGAAAATTAAACATTAGCTTCACTGATGTTTTCATTACAATAACCTATGAGCAGGCTAGGGAGAGATCTAAGTCTATAGCCTTATTTGCCAACCCTAAGCTATTTGGTTGGTGTCATTGGGCCCAGACCATACTGAACAATGACAGACAGATAGCAACCACACATACTGGAATAGTACTGTAATACTACTGCTGTCCTAATATTGTAATAAAACAGTATTGTAATTGTAAAATGGGAGGCATGATTGTTGTGATTCATTAAGAGAAGATCAGTCATTGCCGTTATCTAACTAACTAATATACGCCTAGAATGAAGGAATTGCACTTACACAAACAACATTGGGAACAGACCAGCATTGGCAAACAAAACCAAGAATAGCTTGATATTTTTTATAATTAATATTTGGTAGGCCAGCTGATATTAAATGTTTTCCTCCGTGGGTACACGTGAAGAAAGATGCATGTCATCTTTTTTTGTATTATTACCTCACTGAATAGTAGCTGATTCATTCCTATATAAAGGTAGGCTACTGAGTAGTAGTAGATTATAGACCACAACATATGCATGGCCCAGAGTGCTCGACAATCTAAAGTATTGGTGGATTAGAAATAAAAAATGAGTGGAAGACATCTGTATATTTTCTGATAGGCAGACCACCTGACACTGTAGATAACATTAATGCTGTTTATGAAGCCTAATTGGTAAATAGCCTAATATGTCAGCAGGGCTTGTGTGATATTGCCATCAAGTGGCCGGACACTGAGGGCAGTCTACAACCTGTCTGAAGCCGTCCAGTCTTGTCAAATTGCAATACTAAATAAGTGCTTTAAAAAAAAAAAAAGGATCTCGTGGACATCTCAATGCGAGACTGACTATTCAAATCCCACCTATCAGTGAAACCATTTCCTTTTCTTTTGTCAAATTGCAACAACGTGGTCATCATTGGCTAGTTGTGGAAGACAAGCGGAACTACAACTACCAGAGAGTGAATTGCGCATGCCCAACAGTTCAAATTTACGTCATCAAAACGCAGGAAACGGTGGAGCTATGTTGACGTCCAAAACAAAAATTGTTCTCTGAAAATCTTCGTCGGCTTATCGCCATCGACTACCACATCGGCAGGAAGGTCAATCGTCAGGAGACTGGTTAGGAAGAGAAAGTAGGAGTCAACACGGGTGGAAGTACCTTGTCCACTTTCGGTTATTTTCTTGGGATTAAGAGGAGTTTTCGTTGTCTAACATTAGCTAGCAAGTTAGCATTATCGTAGTTAACGGTAGCTAGCGAGGCAGGTTACTGCGTGAAGTTGGCATTCGAGCACGTTAGTCATTTGGCTTGCTCACAACTCACTTGCCAAGGCCCAGCAATCTAACAAAACGTGCTAGTGTGGAAGTATAGTTACTAACTGGATGGTCTCAATCATCTGGTAAACGTAGTTTTATTCGGCAAGAAACAACTACGCAATTTTGGATTTTTAGTGCTCTGGGGCCTCTGCTAGCTAGCTAACTATGGCGTGTGGAGCTACTTTGAAAAGGACAATGGATTTTGATCCTTTGATGAATCCCGCATCACCCAAAAGGAGGAGGTGTATTCCTGTATCGCCATCGTCGTCTTCACCAAGGAAATACCTGCGAAATGAACCCTCACCATTCGGAGAAGTCTCCTCTAAACTTACAACAGGTTGGTAGCTAGATAACCAAGCTAGCATAGTTTGCTAATGCTATGGTATGGTTGTTTCAGTTAACCTACTCGAAACGTTGTCGTTACCTTGGGTTAACTAGTCGGCTGGTTACCATCTGTGATTGTGAGTTAAAGTTTACAAAAAATACATTACTTACGACTATAGGGTTGTTAACTAGTGTTAAAACTACCAGGTCCTTTCTAACTACGTTATCATAGCGAACTACTCTCGTCTTCAGCGTAGAAACTGGGCCTATCGTGCTACTTGATTAGCTGACTAGGTAGGTCACGCTCGTTAGCTAACTTATATATTTCAAAGAGCTTAAGGTTAAAATAGGCCAGTGTTAATATATCTAGTAAATTATATATCCGTTTTAAGTATATCCATAGTCTAATTAGATATGATTACGTTAGTCTAACTTGGCTATTAAACCGCGGCACTTGTGTAACTGAAGATATTCTTTGGCTTTTTCTCAGGACTAGTTAAATATTTCAGAACTGACGTTGCTTTTAATAAACTGCTGCATGAAGTAGCTGATAAGATTTTTCAAACTTGTGGTAATGGTAGCAGTACAAATGGCATGTAAATGTGCTCGTTGTAATTCGTACGGCAACACATTTCCCCATTGGTGTTAAGACCGATATTTCTGAGACCTTAAATAATCACGTTGTTGTTTTCTCACAGAGCAAATTCTTCATAACATTAAACAAGAGTACAAGAGGATGCAGAAAAGGAAGCATTTTGACGGTAGTTTTCAACCAACGGATGGCTGTTCACCTGAGTCACAGCCTGGTATGTCCATCCTAAGTGGCTGCAGTCTTCAAGGTATTTATAGTTTTTGTCATCGTAATCGAGTGGTTTAACTCTATTAAATATGTTGGTGAGAATGTTTTTTGTTTCGTTTTTAAAGGTGCATCCTCAGGTTCGGTCTCTCCATCAAGGAAAGAGCAGCCGTTATTCACTCTTAGGCAGGTGGGCATGATCTGTGAGCGTCTAATTAAGGAGCGGGAGGAGAAAGTTCGTGAAGAGTACGAGGAGATGATGACTACCAAACTGGCAGGTGCGCATTTAGGTGTCAAGGTGCCAAAAAATTGTGCTCTGTACATCTTGATGGATCGTTGTAAGTTGTGGAATTGTAATGTTTTACAGAACAATATGATACCTTCGTGAAGTTCACTCATGATCAGTTAATGCGACGCTTTGAGGAGCAACCTGCTAGTTGTGAGTACCTAATTTCTTAACATCACACAGTTGCAGCATAAGTTTAGACTTTCTTTTTTTGTTTAACCCCCGTACATCATGGTATTAATTGCCTTGCATGCTGATGAATAGTGGTTTTAATTTGCAGTGACTCAAGACTTGATTTCCTTAAGTTTGAAATTCTTTTTTTAATGTTACTTATTTTTTAGTACAGTACTTTTATATATGTGTGTGTGTGTGTAATTTTATCTAAAATGTTCGGATGGGGATAATTCACACGTACTTATTGTGTGTGTGTTTATAAGCTACGTGTGTGTTGTCATTCATGTGAGCTGCTGTAGCACTGAAATTTTCCTTTGGGGATAAATAAACTAGTCTTATCAGTTAAGTTTACCTTGAACATTACAATGTATACATTACATTCGAAATATTAGGTGATGATAATTAAGTTATTATTTATAATTAAGCATATTTCATTATAATGTATTATATGGAAACTGAAATGAGACACACACCTTACCTTCTGCGTGGGTGTGATCAACGCCGAAATGGCCAAATAGGACCTGGGGCGGTCTTCCCATTATCAATAGCTGGGTTTCCCTACAACTTTTTAATGTTCATTGTCACCATCAGAATTAGAATCCTGACTAAAAACGCTTGAAATTAGCATAGAATCCTCTAAACTGAATTTTTTTAATCGATTCGCTAGTAGTGAAGGAGTGGCGGTGGATTAACTCCCGATTCGCAAAAGGTATAAACATATAATCCATAGTTTATGGAAACGAGTTGACTCGCATAAATTCGCATTTTTATCAGGTGTTTACGTTAAAGTTTCCCTGACGATTATACGTTCTGTTTCCACAGCTGTTCACAACGCCTTGATTAGGAGGGTGTCCATTTTTTATTCGCATAACAGCGCAAAGATTCGCATTTTCTTTAGCCGACTTTTCGTGAAGGCCCTTGAAATGTGCAAATGAGTTGGGTGGAGACCCAGCTAATTACATGGGCAATGGCATAGACCATCGGTTCCCCAACTGGGGTACGCGTACCCCCAGGGGTACGCGAAGTGGTTCAGGGGGTACGCGGGGAGAAAATTTCCGCGATAACAGAAAACGGACGGAATTCGCAGAATGTACCGTTTGAAACACAATTGCAACTTTCAGACGGAAACATCATTTTGTGGATCAAAATCGCCCAAATTCCCCTGTATTTTGTCCTGCAAGGCTGTATTTCTTTCTTATAAACACAACAACGATCGCAACGATGAACAAGCATTAATTAGAAAACAAAACCACTGAGAAAATGTCACGTCTGTGCTGAACTCCGCTCCGGCCACGCCCCCCTATTCAACACAGACCTCCGTAGCCTGTCAAATGAATTCGCTCATCTTCCCAATCGCCTGCAAATAATTTTTTTTTTTAGTCTTCTGTTCTGTTGATGGCTGGCAAACAACAACCTTAGAAGGTTTGGGTCACTTGTGGCACATATTATTCACTCATTTTAAGCCATCAATCTACCTCTTAACAAAATGAGCCGAAACGGATTGAAAAGGAATTAAAGTAAAAGGTGAAAAGGAAAACTTTTTGTTTCAACGGGGGGGGGGGGGGGGGGGGGGGGGGGGTGTGTGTGGGCTGTTGGAGATTAAATGCAGCTGGAGATTAAATGTCTGAAGGGGTACGGGACTGTAAAAAGTTTGGGAACCACTGGCATAGACAATCTCCCATTCTTTGTCAGAGACGTCAGTGGCATAGATCACCAATGATGGGTAGGGGAGCGGGTCTATTTTGCCACCAGTCTTCTCAGAGATTCTGATATAAACTAGGCACAGCCCATGTTGCTGGCATAGGTCAGATTCACATTCAACCCGTTCTTCATCAGTGTTATCTGGGATATGAATTTTGTCAGCTGAACTGTTCATTCTCAATTGAGCGATTACTATAATCTGCGCTGAAAAGAAGTCAGTGTTCTGAGTGATGGATCGGTCCCTGCAGGATTTGTGTGTTCGGGTCGTTGTGCAACTTCAGAGCTTCAGGCTTCAACTGTGTCGACCCCTTAACAAGTTTAGAGTAGGCTGCAATGGATGGGCCACACTGCCTCCCACAGATACTGCGTTTGTCATTGTGGTTGAAAGTAATACTTTTTCTTCACCGTCTGTCAGACTCTCCCTGCAACCCGTACTCTAATCATCACTTGTGTCTTGAGTCGGGACGGGTCATTGGTCCTCTCCACCAGCCTCCTCCTCTCAAACGTTTTACTGACCGCTTTCCTTTTTGGAACACGGTAACAGCTAAATGCATTGTTCCGCGCGTTTCATCATCAGTATATATAGCTGATGAAATGCATGTAGGGGGAGTGACTGAGCTAGGTGAAGAAGTAGTAGTAGTGCCTGAAGCAGTACCTATGTCGGGGTGCACCTAAACAACCATGTTGCACCATTGCGACCATATGAAGTTTTAACTCGCACACACTCAAAAAGTGGTCCTATAAGACCTTTTTGGTTGCAGTCTGAAGCCCTGAACGACAATAAAATGCTTTGTGCTCTTCTCTTTTTTTTTTTTAAAGATGTTTCCTGAGACAGACCCATCCACCACCAGGACACAAGCTGATGTACTGCTGTGACTGATTTGAATTATTCTCTGATGACGTCAATGCCAGAGATTGTGTTTGATTGCAAATAAAAAGTGCCATATTTCACTTGTTGGCAAAGGCTACTTAAAAGCTTCAGTCAGTGGTATACACCCTTTCCTAAGCATTTAGGTGCCTCTTGGTGTAAAGCTATGTTTTGGACCCTTCCTGATTTTTCTACCAGTGGCCTACCTATCACTTGCTGTAAAAGCCTTTTTTTCTCAGATTTTATTTAGTCTTGGCATTCCACATCCTTTGTGTTTTATATTATTTTTGTTACTTGTATATCAAAGTTATTCAGAATGCCATGTAACATTTACTGATCAGCCATTTTTAATGAATACAGGTTGTTATAATCAGAAAGTGAAAGGTATCACAGGTCAGTTTTTTTTTTGTTTTTTTATAATTAAGGGCAATACATAGTTTGTAACAGAAACAAGTATTGTGTGGGTCATTTTTGGTTCAAGCCCGTGGTTGCTTTCTCTATTCAAGTCTCACTTCTAAGTAACAGCAATGAAGATTGATTATTGCCGTTTTGGGTAGTGTGAGCCTTAAATACATTGTACTGTAACACACAAGCAATTACTAGAAAACATCACCACATCACACAATACCATCTCATATTTATTTTGATCTTTATCCTGTTCATTTTTTTCCTGCTTACATAGTTGAAATGTAAACAATAAAACTTTTTAATACAGATTTCCACCCAGCACTTGTCGTAATTTGCCATTGAGTCTTTTGATAGAACTGGAACTACAGCTTAGCAGCCTCCCCAAGTCAGTCGTGCTACATGGTCAGTCTTCATCTTGGTGGACTTCACAAATCCCAGGAACTCCAGCTCTGACACCGCTTGGATGAATCGAGCACTTAAAACAAGCAGTGAAGGAACAGCAATGGTAGGGGGAATCCAAGGGCATTTAACAAACTAGTTCTAAAGAAATCACTTGAATATTTCAGTTCTGTATCTATACTAAGTGGGCTTTAGAAAAATAGTGAGTGGTATTCAGCAGGAAAATTAACACATTTCTTAAGTACAATTCAGGTCTGAGAACTAGGCAGTAGACTTAAAATGTTAATGCAACTCTTGTTACTGTCATATGGCTTAATGGACAACAGAACACGGTATAGTTTTCAAAAGGATACTGCTTTAGTTCATCCACCTTGCCATAATCACTGGAATCAGGATCTTTACCCTCTGCTGCACTGACAACTGTGGAATACGCCTAAAAACACCCACCAGTTACTTTTCCAGCATGTTTTAAGGTAATTCCAGTTACTTAAGGCATGTCAACACAGAAACATGGGTCACTTGAACAGAAGAATGTCAAAACAGCATATTTAAATCTTGGATCAAACCTACCTCCAGCCAGTCAAAAAGGTTAATTAGCCTCCCACACTCAAGGTGGAGTTTGTGCACAATGCAGATGTCAGGGGCTGCGTTAGAGAACGTGCCACTGTCGGTCTTCAGACCTTCATGCTGTACAAGAACACACAGCAATTACTTCTGGCTGTGAGCGCAAAAAGAACTGCAACTGACCCAAATCTATTTGCTTGGTTTACCTGTAAGTAATAGTACGGGTGACTGAGGGCGGTCTGAATGGAGGTACGAGGGGTGGCATTGAGATGTCTCCGGAGGACCCCAGAAGAACCGTAATAGCACACCTCATTCAATGGCTGTGACTCAGGCGGAACCAGGTGCGCTCTGCAAATGGATATAATACAATCTATTGTGCTCTGTATATAAACACAAGAACACGGCCTGATTAGTTCTTAGCTGGTTTTGTTGGATGTATGTTAATGCCTACCTTACAAGACTGTCGACAAATTCCAGAATTTGATTTCGGAGCACCTCGAAAGGAGTCATCTTCTTGGTTCTTCTGGTTTCCTTCCTCTCTAGAAGAGTCTGATTGAAAGATAGAACATATTGAATCTCATGTAAAAAAAATTTAAAAAAAAAGCTGTTACCTATTTCTACCATAATATCCATTATACCTTCTGAAGTTGGAAAAGGTCAGTTTTCTTCTGGAGATCCTTTTCTGGTGAAACCGCCTCTTGCATTACCTCCTCTGCTGAGAGAGCTAATAAAAGATAAATGGAGACGGTTGGGGATGTTTCAGAGTAATTGTACAATTGAAGATGATGAAAAGGTGAACAGTCATTACATGTGAAACTACTGTAAACGTACTGTCAAGTTGGTCAAATTTTGCTAAGTAGTTCTGCAGCTGTCCAAGAGCAGCTTTCATTTTCTTTGACTTGCTGGAACTCAGAATGACCACACACTTCTGCAAAAGTGCAACAAGTTCATCTTTGGCCATCAATCTGTAAAAGGACACAATTGTTGCCTCAAGAAAGTATCCACATTGTGTCTTATCAAACACTGTATAACCACCATGTCTTACTTAAGGAGCTGCATTGCAGAGTCATACTCTTCAGTCTCCCAAACATTCTTCTCCAGACAGGATATGTGTATCTCTCTGATCTGAAAATATAAAAGAACCAGTCTATTGGAGAGTGCAAAACACGTTTAGTATCGTTTATTTTTTCCCACTCAAAGCTTTTTTTGTTTTGTTTTAGCCAAACTGTACCTGTTTCCCCAAGGGGTACTTGGGCAGCGAGGATGTCAAAGTATGGAGACATCTGAGGATGGGGTAGTAGTTCTTGTGATACTTCCTGAGGGCTTTCATCAAAATCTTACACACTTCCTGGAAATTTTTCCAAAGGCAGCAAGGTCAATATTCTGAGCAGTTTTGAAATGACCAACAAACTATTCCATTAATAGAGGTATTCAGTCACCTTTACACACCCATCATTGGTCAGCAGCTCAACTTGTTTTTGTGGCTCCTGATTTTCCACATACCTGCAGAGAGAGCGAGAAAGAGATGGGTAGGGTTACCTAATGCTTAACATTTTGGTTAAAGCAACATAACAGGAAAACCACAGTCTACCCAGATTCACCAAGTCCTGAAAGCAAAATATTCCAACATGCATTCACCACGCAATAACTTTCTTGGTATAACTGTACATCAAACTATAGTACTGAATAATAATGTGAACACACATCCGGAAGCAATTAGCTTAATTCTGGCAGGTAAATGCATCAGTTTTGACCTAAAGTGGTATTACCAGGACATCAGTGTATTTGACATTGCAACTTCTAATTTGGTGTAATTTCAATTAAACATTCAAGCTGTCCTGCCATAGATGTAATCCATAGAGGTAAAAACTGAAATTCAGCTAGTTTTGATCAGCTGAAAAAATTGCAGCAGAGCAGAGGACCACAGGTTTTAGTTTTGGTTTTTTTGCGCCATGAAGAAAATAAATAAATAAAAAATAACAGTGGATAGGCCCCAAATCACCCCAGAGAAATAAATGTACCAGCACACAGTGTGCGGTAAACACAAGTGAAGAGAAATAGGGTGGTCTGCTTTACCTGTTTTAAGGTTGCTAATACGCTATTTATGGTCACCTTATATCAGATAAACCCAGAGAAGGCCGATAGTTTTCCTATAGATTATGCCTGCCTCGTAAAAATAAAACAGAACTGGCACAATAAACGCAGTTGCCAGTATGCGATCACCAACAACGCTACACTGAATCCGAGCTTCATTACATCAATAATTATTCTAATTTAATATGATAAAAACCACTGCCCCCTCAAGAATAGATGATCAGTCTAACGATCTACGATGCATCAGCAGTTACATTTCCAGCACAGTTTGAAGCCTCCTCCCCAAGCTCCCACACAGACAGCTACAGCTGTAGAGTTGAGCCTTCAACGCACTACTGAGGTGATAAATTCAGCGACTACTTTAGATGGAGTTACAAAGAAATATGCTTCACAATCTATTTAGTCAAAAACCGTCATAACACCAAACCTGATTTAGATTAATTAGATTACATTTTCTATCTATTGGCACTTAAGCCTGTTTCACACTGCCTGCATGGCGTGTGCGGTGCGGCTGCGTTACCTGTTGATTTTCATTTCGCTTCCTATGTTAACAGGTTAGAGCATGCACACTGCCTGCGGGAGATGCACGGCTCAGATTCGGCATGGCGCCTATTTTTCATGCGTGAGGAAAGCAGTTCTCAGCAGAAATAGACAGTAAAAGATGTTTTAATAATCATATTGACATCATATGAGCAGCATTACATAAACTGACACCTTTCACTGCAGTTCCGATGTCCAGGCTATAGGTCACAGACATGACAGAAAAAATCTTATATTTTTTAACCATTTTATCAGCTGAAAGGGGAAAGTGGAAGATACAGGTGTACTATACAGTAACACAATGTAGGCTACAATTACATTATAATCAATACGTTTTCAGTTGCGCTCTCTCCCTTTCCCTCTCGCACTTTTGCTCTGAACGAAGGTAACACAAGTCACGTGACTGATTCCTGGTTACAACTGGTCAACTTCCTGGTCTTTACTTTTCGGACCACTCATCAACAATGGATGACACCAAGCTGATTGTGTACTGATGCCCATTATCATAGGCAAACTAAATGCAAAAAGATAGGGCTGGCAGTAGCAGCGCCGCAGCAGAAACGTCTGCGGTGTGAATAAGCACATGCAACCAAGACACAGCAGTACCACAATGCAGGCCCCAGGCACACAACCCAGGCATTGGGGTGCGGTAAAGGCTTTGAAGGGCAGAACTCACACTCACACTAAACGTGTTTCTGCTTATTCTCGTCCAGTTTAAATGAATCAGCTGAGGGCAGGTGCCAACAATGGTCTCCGATTTTGACATAGCATGGATGGTGTTGTTCATTAACATCAACTACACCGCCCGGTCTCTAGTTGTACCTCATAAAGGATGGCAGCTGTCGGATCCTCTCCACCTCCTGGTGGCTGAGTTTCTGGGCGTGATCCAGAGCCTCCTTTTTGGGGCAGCACAGCACACTGAGGGGCTGGGAGTGGAAGTGCTCGACCAGGGCCAGCTGAGCAGGGCACAGCAATCACAGATGCAACATTCTAAGTATGCCATCCATCTGAACCATATATGCCAGAATTTACTTTGTAAGGCTGTGTTAGTCTTGTACAAAGTTCTTAAGCAGTACTCACCTGAAGGCCCTTAATGAAATTGCGGACCGAAAAGTCGTGGTAGAGAAAAATGCTCACTAGCACCTGCAGTACCTTGCCAGAGAGCTTGAAGGGGAACTCTGTATTCAGAACCAGCTGAAAGAGAAATGATTTTAGAAAGTTATTATTGTGCATCAGGCACAAAACTATACACACAGAAATGAGGCCTCAATTGGCTTAAAATTGATGCTGTCAAAAAGTGTACTCCAAAGAATCCTTAATTTCCTGTATCCATAGGCAAATCATACTGGCAGTCACCTTCCCTCATTTCAGCTGTGCTCTATTGTTTGACTGAAGCTAGATAACAGTATGATTTGAATCTCCCTAAGACCAAGGACAGGTGCATAAAGTCAGTCTGCAGAGTGTTCACAGCCATTTCGCCAGACAAAAAGAAGGGAGAACAAAACGACCAACAATGGTAACCTTGTCAACGACTGTGGCCAGGTGTTGTGTGCAGGACAGAGACTGAAAGAGCTCGATGCAGAGCAGAGAGGACACAGAGTGGGGCAGCATGTGCTGGATGGTGCTGGGAGACGTGGCAATTCCAAAGATGAACATCAAAGGGAGTTTCTGGATGTATCGACTGGAGAACACAAACAAGAAAAATACAGGGAGTTCAGCTTGAGGTCTCACACACACTTTCAGTCCTAGATCCTATGAGGAAATGAACTCAAGCCTTTTACTTTTGTTACATTCCAGAATACCTGCAAATCACAATGAAGTCCTGTAGTACCCGTGGGTTGAAGGCTTCAAGGTCTTTGAAAATGATTACTATGGGTGGCTTAGATATCATGTCTTTGGCCATCGAAGTACGTTTTTTGCCTGGAGAAGTTTCATATTTCTGCAAAACAAACAACAAAAAAACAACACTATGCATGATGCTCAAGAAAGTAATTCATGTAACTTAACATACTTCAAGTACTTCTTTTGTGAGTCTCCTGGAGTGTAAAAACAGGTGTTGTACTTTTGTTTTCCAATATATATATTTAAAGCCCTTTACCTAAATGTCGTAAATCAAAAAGGGAAAATCTTCAACACTCTTACCTTGGTTACTGAACTGTACCAATCACAGAGTGAACTGAGGGAGCAGTGCACCCTCTTTTGGTGGACGGGAGCACTGCGCTGACCTCCATCTTCGTCGTCGTCATCCACAGCCACATCTACTCCTATTAGTCTCTCCAGGACCTTCTGCATCAGGTGCTTTAGTGCTGAAGAGTGGCATGGGAGGACTTAATATCTTCACATCAACATTGATATGGGCTTTTAAAGTGTCTCAATCACTGAAACAACTAAACTGAGGTCAGCAAATTGAGTTCATATCATAACTCTGTTTTGTAATTTCAGAGCCTAAATCCAACTATTTGGACCACAAAGCATGCTTACATTCATATGGCACATTAGGGATCACACTTGGAGACAACAGACAGACAGAACAGTTAATGATGGGTTTAAAGCTTTTCATGGAAGCATTATGATAAGATAATGTTGAGAAACAGATGCCTTATTTAAAACAACACTGAGAAAATAAACATACAAAAGCAAACAAAAGTATGTAGCAACAAGAGCACACCTGTACACTCTTTGGCTTGCACAGAAACCACAAACGGAGTTACAGACTGCTGCAAGAGCACTGAAAGGCTCTGGAATGTCATGTCATGATCTGGTACATTCACTCCTGTAGAAGGAGAAAAAAGAAAATGTGTACTTTATCTTATTTTAGAAAACACACCAATTGAATTAACAATTATGATTTAATAATAGTAAGGATTGGTCTAAACTACACAATAAATCCTGAACTCTATTCCCTTTGCATGACAAACAGAACATTCAATTAACAAGAGGGTGATTTCAGCATTTTATGACAAACAAGTAGGATTATTTAATATATGTCAATTCTAAAATGCTGTTAGAAATAATCTGTGGATTGTGTATTGACTGGATTCTGGATTTGTCCTGAATTTAAATAAGTGATCAGGTCACATCTCTCCCTTCCCCTTCCTTACCCAGCACCAAGGCAGCAGTGGGGATCTCGCTGGCCCTCATAAGAGAGGCCCAGTCATTCATTTGGGACTGAAAGCTTGAGGCACATTTTTTGATGAACTCAAGCAGGCTATCCAAGATTTTCTTGTTGAGTTCATCCTGCAACATCTGTTGAGACATGACATTGAGACATTGTTACATGTAAACATTAAATGTCAAACTATTATTGCGTGTCATATTGCGTCATCATAAGCAGCATCAATATGCTGGTAGATGACTTAATAAAAGTGAGCAGCAAAATGTACAGATTAGACATGAAAATGGGCTGTCTGCACAAACTGTTCAGCTCCACCACGGTCATACCACCACAGAGTTCACTAGCTAGCCAGCACCTCTGTGCACTGCCATCAAATTGTGGAGTTCACAAAACAACCCAACAATGGACGCCAAGAAAACAAAGACATAATAGACTTCAGTAGACACCACGTGAAGACCACTGAACATCAACGGAGAAAACATCACATAACGGAGGGCCTCACGTGGACAACCAACACAACTGCACAGCAGTGGCTCGGTCTTCTAAGGGGAAAAAAACAACAAAACTGTCCATGCATCTGCTTGTGCATTTCTACCATTGTTCCATAAAGAGCAGACAAACATACTGCATCACAGCATGGTGCGCTAAGTGTTCAGCAGCAGACAAGAAAGCTCTACAGCACTTTGAGCTGCATTCTTTGTATGAAAAGTGCCACACAAATACAGTATTGTTTATTATTATGATCATTGCTGTATTATTATTATTATTATTATTATCTGCAGAGGATATCATTGGCCATTCCCTGTTCTCACTGAATTTACCTTATCGCCTTCTTGGAGATGCTACATGCAGTTAAGACCCACACCTCTGAATGATTGAAACGGTTTTTTTCCCCAAGAGCCATCTCTGAACTACACCTAACAAGAGCTGTCATCTCCTAGCCATCCCCTCTAACCATCACTGACTGACTGTCCATCAATACTTTTCCACAGTTACAGTATTCAAATTTCCATGTGCAACATTTCCGTTTTCATGTGCAACATCGACTACCAATGCAATATACAACTGCCACTTTATATTATATTTTTCCTTTTTTATGTATGCTACACTGTTTTTGTATTAATACACTGGTTCAACTGTACTTTTAAAAAAACTTTATCTATCTACCTTTTTTTTACCTGTATGTCTTTGTTAAAATGTCGTTGTACTGTATAATGACATTAAAGACATTCTTTTTGTATTCAAAATGTATCCATAGGACCCGCACTTAGGGCCAAAAAGAGGTCAACTTAATTTATATCGACAACCTGATCATAAGAACAAAGGCATTTATAATATGTCCAGGCATAGTACAACTACACAGACCCTATACAAGAATACAGTTGGATGAAGTGTGGCGGTTCATGTTTACCTCAGTCTCAGATTTCGTCATGTCCCAAAGTCTCTGACAGATGTTGACCCGTATTCTTGCCATTTCTCCATCGTCACTACCTTCAATGAAATAGTCTACTGCGAATGACACATTACACAAATCATAGTACTGTTCATTTCAGTTGAATTATCAACTCTCATGACTTCCCCTAACATTTATTGCCATAACGTCAATTTGACAAACCCAGCTGTAAAATCCAATAGTTTACATGAACTGTAAGTAGTCCTTCAGGAGTGCGATATCTTCCACAGCAACGCATTAACTAAGTTCGTTATAAGTTACTCACCAACATCGGAATTTTTCTTCCTCTTTTTAGAACTTGGCTTGAAAACAAAACAGCCCTGAGGATGACAACATACGGCACAGATGTAATTTTATCGTTTTGTTATATTAAGTTAATAGATTACACGGCCTGACTGTCTGCATTTAATCGCAACATATAAAAACGCTTGCTCAAACCGAAAAAGCTATAGAGGTAATGGTAGTTCACGTTTAGCCGCCGAACAAATGTTCTTACCTTCGATACAGAAGATGTTGCCATGTCTAGCGAATGCCCTTTAGATGGATACCAGCTGAAATGTCATTTGGTCAGTTCCTTATTTCATAAAATGTAACTGAGTACTTGCCTGAAACTTGCTAGCTAGCTCAGGTTCAATGAGTTTGCACGAACTCACATTGTTTATGCACTTCCTCGTAAGTTTCCCGCGGCTGTAAACGTCATGAGGAGAGAAGGCTATGCATGGATGTGATTGGTCGTTTTTTCTGTCACTTCTCTGTTGTTAAAATGTAATCAAATAATCGTCGAGTGGTCAAATGCTTCGAGTGAGGCTTCAAACATTTAATTTCTATCCAATATCATTGAAAAAAAAAATCCAAATGAAAGCCTTTATATCGTAACAAAATTATCTGATAAGCAATTACTCCAGATTTTTTTTTTTAGCCCTAGGCAGACTCTAGAACAGCTTTTAAAAATAATAATTCATTAATTAGTGAGTCTTTTTCACATTCAGCTCTCCACTAAACTGAACTGTATGCATAGACTACTCATGCATGTATGCACACTTCACTTCGCCTGTAAAAAGTGAGTGTATTTAAGTTATAATTGTATGTTCCATAGGCCTACATTAGTCACCTATCTTACATCCATTCACACTTTAATATAGTAATTTAAAATAGTAATCAGATTTTTCACCATTTACAGTCTAAAGGATGCAATGTACCGTTTGCAAGCTGTTGCTAAGATAGGAATTTTTATATAAAAAATGTAATGATGTTAATGAGTCAAACATGTATTAAATGAGATGAAAACTTGATTAAGATTATAAACACATTTAATTACACAGTGCAGTCATATTCATTACACAATTCACCATACACACTGCTGGTGTTTGTTGTAAGAAATGTAAACAAAGTTTACAAAAGCAACCATTTCCATTTTATTGAATACTTTGTGGAAGACATGTAAATGTACAGACACTACATTGATGTAAAAAATAAATACATACCAAACAAGAGAATATAAATCCCATGGGGATATATCAAAATGTCTTTTTTATTCTTTAAAGAAAATTTATCAAATCATACTTTAAAAAGAAGTTTTATAAATACAAATGTGTTTCTAGTCTAAAACCCTACATATTACCTGCTCCTGGGGCATTTCCAACAACATATACTGTATAATGATATATCAAAATTTGTCAACATTTTTTTTCATATTTAAAAACCTATACAGTTGTCCAATATCCATGGTCTACTTGCAATAAATGTTGTCTCACGTTAAGAAAGTATGGGTCAAATGAGTTGTTGATGTACCACTCTGCAGCATGTTACATTTCTAGTCCTGAGTGCAAGGCATATGAATGGAGATGTCAGCTTCCAAATAAACCATCAGCTATAGAGCCACTTTTTGAGAATGACCATTGGACGCATATCCTGAAGCTGTTTCAGCAAAAGATCAGCACCATTTGAAAAAGCTTTGTCCATCACTATCTTTACATTTTTCACAGACTTGATATTTAATGGGTTTCTAAAATGAATGAGATTTTCATTACTTGCTGTCCTCTTCCTATAGTCACTCAGTCTTTTGCCCATTATGTTGGAGGACTGTGGTTGAAGAGTGCGCTGCTTTTTGGGGGGACTTTCAGTCTTGCTACTCTCAGTTGCTTTCCTTTTCAGGGAATCTGTTGATTCCTCCAATAATGAAAGAAATGCTGGCTCCAATTCAAGAGGACTCATGGTATTTTGTGTGTCCTCACTGTCTTCAGAATTCTGCTTCTGCTCCACATTTGTGTTGGGCTCTGAGTCTTTCATCACATTTTCATCTGTGTGGACTTGCTGGTTTAGCCTCTTAATCTTTGGGGGACGACCCCTCTTTCGTTTAACCACCGACTCAATTGGTGTCGTTGGGGCGTTTTCACTCTCCATAAACTGATTTTCAGATGATGTTACGTCAGTGCTTTCATCTTCCAAGGACGTTTCAAGTGAATCATCTGCCATATCACCTGAACTTTCAACATTCTCCGTTTCTTCATCTTCTGAGCCCTCACTTGATGTGCCATCTGATTTGCTGGCATCCATATTTCTAGAGCGTGGGTATTTCTTACAAAATATAAACTGACTTCTCTGATCCTCAATGTATCGCTCTGTGAGACCATGGGTAGCATAATGTTTAAAAATATTCCTTTCAGCACTTGAAACTGAATCACAGCCCTTTATCATGCATGGATATTGCAAGGGAAACCGTTTGGTGCACATGGCAGAAGCTTCATCCATAGATTTCAGAGTGGGCTTGCCAAAGCTTGTCCAGTGATTCAGCACTTTTCCTTTCTTCTTCAAATTCTTCTTTTTCATTTTTAATTTGTTATTTACCATGTTCTCCTTTCCATTGTTAGGACTAAGTCCTGTTTTCATTTTCTTCTCTGCTAGTTCTTCGTCTCGAATGTTTTTTGGTTTAATTGTGTCCTCATAAACATCATGATGCTTCTTCATGAGATGCCGCAGAAGATTTGACTTTGTGGTGTAGCTACGATCACATCCCTCACAGTCACACTTGAATGACAGGTCCACCTTAGCAGAGGACCCATCCCCACCTTCAGATACTCTTATTGCCTTGTGGTGATCTTTGACGTGGTCGATGTATTTCAAGAAAGAAGTGAATGATGCGGAGCACTTGTTCTGATCACAAGGGAAGGTTCCAACGTCCACACCAGTGAGCATGGTACTAGATTTTTGGACTGTGAACTTGTGATGTAACAGGTAATGTTTAAACAAACTTGTGGCTTTATGGAGTACCTTCGAACAGTCTTCCACTTGACATTCTAACTCTGTGACCTTGAGAGTGCCATCAGCACCATCGCTTGACACTCCTCCCTGCTCAGTAACATGATCAGCCTGGTGCACAGCTCTATAATGGAGGGTCAAGTTCTGCTCAATTGAAAAAGCAGCCGTACACCCTTGATGTATACATCTGTATGGTCTGAATGACTTAGAAACCTCACTAATAACAGTTTTTTCAATTTTAAGTTCTGGGCCAGTCTCCAACGATTGGTTATCAGCCTCAACCTTAATCATTTTTAAATCCCTCAATTCTGTTACTGATTGTGTCTCTGTCTTAAAACTGCCCTCTGCAGCCTTCTCATTACTGCTGACTGGCTGTAGTGGCCCGGCTGTTGATGGTTCTGTTGATGGTTCTGTTAAAGGGTCCACAGAGTTGTCCACTGATAAATGGATATCACCGGGCACCATATCTTGATTTAACAAAGTTCCCTGTGCAGCTACTCCTGAAATACTCATCTTTTCAGCCGACTGGCTGTTACCTTCCTTTTTAATTTCGAAGGAATCCGGTTTTCGTTCCACCTTCAAGCCATTGCAATGACTGACCGGTCGATTAACAGGAAGAGATTTGGGAGCTAAAGAAGCCTTCCCAGCTGTTGTGGATTTGATGATTCTGTTGATTTTGCTTACTTTTATCTTGGGTATTGCCTCTTTTGCCATATGGTGAACGTTCATATAGTGTATTCGGAGACCCGTTGTTCTCGTAAAGGTTTTTGCACATATATGACAGCTGTAAGGAGAAAATCTGTCTGGGTTTTTTTTAAGTTCGTTTATCATATCATCAGTGTAGTTATGAATCCTGAACAGATGCTTGAATAATGCTTCTTTTGTCATTGCACCATAAGAACAGTCTTCCTTTTCACACTTAAATGGTTTAGAGACATTTTGGTCTGCGTCTGCCTCTTTTTTTATAGCCCTTTTCGGCACCACAGTTTGTTTCGGTCTTTCCTTTGAATGGTCCTCACTCTTCAGAATGTTTAGAGAGGAATTCTCATTTGCCTTTAGAGAATCTTTTAGGACTGCATCAACCAAATCCAATCGTTGTAAGGCTCTTTGAATTTCCACAACTTTACTGTCTTCTCCATCGCCTGTGGATGTTATATCCACTGCATCTGTAACAGAATCCTTCAAATGTATTCCACTTGTATGTTCTTGCTCCGAGACCATGTTTACTTCAGCATCTTTGTTCTGATAAGCTGAAGTGTTAGGCAAAGACTGTGACAGATCTGCAGTAGGAAGAGATTCACTCTGATTAAGAGCTGTATGTTGTTCTGTGTTAGACATGCATGAGGAGGCAATACCTGCTTCTTGTTTTGGAAAATTCATGTTGTAAGTTGGTTCATATAATTCTTGAAAACGGTCATTTTGCAAATAGTTAGAATCTGCTGATTGATACATGCAGGACCCAACAGGTTTGCCCTTGTAGGCGCCTTCAATCTTAACCGTTGGAGTAACTGCTGGCTGGTAGACAGCTGAAACATCGGGATCATTCAGGAAATCAAGGAAGGATGTTGGTAAGTCAGCATTTAAATCAACTTCATCAAAAGCTTTACACTGAGACCGCTTTGATAAATGACCACCAAGAGATTTTGTGCTAGAAAACTCCCTGTAACACCTGCGGCAGATAACCTTCCCATCTTTTATAATGGCAGGCCATTTCGTCCTCTTGGATGATCGTACCTTCTTCAGTTTCTTCGCCTCATCAGGCTGACCAGAGGTTTCCTTTTTGTCTATGGACTCCGTGCCTGATGCGGCATTAAATGTTCCTCCATCAGAATTTTGCATTTGTGAATCAGCCACCTCCGCGGTATTACTGAAATAGGAATTTGTACAGTTTAGCATCTCTGTTGGACTCTGTAGATGGGTTGCTGCATTGTCAACGTGGCTCTTGTAGGGCGGTGTATTAAGGTGAGCAATATCATTAACATCAGAGTTACTGGCAAATGAGTCATGATGGTCAAAACTCAAGGATTTGTTAATGGACTCCAATGGTTCGACCGACTGTGCATGCATTTCAGTAGGCATATTTGACACATAGGGATGAAGGCTTTGTCCTGGTACACTGTCTGAATGGGACAAGCTGTCATTGTGAGGGATCCCACTTGGATGAATGTGCATTGGAGACACCATGTGTCCTACATTTCTCTCGTTTTCTGCGAGATCACACTGCTGTCCACCCTCTGGTGAATGTAAAACCATAAGAGAGCTAGATATATACTTCGACGCTTGATTCATCACACTGGAGTCCTGGGTCATCATGGGGAGGATATTCCCATCATCACTTGAGGCAGTGGCATGTAGTGTATCACTCTGTGTCTCAAGAGCAGCCTGAGACCTATCCATTTCAGGGGAGAATGAGTGAAAGCCTTGCAGTTGATCAGGTAAGACTTTTAAAGGGGAACCACTCTGCTGGGTATAATCACAACTGTAACCATTTGCTGTTGGTGAATGCCATAATTGAGAAATATCTGAATGCATCAGTCCAGCTGGGCTTTGTAAAGTCTCACAAAATGAGTTTTCTGGTTGTGAACAAAAACCAGAATAGAAAGGCAGAGAGCAATCAGGAATAGAGTCGGCAGAGAAAGACGTTGCAGGTAAAGTTCCACTTTCCTCAGAATAGGGCAACTGCCCGATGCTTGCATCCAGTTCTTGTGATGCAAGACCTGTAGTATTCATCTTCTGAATCTGCTTACTAGGGGACCTCTGTACATTTGATTGTTTTCTTGCTGTCAGTTCAGCAAGTCGTTTGTACCTCTTAGACAGTTTCCATTCCTCGAAAGCCTCAGAGTGCACTTTCTTGACATGCCTCGCCAGACTTTTAGATGTACAATACCTCCGAGTGCATGCCTCAAATGGACAGATGTGTGTTAGTTTATCATCTGCATTTTGAGTGGTGCTACTTTGTGATGAACTGCCTTGTGGAGAGACTGAAGAGCAGGATGTGGGAGGAGGTTGCTCTTGTTTTATCTCAATCATTGCAGGCTGATTTTTCGGACAGGAGAAGAGTTTTTTGTCCTGTATAATAGTCTGAGGCTGTAGCTCAGCCTTGGAACAACCTACAGCTTCTAAAGTGTTAATGGGAATCGGTTTAAGTTTTACGGAACAAGGCTGTGTAATTGGTAAAGGCCCCTTCAAGTTAAACTCAATAGAAGATTTCGCCTCTGAGGCTTTTAAAGGCTGAATGATGGGCACATCATCTGTTGGGGACTCAGGCTCGCTGTTACCGGGTGCACTGGCTGCATCTGCAACAGCAGCACAGATTTCCTCTGCAGTAGCAGGACCATCGTTCAGCATGCTCTCTACAGAGTGCTTTATTCTCACTGATGCAGACTCGCCTGAGGCATCATCAGCCTGGCTCGGGGACTTCTCCACAATCTGCATGCTGTTTGGATCAGTTTGTTCTATGAATGTGGAGGACATCTCTTGTTTCACGTGTTCCTTCATGTGTGAATTCAGCAGAGATTGTGAGTAGAAGACCTTGCCACAGTTTGTTGCTTTACAGGTGAACATTATGTAATGCTGTGCTTCGTGGTCATACAGCTGGTAGGTTTCTGTAAAAATCCGGCCGCAATTTGGGAACATGCACTGGGCCTGGAACTCAGTGTGCACTTTTCTGTGCATTTGAAGTTCAGCATGAGAGGGAAAACCAGCTTTACAATTCAGCTGAATGCAGTAGTATGGCTTTGGGCCACTGTGCATTTTCAAGTGATCATTCAGGTGTGTCATGTTAACAAATTGACGCCGACAATACTGACAAATAGCCTTTTGGCAATGTGTTTCAAGGAAACACTTAGCCTCTTCGTCATCTTTATGCACTCTCATATGGGCAACTAGGTTCCTGAAGTACTTGAAAACCTTCTGACAGCTGGTAACAGGGCAAGAGCAATCCTCAGTATTTTCAGCCACACCCGCAACACGTTTAGGTTTTTCTTGTTTCGAAGTGACTATAATTGCACTGCTGCTAGGAGCTCCTGTAATATTGGAAGTGTTTGCAAGTGCTTGGAGTTTTGCTTCAGGATTTACCTTCACTACAGGGGATTTTTTCAGAATGTAATCCTTTAAAGGTGACTTCGTGGGAGATTTCGGTAGCTTCTTCTTAGGGACGTTCATAGCAGCTAGTCGCTCCTTGCTGGACTGTTTAACATGCGAAGCAACATGTGGTTCAAGAACTTGTCTCGTCTCAAAGGACTCTGCACATATTGGGCATCGATACAATCCATCTTGGACATGTTTTAGTGCATGCTTTACAATTCTGTGACCAAGAAACTCCTTGTCACACAAAACACAATACTGCATATAAGCCCGCCAGTTTCGAAACCTTGCTGAAACAAATCCCTGTTCTCTCAGTTTCTTAATTTCCCTTTTCTTCTGTCTTTCAGCATCAAGATCACTAAGATCAGCTGAGGGACTCATTATCAAATCCATGTAGTTTTGACCACCCTCTCCATCCTCTCTTCCTTCAGTCTCTTCATGATCATTTAGTTCATCAATGGATGACACGATCGAGGCCTCATCGCCCATCAATGTCAAGCAATTACGTTTTAGCGTTTTCCAGTCCCAGAATTCAGGGTCAAAAGGCCACTGTGTCTTCAAGGCCAACAACAAGTCACAACGTAGTGAGTTGGGAATGGGCAGAGACTCCTCCTCAAGCTTTTGGTCTGGTTCATTGAAGAGCGTTTCAACAGCATAGTATGAATCCACAGTGGGCTTCAAAAGGAACTCTGTGAGTTGGCATGCACGTTTCACTTCCAAGTCATTGGGCATTAGGCAGGATATAGTCTTGCAGATGGTGGCTTTGCTGTCTTCGCCATCATTGGCTCCCATTTTCAAAGCTTGGATGCACATTTCAATGCATACTGGAAGTCCTACATTTTCCACCTTAAAAAATAAAATAAAAAGGTTTGTCATCATCAAATCTGTACTCTGTGATAACTAAAGTGAGCAATTAACCATGAATTCAAAATACCACTTACTTCAGACTGGATGACTTTGATGAGGAGCAGAATATGGTACACACTCGTGGACAGAACCACTAACTGTCTGCATTGATCCAAGAAGGCCTGTGCAGATTCTAGCCTCATCAGAAGCTTACTCCACAGCAGTGTGAGTTCCCTTTAAATGAAGAGTATATAAACAGTATAAGAATTGTGTAGAGACAACATTTGACAGTGACACTAACTTGATGCCAGATTAATTTCAATGCATTTGAAATATATATGCAATTCATTATCACACCCATTAGTTTTGTTACTTGCATTTCCCATCTTAATTTGTGGTAACACATATTTTAGATTGTTAGAATGATATATAAAACAGGCATGCACCATACCAATACCAGAGTTATTATGTCAAGCCAACTAAACCATGATTATTCTCATAATGGTTAAAAACAAAACATGTCAAACTGACATTGATTCTGATGGCTTGTTGGCTGTTCAAGGCAGACTTTGACAAAACTTGTAACCAAAGAACATACCAGGCTCAGGCTGGCTGGTCTACAATATCAGAATCTAAGGACCAGAGGAAGGAGAATGGATGTTGCTGCTACTATGTCAATGTCTGAGCGTGCAGGTCTGTATTTGTACTTGAATCTAAGTCCAGTAGTTGAAGTAGGCTAAATAAAATCAGCTCAGAGTCACACCCCATACCCTATATGCCAGAGAGGATTCATTAGATTACATCATCTTGCAACACCCTATTATGATAGTTAGTGGTATCCTTGGCATTAGAGAGCGCCCCACCACAACACAGCAAGTACAGTGTGGGACGGTTATCACTCAATGCTCGAATGCTCCATGTTTGTGAAATGGCCAGAGTAACCTCATCCAAAGTGAAATTAAGATTACATATGGTACCACCAGTCTACATCTGATAGAGATTCAGCTGTCCCGCTCTGACGGAGACAAAACGCTGTTATTCTTCTGACTCTCACTTCAGAGCAATTCAGTGAATAAACAGACTGTATTAAGATCACAGCAAAATACATAATGTTTTTTTTATGTTGTATCTCACCAAAACCATTAGCGCATATCTTTTTAAAAAAAAAAGAATTTTAAATCAAAAAAAAATTTCAGAGCCCTAAATGGTAACGTTTTCTTGGTAAAATAATTGCTTTGCATGAACTAGTCCCAGTTTCCAACATTCAGAATCAAATAATCATTTTGAATCATTCAATTAAGATGAAAATGGTGTATAATGACAATGATTACTGCTGATGTTGAACTATTCAATAGACTACCTGGTACCTCTTCGTCTAGCATCAAAACAGTGCAATTCAAACCTAAGATTATCCCTTACTAAGACCAAACATTATTTCGCTTATGGAGCGAAGGCTCTTTCTGGCTCTTTAGTAAGAGAAGGCAGAGAAGAGAATTTGTAAGAGCACTACAGCTTACTTTGATCATGTGTATGTTTTACACAAATCCTTGCTCACTGATGTGTAAATGCAGTGTGAATGCATTTCGATATAATGAGAAAGCTAGCTTCATTAGAGGCACCAGTAAAGCCATATATAGTCAACGCTTATAATAATATTATGACATGTGTAATGACCACATGTCAATGGGATTCACAAGGGTCTGTGATCTGCTACAAATGTTTCATCATAGTCTGCCTGTGTTTACGAATAAACCTTCCTATTATTTTGCAACTGCACAGGGAGTTGACAGGAGGTGGTAATATGGGCATGAAAGTTTAAACTCTAAGTGCATTTAACAGATAAACTAAGTCTAGATTTTCACAGACAGAAATTCACTTCTGATAAATCAGGAGAGCTAAATAATGGTAACAAACTACAATAGTGTAACAAAGTGTTGGGGACAGGTAATGATAGTCAATATATGTTTATTCACATGTCAGCTGCTTTATAACACTACAAAGTCAGAGGGACTTTCTGCAATATTTCAACTTCTGATCATGAGGGCACTCATAATTTAGTGATGGATCCGTACCTGCGCTATTAAATGGATCGGGTATTGGTTAGATTTCACTGATGGTCAACTTAATTTAGGCTACAGAATAGTTTAAGCTTTGTCATCTATGGGGGCCTATCTTCTCTGTCCATAGCATATTATAATGCAGCCAGCTGTTCATTGAAAGTCACAATTGTCATTACAGTATGTAGTAGGGAGGGTGACTATTACAGGTGTGTTGACACCTTCTTCATCAGTGTTTATTGTGTAGGTCACTGGCTTTGAAGAAATGGTGTCACTACAAAGTTGTAACACTTTAGTAGTCAAACCACATGATATTTCGAATGCTTTAATCAACTCTGTGTAGCCAACACCTAAGTTTACACGGTCCAGACCTCAAAAGTGTTGGCCTTGGTCCTAGTTATATTATAGGCATGTCAAACTACCTCAAAAGTGACTTCAGAGGGTTGATAGGAAGTGATGTGTGGTTAACTACAGCCTCATGTAACCAACTAATGTAACCAAATAATACCAACCAAAAAGTGGATTGGTGCTTCTCTAATTTGGACCCAGACATGATTTCAAAAGTTCAAGCTATTTGCGTGTCCCTAAAGTTAGGGAGATCTTGGAAACTGAAATGATGCAATGAAACAGCCATGTGACCCTGAATAATGGGTCAAGGTTACTCAAACTGGTCAGTTAAAATCAGCGAACCAAAGTTTAAGTCCTGCTGAATGTCCTGGGAGTCCTGTAGCACAACTGCACTGAATTTCACAATGACACCGATTCAAATGTCAACGTAGCCCACAAATTGAAATATTTGAGTGTTTTAAAGTTACTGTTCCCCTTAACAAACAGTATACCTTGTTTTCTGTATTCCATTTCTGAATTAGATTTATTATTATATGGCTCTTCAGAATATTGCAAAAAGTTCCACTGAATTGAAGGGGCCATCCAAATGTTGGGAGGTCCGTTATTTCTTTATAATGACCACTGCAAAAAAAGTATAACCCCTGCCATTGGCAATGGGTTTTGTTCTTATAATTCACATCTTTCATATCATTCCGCAAGAAGTCCGTTCACTTTTCGTAACAGAAATTCATTGGAACAGCAAGTAATGCATTGCTATGCAACACCTGAAACTTAAAGTTCTATTTGCGTGAAGAACAATTTTTTTCTCGGCAGAAGCCACTAAATGACAACAAAATCACTTAACAAACAACAATATTTTGGAGGAATGTATTTTATCATTTTGGCAAGTAACCATATAATAAACGGGTTACGGTAATGTATAGTCCGCCGGTCAGTACAGGATGAAACAAGACCTGTTCATCCTGTTGGGATTTATTTTCCTCTACTGACCGCTGGACTACACACTCTAGCTTACTTAATATATTGTGCCACTATAGGGAAAAAAAACTAAAACAATAAAGTTGTCATCAAAGTTTGCTTGCAATGACCAATAAGACTTGACAAAAAAGCTAGCGTGCTTGCTAACTGCTGTATTTAGGAAGGGTTTTTGGCGACATATTCAGATATTCTCACAGGCTTTCAGAAACATAGTACAAAACCACATTGTGAATAGCATGGATGGTTAGTGAGAACGACAGCGTGGAAACAGCTGCCTATATTGTAATGAGCCATTCAGTGATTCACCCAGACCCTTCAGCTGAGGTAACTATTTCTGTGTTATCTTGTGTGTGTATACGTGTGTGTATAGTGTGAAACCAGCAAAAGTAGTACGTCTGCTCTTTCATAAAAAGGTAGGGTTCATGTTCGAAAATACATGTGGCATCACAGAAGTAGGTCATATCCTATGACCGAATTTCAAGAACAGCATCTCCACTGGACCTTATCCCAAGCCACTGAGCAAAAGAAGTGCCCTCATTTAAAGGTGTTCAAAAACGAAAGACAGTAACGACTCACCAGGCACAATACACATCCCCTTGAACTAGCTGCCGTTTAAGGAATGCAGAGCACAGACTGAGGGCCCCCTTCTCGTCTCCTTCAGATTCCAAGTTACAGATCATGTCCAAGGCATCTTTGCAATCTACTTCTGCGATCTGTATACAAAGACCATAGGAAGCTGTTAAACTACCGCCTATAGTTATCAGGCACACGGAAAAGAAACACTATTTTCTTCACTGCCATTTTACAAAACTACAGATAATTTATTACAACAAATGTTGAAAATACACCTACAGTATACATATAAGCATACATTGATCTATGTAAAATATGAAGAAAAATACATGTTTGCAGATAAAATGTCATGGCAGTCATTTAAAAAAAGTGAAATGTATGAACACTCACCTCTTGCTTCAAATGTTCCTGTGAACTTGTCCCACAAAGGCATACCAGATAGGCTTGTTTGAAGTTTCTTTTTCCTCCAAACTCAGGAAACTCTGTACAGACTTTGGCCAGCCTGGCAGCTTTTTCTACTTCATTCTGTTTTATAAGGTGCTTGATGCGCATATCAAGGAGTACAGGCCCCTCTACAACCAAAAGCTCATTAACTTAAAAACAAAGGAGAGTGAAGAAAAAACAAGAAGAAAAATCTCTCATTTAGGAAGACCACCAAAGCATGGAATGCATGAGATAATTTAAAAAATGTCAGCCCAATTGATCAATTTATCCACAAACATCTAAACGAACCGCTCGGACATTCTTACCTTTTTCTGTTTCTGGTGTCTCATTTGACAGAATGCTGCACAGAGTGGAATTAGTCCAAATTCCACTTTCTGCGGCAACAGCTGATAGCGTCTGAAGTTGTGAGTTCCCACTCTCCTGCAGAATACCATGTGCCAACTGCAGAGAGGAACGGTATGACAATCAATTGACATATGGTATGATCAAAGCCAGAATACCAATCGCCTGCATCCCACCAGCAGCTTTTTGTGTTGATGAGTAAATTCATGTATCGTTCAAATTGAGTCCACATTCTTTTCCAAAGTGCTTATGCAGTACAGTCTCTAACCTTCACAGATGACTGGAATTCCTCCCATAAGGCACCTGGGATCTGCTCAGAGAGTGAAAGGAGAAGATCCATGCAGTTCCTACAGACAAGGCAGAAGTGGTGCAAGATGCAAGAACTTCAATACCATTAATTAATTTGAATGCGATACAAGTAATGCTTTCTGGTATGCATTGTTATGCATAACAGAGTTATGCATTAAATACTACTCGAGCTTCTTAGACACTTCACCCAACAATAATGTATAGGACCACACACACACATACATATATAACACAAAAATCAATTGCAACTATCAATGCCATTTTAAATTTGTACGATATATGTTGACCAGAATGAAGGACTGTTGTAGAATTACTACTTACAGGCCTAATTTATCAAGTACAAATGGTGCCTGTTCACATTCAGGAGAGAGTGATGGGGTGGCCTCTGCATAGCTGAGTATGGCCACCGTGTACATCTCCAACAGAGGCAATGGGTCTTCCTCTGTCTTCCATCGACTCCCATGTTCCACCAGAACCTGGTGATACATATTGCAAAACTGACTAAGTTTGCTTAAATCAACAGTAATCTTTCAACAAAAGATATCTGTTCCAACAGTCAAAAACAAGTAGACGTGCCTATAGGAGATCAGTTTTCCCTTGGCAATATCTTAATCTTTAAACAAACTCTGCTTATGTGTAAATTGATTGTCAAATTATTTTAGTAAAACTCCCATATACTTTTCAACAAATCTTAAAACTTACATTTATTGTACAAATTATGTGAATATGGGAGCATGTCATAACCATTGGTCTTCAAGTGGCCTTTACTGCACAGGCTAATTAAGGCCACTGCATACCATGCATTTTATTGATATTTGTTGTCTATTGGTGCACATTAATCTCAGCACACATTACGAAAATGTAGGTTAAAAGCGTCGAAGTTGAACATCATGCCAATCTTAGTCATTAAATGCATCACGGCTGGTCATTAGCGGCACAAGAGTGGTCAAAGCAAGCCACAATATGTCAAAGCAAATTTTCCGTTGTCTATGATAGCTGACCAAGTCATATTAAATTGCATTTTGCAAACTCTGACCCATAACTTGCATCTACAACATTTCAGTTGCACAGGGGGTGCGGGGACAATTGTATCATGCCTTCCGCATTAAATCATAAGTCAACCATGCAATTAGTCCATATTTGCACAAAAAGCTAGCTAGCGTCTAGCTTGCTCGACCAGGGAACGGGAGGCTTGGCCAAACCTGGTACCAGTAAATTTGGGCAGTTATCAAAATTAACATTCAGAACTTCTTGAGCAAGCTATATTCTTTGTAGTACAACTACAGCGTGCAGATATTTCAAATGATTATAATAACTACATCATTGTGCAATTATGGTATCGTGAATTCTATCCACCTAGGAGGCTGGATATTTTTTTTTGCAGTCGGTCATTTGATGGTTAGCAATCAAGATAGCAAGCTAACTAGCTAGCGTGCTAGCTGAGAGCAACATCATCAATCAGAAAGCTTGCGCGCTTGGTAGCGTTAAGGGAAATATTGCAGACCTGGCAAAACTCTTGACAAAAACTAGAAGAGGCATCCAGTGGCGATTCCGAACTCTCTTTCAGTCCTGTGATCAATTCCTGGAAACGTTTACGGAGGGCCACAATTACTTCCCTTGTGTTGCACTCCCTCTCTGCCTCCTCCTCCGCCATCTTCACAACAATCACGGCCGCGTTCAGATAGACCTTCACGTACTCGTTCACGCACAGTGACGCATGGGCGTGGGGGTGTTCGAATGACCTACTGAGCCACATAGAGCAATTCTTATAACCTTGCCCACCACTTTCCCTGCAGTTTGGGAGGAAGGCTATTTAACCTTGTAAATTGCAGACATCAATATTTGTCAGCTAACATTTGGGGGATAGTGTGCCATAAGAAATATGGATTTTATGATACTGTTATAGCTCATGAAAACTCTCAGATATAGGCCTACCCTGCACAGATGTGTCACAATGATTTTGGCAAACCAAACACATCCATCACATCATCTAACACATCAGTCACATCTATTTTCCATTTTTCAGCAGAAAAGCAATTGAAAGCCAACTTGTTATACACATTTAGTTCTACTTTTTATTAAGTTAAAAGAACAACAGCGACACCCAAATGAATACACTACATCACAAGGGGTTAAAAAAATGGCAATGTAAACTACTAATAATTACATTGGAAAAACACATGGTGCATTTAAGGCATTTATTTGCTTACACTGAGACATTTTCTAAGACTTGTGATGGTAGCATGTGCTGCAATGGCATTCTGTGTGGTTCTGCACATTCACACCATAGACGGACACCTGTGAAACACGAACAGAATTAGTTAATATTTAAATTATTCTTCCCCATGACAAATACATTACTTTGTCTTAATTGTGAGATAATGTTTATACACATATTTTTTTTTTTATGGTTCTAAATTCTAGAAGATTTCTAGATTTCTATCATACCGTTTCATACTGTCTGGCCACACAGCATGTTGCCTCTGAGGTGATGTTTTTTGGGACCATCATTGTATTCTTGGATCGCAAAGGAGTAGGATAAGCTCTTGAGAAGCAGCATCCCATACACTGATAGACTTGAGGTCCGGGCTTGCTGAAGAAATCATTCACTCCCAGATGACACCGCTCACAGCCCACTGAACAAAAAGAAAATACGGAACACAAGATCATACTTCATCAATCTCTTCAGCATTCATCAGTGGACACATTCCAGCTGTGCTGCACTCGTAACAACTTTCACAAAGTCGCTTGTTATAAGCTTCTTTTCATTCGCCAACCGCTATGCCACTAAGAAGTTTTACACTCTCCTATATTGTTCATATCATTTAATTGTAATTAAATGATGTACTGATAAATTGCTAGTGACCTGGTAGTGATCAGTGACCTGTTACTTACCGGTTGCGATGTCGCTGTTGGGATAGAAATCTCCTACGTGAACAAGTATTGATACCAGCAAAAGGGATGCCACACAAGACTTTGTTGGTATAATCATGGTATCCTAGAACAAATAATGTCTCAAGCTTAATACCATGGCAACGATACGAAATCATTTGAATAATACATTGAAAATAATCTGAAAATAAGAATATAAAGTACAAATGTTACCTTTGGTCTTCACCTGCTGTTGTTGAATGAGGGCCTCCAGAGTGCCTACCAGCCACTTTTATACTATTACCTGTCCTCCTGCAGATGCCACATGGATTAAAAAAGACCTTCATCCTCATGTTCTCATTGCTGTAATCAGCATGACTCACTGAGTGCTTTCCTGACTTATAATCCCTTAAGTAAATGAGAAGTGAATACTGTATGCACTTCAGTGGCAAAACACATCATTTTCTCATCAGTCTGATATGTTGGACGCAAGGTTTTGATTACACCGATAACAGCGAAGGGCACATGTCCCTTGAGGAGTAATCATGTATCCAGGCAACTCTTGGGATATCGTTGTCATGACACGGAAAACTTATCTTACCTGATTCAGAATTATGTTTAGTATTAGAAAAGGAATGAAGGTTAAAGTGAACTAATTAAGACATTAGAATGGGTAAAGATGAAAACCAAAGATGAATATTCTTTTAAAAAAAAGAGCTATGAACAGATTCTTCTGTAATAGTTTAGTTGTTTTTCTTCTACAGTATACACTTTATAGTCTAAGTTATTCAGGTAATGGAGGTGCTTAGTATTTGAACCCACATTCATTCCAAACCCAAAATGTATGATAATGTAGCACTGATGTATTTATTTTTCCATCTCCATGGTTTTCCAGAATGAGTCAAAGATAAATATGAACTCACTGTGCTTTTCCTCGTCTTTCTAATGAGGAGCCTAATATTTTCCATGTGTCCTTGGTTGTTTTAGATACCAATACCTGTTATGGTCCTGGTGTAACGTGGTCATACCCAAGGACAATAAAGCAGACAGTCTGAGATTTTATGACTTTTATGGAGACACTTTTTCTTAATCTACATTGATAATGTGAACAAATCTCTGATTTGTTTCTAGACATTTATGTTCCAGACTGCTTCTTGGCTTAATCACATAACAGTCAACATTATGTACTGCATTGTATATTTAATTTATTTCAAATAATCCTAATGATTGAAATAGCTTGATTTTCACCAAACTTAACAACAGTAAACTATCGATCTTAATCGCTACTTCAATCATACCCTGCGGCACTGCAGTAGTCTTTTAAAGGACTGCTTAAAGTCCTCATTAAAGCTTGTATACAGCAGTGGGTTAATGAGAGAGTTAGTATAGCCTAGCCAAGTGAGAAAGTTGGACATGTGCTGTGATGGCTGGAGAATCCCAAAGCCTACCATCAACTCTTTCACAAAGAAAGGCAGCCAACAGAGCACAAACGCTCCCAGGATGAGGCCTAGTGTTTGGGCCGCTCTCCTTTCTCGAATGGCATACAGTTGACTCCTTTCTTTATCCTCCTCCAGGGTACTCTGAAACACATTTGGGCAGGGGATGTCACTGTCTTTGTTGACCACAAGCTCTATTGGTTTTCCTGGATTAGGAGTGGACGTCTGGGACACACAGACAAACTGAACGGAGGGGAAACGTCCATTCTTTTCTCCATTAGAACACAGATTTGTGGTGACACTTCGTCTCTGGTACAGGGTTTTAGCAGCAACAAAGATCCTGCAGTACAATATAAGGATCAGAGCCATTGGGATGTAGAAAGCTCCAAATGTGGAGTAAATTGTGTAGGTAACATGATCATGTTCAATTGTGCACTGAGTAATACAGCGATTACTCCTCCAGAACAGTGGTGGAACTGAGATGAGGACAGAGAGAGTCCACACAATGGTCACCATGACAGCGGTGAGCCGTGGGGTCCGTTTGCAGGTGTACTCCAGGGCACTGGTAATGGACCAGTGGCGATCCACGGCAATGGCACACAAGTGGAGGATAGAGCAGGTGCAGCAGATCATGTCCATACTTAGCCATGCCTCACAAACAATGTGTCCCAGCATCCATGTTTCTGTGGCAATGTACAGAATGCTCAGTGGCATCACCAGTGTGGCTACCAAAAGGTCCGTGATTGCCAATGAGCAGATTAAATAATTGGCCGGCAGGTGGAGTTTCCTGGTGGTACAAATAGCCAGAATGACGGTGCAGTTTAAAAGAGCAGTGATCAAGGTCAAGACAGTCAGAAAGCTCACAATCAATACCGTCCCAGCATCAAACAACTTCTGCTCCTGCACTAATGAGCAGCTGCTTATGTTCATCGTTCCCAGTCATTCCAAACCGGAAGGCATCTGTCCACATATGTGAATGTTTCTCTCCATTGCTTTTTAATATCAGGTGACCCTGTAAAAATAATACAAAATGATAAATAATACATTACAAAAGGGTGTGCAATTAAATCATTTATAAGGGCATGATGATTTACATGATGAGCACTATTATTATGGTAATACAGATTGTATGTATCAGTTGTACTTTCACCTCAGTGTTACCTCAAAAAATGACAACAGATCTTCAAACATATCCACAGTCTAAAATAAACTAATCCTTGAACGTTAAATGTTTTCAATCTTAGATCAGCCTGTATTCCAGTACTATTTGTCCTCATGATGGCAGTGTCGACTTGTGGGTGCTGTCTGCACACTACTGCAAGAATGAAGGGCATATGACACACCATGAGGGCACACAGTTTCCAGCACAGATGTTTAAATGTGCAAGCCAAGTAAGATATATTTGGTACAATTGGGTGGGATTGGTACATTATGAGAAGTTCTGAAAAGCAGCTTTATTCTGAGTCTGTAGGGAAGATTGAGTTTGTCAGATCACAATTTCCACCTTAGAGGCTTTGTGATGAAGCAGTAGGCCTACATTAAAATATCACAATTGTGTGTGGATTGTAAACATGTTCAGTTCCCTAATGTGTTTATATTAACCACAACCTTTGCCTCTGTTTTGCTCCATGTTTTGTGTATACTTGTGCAATGATGTAACTAAACATAAATTAGCACATCATTTCTGGCAGAGGAAATCACTCAAATCTAACATTTAGCATGTGTCCCGAACAAACGTCTATATACAGTTCATCCCAAAGAACACTTTCCTAAAGATAATCATTCAAGATTCAAGCTAGTAGAATCTAAAAAAAAACAAGTGTTTGAAGAGACACTATTGCACACAACAGAATGAACCTCTTTGCAGAGGAAGATTTCCATTACATTTTGCAGACCATTGCATGCACTCCCCTTCCCCATGGAAGTGGTGGATACTGTTACTGGGCCGGCTGCTCAATTTCAAATAGACAGCATTTTGCATGATTGGGTGAGTGATGAAGTGATACATGATAAAGGGACATATTGCCTTAGACTAACGATTAAATGAAAAAAAAAAAATTGTCTCAATTGCTTTTCAGGCATCTCACTGGCTTTGCTCAAATGATGGTGATCATTCTTATCATGCAGCAATATCTGTTCAACTGCCTGGGGTTCTGTGTCAAATCACGTCATCATCATTTTGATGAACCATCAAGCACACCGACTTGTCAGAACTCCATTTCCCCTTTATCCAACTAATAGTTTGGATGCAAAAATGCACCATAAGAGAAAATGTCATCGTCAAATGGCAAAATTGTGGCTGCCCGTCACTAGCTGAGGAGTGGTAGCTATCAATTTCATTAAAAAATAAGTAGGAATGCATGGGATTTCATATCTGTGGAACCCTTCCCTTCTTTAGAAAAAATTCTAAATGTCAAAGATTCATCGGAGTCTGTGGTTGGTGAGAGACCTGGAGAACCAGGAGAGAAAGAGTTTATTACTTTATTTATTTACTATCACTTCAGTTATATGTATTACAAACATTTTATTTACTGTTTTAATACTGCAATCACACATTTTGGGCTTGTCTCCTGAAGCAGTGCTTTGGTGGCAGCAGCCACCTATTTTAACATGCACACACGAGAGAAACTCAACATTCACACTGACGATCACACCAACGGTGCACAGATAACGTTAAACTAATACATGAACTAACACAGGAATGAATCAATACCACACACGGACGAAATGATAAACAACTACATAATCTACTACACACAAAAGGGATACCTAACCTGTGGGATATTCCAAGTATGTAGTATGACCCAGATAACCCAGATAAGTTTACTCAGTGTAAGTGGTCAACCTCTTAATAGAAGAGACCAGTAGCTTCATTCTCCTAGAAAAACAAAGCCATAGGGCTCCTCTTTTAGGAGGGTTTACTACTCACTCTGAGTTCACTTATCCGGGTTAGTTACTAAACCACATACTAGGGGGGTATTCCATGTCGTATCAGAGTGTACATGGTGTTCCCGTTTGTGAATGCAGATGCTCAAAGTCTTTCACACTCCCGTGTATCCAAGGAGAGAGGTAACTCGCCTTTGCACTGAACCACAGCTGTAAATAAATATTGCAGAACATATGTGCTTGTTAGTTGTTGGCTGTATTCTCTCTGGTGTGTTCAAGTGCAACTTTGTTGGCCCAGACACAGACGATGTGAGGCAACGCAACAGTCGGCCTTTGTTGCTGCTAGTTCTTTTATGTCAGTTTGGTGTGTTAAGGGTTTAAGCATATAGGCAAGTAAGTTGATGCAACATCTTAAAGCATGACTATACCAGCTCTGTGCTTAACTCCACCCACTGCATAATTTTGAATAATGCTAAAAAGTGGGCAATGTGCTGAAAGGGTGGGTGGAAGGGGGCCTAAACTCCAATGTGCTGAAAGGGTGGGTGGAAGGGGCTCTAAACTCCTGTGAATGTTGAGTCTCGATTAGCAAATGAAAATGAACCTCACAAGCAAGGGAAGGGGCTGGGGGAGAGGGGCACCCATTTCATGACGTAGATAAATCCCAAACTGTCATCTGTAGGCAGCATGGATGATTTTAAACAGTAAATGTCCTTCAACCCATAAAATGCCTATTTTTTACAAAAAAGGTAATTTTGACAATAATAACACCAGCATAGATGTGTTTCATCACAGTACGGCCATTTACTTTACAGCAAAAAAAACTAAACAAATGTAAGTGTGCAGTACCTCTTTAAGGGTGAATTGTGATTGAAGACTACACTACAATCGGTAAGCATACTGTCAGTGTAGCTAAAACATTAAACAATCATAAATGTTCAAATCGTCGCCTATATTTGTTCTACATGTCTAACGCTGTCACGTCTAGGACAAACATATTTGAGTTGTCTTTAAACCAAGTTGTGGGAGCCAAAAAAGCTACATTCATCTCAGCAAATAAACAGCCATAAAAATAAGATATAAACACTATAGGCTATTTGTACAGTAGGCTACATGCACCACAGAAAGGTGTGTACCTTGGAAACCGGTGGATTGCGGATGATGATAGGTGAAATCTGACGCAGCCAGCCCTCAGCCCTGTCACATTCAAAGCTGAGGTTTATTCCGGTAGCCTACAACCAGGTTGCCTTCTCCTGACGCACGAGGTATTGTGGTCTACTACAAGCCCGCCGTCCCGCAAGCATATGCAGATAATAGTCAGATAAACGCATCCACACACGCGTGCGCTCACCGCGCATATGAGCACGCGGTCGTTCGTTGGGCTATTTCAGTAAGCAATCCGAAGAAAAGTTAAGACTTCTTTAGCAAAGTTACCAACGAATATTTTCAACGAATGCATTGTAGATGCTTCCATGTGGAACTGAACCACTTGGAGAAACGTTGTCCTTATTTTGGGGAAGCTTATGATGTTGTTTCTCTGGTGGAGATAACGCTGCTGGAGATCTTTTCCAGTCAGCATTTTATGCAGCACGTTCGAAGGATGCCTGTGCAGGTCCCAAATGGGACCCTTGGGATTTAGCCCATGCTTAATCTGAATTGATTCAGTCAGCAAAACTGTATAAATGAATATTACGTCCATTTATGAAACAAAGACCTATCTATCCATCTTTCTCTCTCCCTCTTTCCTTCCATATTGTGTGTGTTGAATTGCTGAGTCATTGTAGTGATACCCCTACACCTTTGGATAGGCTTGGACAGGTGGAACTGAGCACAAGGCTATTGAAGAGATTTGTATTTTCTGCTACTTCTTAGTGCTTTCTCAGTGTTGTATGCATACATGACATTCACACCAAATGTGGTCACTACAGTGCCCTCCAGAATTATTGGCACCCTTTAGTAAAAATGAGCAAAACGAGAGGCGAAAAAATGTCTTACTTGTTTATCCTCATGATCTTTCTTTCAAAATATTACAAAAAAATCTAACCTTTAATTGAAGTAATAATTGAAAAATACAATACATTCTTATCATGAAACAAATGTTGGTGAACACATGGCACAGGATCTGAGACCAATTCTCCATACAGTATCTCTCCAGATCCTTCCGAGGTCGACGCTTGTGGACTCTCCTCTTCAGCTCATCCCACAGATTTTCAATAGGTTTAGGTCAGGGGACTGTGATGGCCATGGCAAAGCCTTTATTCTGCGGTCGGTGAACTATTTTGTGTAGATTTTGAGGTGTGCTTTGGATCATTGTGCTGCTGGAAGGTCCAACCACGGCCCATTTTAAGCTTCCTGGCAGAGGCTATTAGGTTTTCATTTAATATCTGCTGGTATTTGATGGAGTCCATGATACCATGTATCCTAACAAGATGTCTAGGGCCGTTGGAAGAAAAACAGCCCCACAACATCAAAGATCCACCACCATATTTCACAGTGGGTATGAGGTGCTTTTCTGTATGGCTATCTTTCTGTCTATGCCAAACCCACCTTTGATGTTTGTTGCCAAAAAGCTCTATTTTGGTCTCATCTGACCATATAACCCGGTCCCATTGAAAGTCCCAGTAACATTTGGCAAACTGTAGGCGCTTTAGTTTGTTGTTGATTGACAGCAGAGGCTTTTTTCTGGCAACCCTCCCAAACAACTTGAGGTGATGTAGATGTTTTGGAGACTTTCTGACCCCAAGACTCAACTTACTACTGCAATTCTCCAGCTGTGATCCTTGGAGATTCTTTTGCCACTCGGACCATCCTCCTCGCAGTGCGTGTCAATGTACACACACATCCTCTTCCAGGCTGATTCTTAACCTCTCCTGTCGCTTTAAACTTCTTAATTATTGCCATGATAGTGGAAATGGGTATTTTAAACAGTTTAAAGATTTTTTTATATCTATTTTCCGATTTGTGCAGCTCAACAACCTTTTGTCGCACATTGTCACTGTGTTCTTGAGACTTTCCCATAGTGATGAAAGACTACGGGAATTTGGCCTGTGTCACCTCACATTTATACTCCAGTGAAACACGAAATCATGGTTGACCACTTAAGAGTTCCTAATCAAACAGGTGAACTTAAAAATGTAAAACATGACTGGAAATATACTTCAGTTAGATTTTAATTATAAGATGTTTTAGGGGTAGCAATAATTGTGGCACACAAATATTTATTTAATGTCAAAATTCTTTCAATAATTTTACTTCAATGAAAAGGTAGGATTTTTGTAAATATTTTGAGTGAAAGACCAGGAGGATGAACAGCAAAAAAAATGTTTCATAGCCTGTTTTGCTCATATTCACTAAGGGTGCCAATAATTCTGGAGGGCACTGTAAACAGTGAAGTAGAGGTGAGAAGAGAGTCAGAATTATTTTCAAGATGATCCAAATTGTTATCAGCGAGATTCTAATTTCAGAAGCCCTTTGAACAGTGTAGCACAGTGGTGATGAAAGTGAACTAATGCATATCGAAAACTCTGTTAAAGGCTACCCGCGCCCAGATAATTACTTACATCCAGTGCAAACAACCTCATACATGGATGCCTCTGTGTGTGAGCAGCATATAAACTAGGTGCAAAGGTATCAAATGACTACAATTGCCCTTCAGCCAGTCTGCTTTTGCCAGACTGGCCAAACAGCCTACAGCCTCCTCTTAGCTTGGGACATTGCAGGTACAATAGAAGTGGCATAAACAAACCAGACGTTATTAATGGAACAACAAGATAAGTTGGTAAATCAAGATGGGTAGGTAGATGAGGAATAAGATATTAGTACAATCAGATATTAAACACAGATAGCATGTGCTTCTAGTCGAGTTTAAAGGACAATAGATGTGGCTGTACAAAATATGTGAAGTTATTGCCATGATTATGAATACACTTTGGTCACTTGCAAATCATAGTTTTAATTTAGTGGTAATGGGCAGTAAAACAAAAAGGGAAAAAAAGACAGGCCTTGTTGACCCAGTATTAGCTGTAGGGTTGGGAGAGTTTTGCCAAGTAAGTCTAATTTCTCCAACAAGACAGAGGTAAACTTTGATACAACTGTTTTATTCAAACAGGAACATAACTCTCCGAGTGACACAAAATGAATTTAGTTAAATGTCTTTAAATATGAACTCAACTGCATATAGTATCACAAAAAGTAATGGTGAGAGGCAATGAGTCCTCAAAATGGTGGGTCTCTTTTCACTAGCACCCATTCTCAGGAAATCATTGGTTCCCTTTCCATATTGCCAAAAAAACATCCATGCCTGCCACACAAAATGGAGGCAAAAGTCTGGGCCTCCTTGGGATTTGGGACCACCAGGCCTGGGCCCATTTGTAAGCTACTATTGATTAGAGGTGTAATTACATATTGTTGGGGGTAGAACAAAAGCAAGTGCAATCCAGTATTAACGTGTAACTTCACCCCAACTCCACTGACACTACAAAAATGACAGAAAAGGGTGCGGTGGAAATCTAAATTAGTTTACGGTTTTAGATGAGACCGTTTCCTTCTAGAAAGATATTGCAGGCAACATAGATGGCTAAATGTATGATTCTTATAGCATACTAAAACAAAAGCTTAAAATTGCAAAAATTGCTATAATTGTTCGTATAGGCTTAAATAATTTTCCTTAAACTAACATTACCAATTAAAAATTAGGTCAAATTCAAATAATTAAAGTTTGACTAGTTACACTCCGCTACTGAACTTGCAATGGGCAGCATCACTGTGGAATGAGTATGAGTTAAGTATAATATGTTGTCAGGCATTTATAAGTGGACTTGTGTCCAGGGTTAATTAAGGGGTTGGCTACCACATGCCAGTACAATACTGGTTTAAGGAGAAAAGTAAAGGCTTGGGAATACTCATTAGAGAGTGTGGTATGATTTCTGGGAAAATGCAGATGTTTTATGTTTACATTTTAAGGGTGTCCTCATGCATTTCCTCATGATATCAGCCGAACACATAATTAGTACATTAAACGTCTTTCTTATCATACCCAGTTAGGAAGAGAACCCCTTACCCCTGATGTTATAATTTGGGCTATGTACCTCAACTGCAGTAAAGGCTAAAAACTAGAGCCAAGTAGTGTATGTAACTACCAGGCCCTTTAACAGTTCTGTCTGTACCAATATTTTGGTCTCAAAAAGAGGACATGTCCATGAACAAGGAGATATACAGTATGGTCGATTGCAATGTGGTATAATATGTTATATTAACTATTATTATTACTGGTTTTGTAAACAGAAGATTATTTCAGTTGACTCTGACAAAAACCCATTTGTTGCTTACATACTTTGTGAATGAACTGACAAAGGTTAGACATTTCCAGCAAAGTGAGAACAACTTATGAGTCTGTCTGAAATTGGGGGGGGAAAGATAGGCTATGATATTCTATTCTATTCTCCAAATTCAGGTGCATGGAATGGTGTTTTGAAGTCTTACTAGCCAATCTTCACACAAACTGCTCTTTTATAGGAAGTCAACATTTCGTTATTGAAGATTTGCCAACCTATTCACAGAATGTTTCACATTGCAAAAAAATATCAGGAACAGACATTAAATTATTCCAGGCCTGTCTGGTTATTTATTATAATATATTGACTCAAGAGACAGAGGCACAAATAAAAGCTTATATTGAAATTACTATGTTGCTTTTCCTTTTCGCGCATTTATGTCTTCTCTCTGACATAGGCTACTGTGTATTGTACTGTAGCTCAAAATTCATTTTAAGGTGCACTTACACTTTAACGAATCTGTCATTTGTAGAAAACTAGCATTTACTTACTCATAGTAACTGGAAATAGATAAGGAGTTATCATGATCTACAGTGCAAACTTGTACATGACGTCTTTTGATGCAATGATTCCTCCTAGTGGTACATTTGGTCATCGCCCCTGATTTGGTACAAAGCTGAAAAACCTAGTCCCTTGCATATGGGTGTGAGAAACCCCGTAGATGGGAAAAACTCGCGGCGTGAACGTAGCCGCCATTTTACATCCTCTAGAGTGAAAGAGTGGAGCCGGAGCAGCGGCGGGGATTTCGACTCTTTTCTCTATACGTTTCCCTCCCATTCAGTACATTACAGTGGTCTAATCATCAGGTACGACAAATACTTACTAATTGGTCGCATGTGCTGTTTTGTAGTTATCATCACCCTTCGATTATATTGTGTTTTTAAACAAAGTGTGAACTGGTTGGGACGTTTCTTCAGACCGGCTTTTTGAAAATGGATTCCCCTATGTGGCGGCACGTTGGCAAACTCGTTCATAGGCGAAGCAACTAGCCATTCACTGTAGCTGTGTTAAATAAATCATGAATGCAGGTGTTTAGTTTTGTAGAAGCACAGATGATCTGAAATTGTTTGCAACAGAAGGTCATGTGGGTAACTTACTGTAAACTAGGATAAGTAAGCTAACGTTAGCAAGCTAGCTATATAGTTTTCTAACGTTTGCTAGCTGGCGAATGTCACGTCAGCTTGCAAACTTGGTAAAGTCGTCCTGGATTTTAGTGGCTGGTTGTCTGGGGTAGTGTGCGTAAAGTTGGCCCAGGAGATTGACGCTACGATGCACAAGCTTGTCTTAAGATGGCTTGTTTTTCAACCAGACACCGCCTACTAAGTAGTGTTGCACACGTAGTTAGCTCGCTATCTGCCTTCCTTGCTCGTCCAAGTTACGCTAGCTAGCTTAGTGGGTACGTTTGAATTCGCTAACGTTTGCTTGCAGAGCAGCTAGCTGTCGTATCTGTTTGTACTGTCTATCAGATGCTAAGGCTAGTAAGAACACTGGCATGGGTTTTGATGGCTTTCGGGTTGAAGTGAAGCCCAATAATGTCTTATTAGTTACTGTGGTTAACTTAATGTTAAACAAATCATGCCTCTTTATATAAATGTATAGATAGCCAGCGTATTAAAGTGAACTAATTGGATTTAAAGCTATCTTGAGTAATGTTCCCGAACTTGAATAATCTTGGTTGCACGACATCAGCGCCAAACAAACATCATAAGGCATTGATCTCCCGGAGGAACTTTAACTTCCTATAGTGTGCACTACTTGAATATATGTATTGTTATTGTGAATTAGCCAGCTAGCGATGTAGGTAGCTATCATTACATTGTGGCGCGGCACATGCTCGCTAGCAAAGTAACGTTACCGGAAACAGTGCTAAAGGAACACGTGTACTAGCAGGGAGAGCTACAGCGTTACACTCCCCGTCAATTGCCCAGTCTACGCGTCAAAGGCAGGGCAGTATCAATGACTTGAACTTCCATACACCGTTTGTCGACGTTATGTTAGGGGCGCTCTCAGAGTTTGATTGCAGGACGTTAGGAGGAGGAGGAGGTGGTTTTGCTCGGAGGCACTTTTCCCTGCAAGCTCAAACCTTTACAATTTAGGTAGTTAGAGTGGACGCATTTCTTGTTATGTTGTGAAATTTGGCCCATGAATTTTCTGTAACATCAGAGGGATTGTCTGCATGTAGACATAGCATTGACCTGTAGGTAGGGTGTCTCAGTGCAAGCATTCAGAATCTGTGGATCGTCAATACCCAGCATGGAAGCAAATACAGAGTACCTCACTTTAATTTTGTCCAGTTTTGGATTAATTTGGCTCATTGCATCTGTGCAGATCTGGAGACATGGCCACAGAGCATATTAATGGCAACGGTACTGAAGAACCAATGGAGACCACTGCTGCAGTTACCCATTCAGAGCACTTCCAGACTTTATTAGACGCTGGTTTACCAAAAAAAGTTGCTGAAAAACTAGATGAAATTTACATAGCAGGTAAGGCCCACTAAACATCCAGCTCAACCACATTCATTACCATATTTTGTTGTTTCTAATTGCATGTACTCCCAAAAATTATCTTGGAATAATGTTAATTTTGACTATCAAGCAACTTTTTGTGGTTTCCTATCGAAATGGGTACTGCAGTGTAAAATTTAAAGAGGCAAAATTTAAAGTGATGAAAATGCACAGTAATGCAAAACCATGGGTGTATACTTATGATCCGTGCATCGTCAGAATTGAAATCACAACTAGTCTGCTTGCGTCTCAGTGTTTAATCTAGATTTTTTTTCTGCAGCGGGGGTTATAAAGGGTTTTGTTGTACCTGGGTGGTGTGCGCGTAGTATGATGTTGGTTGGTGTGAATATCAATAGGTAGCTAGAAATTATGAAATAAAATGACACTTGACTGCAAAACAAACATTTATGTATTCATACATAATGCCTCTTTGACCCACTACTTGGAGAGGGCAGTGTTTCTCCTAGGATTGTTTTTGGGCAGTCTTACTATTGTGCATACAGACATGCTGGATTCTCAGTGCTTTCCTTTTAATTGCTTCAATTAAAATATATATATATATTTATATATATATATATATTAATATTTTTACCTGCATTGTGTCTTCACTTATTAGAAATGGAGAACAGACTTATACATGCAGAGAAGTGTTATCTAAAATCATCTGTGTTAATTTGTGTTCTGATTACTATGCACTGAGTTTTCATTCACAGTTGAAAATGAATGTACTGTACAAAAACGTAGGCCTACACTGTAATGGTGCACTGCCACTTTAAAAAAAAAATCTGCTGGTTTAGGTTATGTTTTCATGACGTGAACCTAACACTGGAAAGTGCATCGGGTTTTGCATCAACCCAAATTGAGCTGTTCAAGTATTTATTTCAGGACTACAACATGTGGTAAATAAACTTGGCAACATTTCATTCTAAGCACGTTGATAGACGACAGATCAAATGAGGTTGGAAATTGACTTATTAGGCTAGCCTATAAACTGGTGTGCTTAACTGAGAGTTTGAATTGTGTCTTGAACAGGGGCGTAGTGGATAATGCTCCCCCCGTATACGTTTTGTTCAGTCATATTCGGACATTGAAGCACTCATGCTAACAGTTAAGACTCAACATTAATATCTCTGCGTTTACTTTTTTATATATATTTTTTTAATCAGTACTCACTTACTTCTGGCTTCCGGTAGTTATTTGCCCCATAGATTAGGCCTGCAACACTAAATGTACCATTACATTTGTTCCCAAGCTAAATATATTATAGTTTAGTCATGAATAATCAACCGTGTGAAATTTCAGCAGTGGCGTGCCTAATTGACCAGCGGCGCGGCGGTGCGCTGCTGTCTATGCATGTAGCGGAAACACTGTCTCTGAATTGCATCACAGACACAACCGAGAGAACTGGACCGGGTGGGTGAGTGAGTAGCCCCCTTCGTTCAGTTCAGGGGGTGGATGTGCTGCATGCGCAGATTGTCCTAAACACACAACACAAGCAGCTGTTGGTGGCTGGGACAGGTGAAGGACAGGTTGCAAAAAAAAATACTAAAGGAACTGGCCAGTGTAAACCAATTATTCTTTGTGTGAAATTACGCTGTAACTTATGTTTAGGAGAGTCATGGTTAGTGCCCTAATTTCGACCGGTCTCATGTCCTCCTGAATGTATATTTTGCCTGCAACCTATACACCTGTTGGTGTGTTATGCTTTCCATTTCAGATAGGCTATGTGGAAAAATTAAGCATCGGTTTCTAATTTAACCTCCTAGATTATTAAAATATATATGAAAAACATGAATGGTTTGATAATTTGCTTGTTCTTTTTTGTATGTCTGCCTCTTCCTCAGGGTTGGTATCACACAGTGATCTAGATGACCGCGCAATCGAAGCCTTGAAGGAATTCAACGAGGAGGGTGCCCTGCAAGTACTACTGCAGTTTAAGGATAGTGATCTCTCACATGTTCAGGTAAGTGTACACACTCAGATGATTTACTCTTCTCAAATGAGCAGCATCATGGCCTTTCTCGCTGTTATGAAACGTATTATTGAAGTTTAATTTGGCCTGAAAGGATACAGTGGCCCACTGTTGGCATAATTGACGGGGCCCTGCTATCTTAATCTCTATAGCAGAGTCATTCTGGCCAGTCAGACTTTTGAGAAACCTGGTGATGTTGCCACGTCATCAACCCCAAGTTAACTTCTGGTTTTGTCATGCTAGTTTGATGGAAATGGTGTCAGCATTTCCCTGCATTTCTGCCTCCTATAACGTGTACTCTTGTGTGTGTTCTCAAACAGAACAAAAGTGCCTTTCTGTGTGGAGTGATGAAGACATACAGACAGAGGGAGAAGCAGGGGACCAAAGTGTCAGAATCCAGTAAAGGACCAGATGAAGCAAAAATAAAAGTAAGCCTGCTGTTCATGTGTTTGAGGAATTCTGCATGCAAATGACATGCAAATAGTTTTACAAGAAATGTGGTTGAAAAATCCACTATGTTTGGATGTCAGTTGGAGCGCAAACTTTAGTGTGTGTACATCGGCCTTGGTTATCAATTGTGCTAAACAGAGATTAATCCAAATGTCTCCCCTCGGTCTTAGGCTCTTCTTGAGAGAACTGCTTACACGCTTGATGTAACAACAGGTCAGAGGAAGTATGGTGGTCCTCCTCCAGAGTCTACCCACTCAGGAGCACAGCCCACTATAGGCACAGAGGTGAGTAGCTGGAGGAGTCGAGGTGACCACACTTTCACTGCCAAACTAATATTAGCTGCCTCGTTTAAATGATGAATTATGTACTATGCTTGAGTGGCTTCTGTTACACTGAGGGTATACCACCAAGATCTGACAGCCTGGTTCCTTAGTTTAGGGTTTAGTTTTGTGTCATGGCATGTTGTAATACTTAAGGCAGTGTGAAGCTTAACTCTTGCATCCTGTTTTGCGTTCCTTAAGATATTTGTGGGGAAAATCCCACGGGATCTCTTTGAGGATGAACTGGTCCCCCTGTTTGAGAAGGCAGGACCTATCTGGGATCTGCGTCTGATGATGGACCCACTCAGTGGCCTGAACAGAGGCTATGCCTTTGTCACCTTCTGCACTAAAGAGGCTGCCCAGGCGGCAGTTAAACTGGTAAGGCTCTTTTGTGGCATAGCAGTGTTTCCGTGTATTCACTCCCCACTCACTGCCGCTATTGAATAAAAGAATATGGGCAGTGTTTTGATGACTGACGCTCTGCTGTCCTTTCCCCTCCCTAGTGTAACAACAGTGAAATCCGACCTGGCAAACACATTGGCGTGTGCATCTCTGTGGCCAATAACAGACTGTTTGTCGGCTCCATCCCGAAGAGCAAAACAAAAGAACAGATTGTGGAGGAGTTTGCTAAAGTCACCGGTAAGCACTAACATGTTCGTTAAGCCACACAGAATCTTCCACAGAGTCTTTTGATTGCATTGTGATCAGTTTTTTTAATATAAATGCACACTGAAAAACTGACACTAAATTGGTTATCCTCTCTGTAGTTATAGTAGTAGTATGCAGTGATTTTGTAATTGATGAACATGTCAATTTTTTGTATTGCCTTGTTCCTCACTAGCCCCCCCACCCCCTTTTTTTTCTCCATACAGAGGGTCTTAATGATGTCATCCTGTACCATCAGCCAGATGACAAGAAGAAGAACAGAGGCTTCTGCTTCCTGGAGTATGAAGACCACAAGACGGCCGCCCAGGCGCGGCGCAGGCTTATGAGCGGTAAAGTCAAAGTCTGGGGCAACGTGGTGACTGTGGAGTGGGCTGACCCTATTGAGGATCCTGATCCTGAGGTCATGGCCAAGGTGAGAGGGTCAGCCAATCAAGGGATGCCAGCGATGGTGACATAATAGATGTTAGTTGTAGATGGAAAGCCTCTTCTTTGAAATGCCAGATGCGTTGTGTGTCTGATTTACTGTATTTTATGTATCGCAGGTCAAGGTTTTATTTGTGCGAAACCTGGCAAGTACTGTAACAGAAGATATACTTGAAAAGACATTCAGCCAGTTTGGTAAACTGGAACGGGTGAAGAAGCTGAAAGACTACGCCTTCATCCACTTCGAGGAGCGAGAAGGAGCCGTCAAGGTGCCTTTCTGTTGCTACTGTTGACCTCTTGATATTGCAGTGATGTAAAAATCTGGCCGTATTTATTTATTCATTTCTTTGTTTATTTGTCTTTCCAGGCACTGGCTGACATGAATGGCAAGGAGCTGGAGGGAGAGCAGATTGAAATAGTTTTCGCCAAGCCCCCAGACCAGAAGAGGAAAGAGCGCAAGGCTCAGAGACAGGCAGCCAAGACACAGATGTAAGCGCAGACGGGGCCTGTTCATTACGTTTAACACAGTTTAACTAACCGATAGTGAACTAAATGAATTCTTTAATTTCGATGGTATCTCTCTTCAATCCCAGGTATGATGACTATTATTACTATGGTCCCCCACACCTGCCTCCCCCAACGAGAGGCCGAGGACGGGGTGGACGAGGAGGCTACTCCTACCCCCATGACTACTACGGCTATGAAGACTATTACGATTACTATGGCTATGACTATCACAACTACCGTGGTGGCTACGAGGATCCCTACTATGGTTACGATGACTTCCAAGCCACAGGGCGGGGCAGAGGAGGCCGAGGTGCCCGCGGGCCCTCCATGTCCCGGGGTCGAGGAGCCACCGCCACGCCCAGGGGAAGGGTTGGCTTCACCCAGCGTGGAGGTCCTGGAACCAGCAGGGGTGCACGCGGCTCCAGGGGAGGGTCCCAGCAGAGAGGCCGTGTGGTAGGTGATGGTGGACTCTTTTGGGGAGAGGTGGTCGGCATAAGGGAGTGATTGCGAAGTGGTAACCTTACAAGTGAGCAAGAATTGGGTCCTGATGCAAATCCTTGCATTTTGTTTGATTATTTATGACGTCCCTTTTTTTGGGTTAATGTGAAGTCTGACTTGGTCTCTTGTGATGTTGAGGTTAACTGGCATCTGTGGAGCATTTGCATGTTGCATTTTCTTGAAGTTTATGTTTGTTGCCAGTAAAAAGTAGTTGTCAGTCGTGCTCAAGCACAGAATAATTTCTGGGCAGCACTAAACTGAAGACCATCTGCATGATCTTTTGCAGACAAAAGCTGTATGGTGGACTAGTATGGAATTCAATTTAGACCTATAACGCTGATTGTTATGTACAGTTCATTAGATTGTGCTGACCTGCACCTTTGTCAGTGTAGGGTTTTGAGTCATTGAGTATTGGGTATTGAGACTTCCCTTTAAGTTTGCACAGCTATATCTCACTCTTAATGATCAAGCTATACTCATTTGAAACGTGTATTCTGGCTGTTTCTCCCATTTTTGCATACTTGTTGAAGGCTCCATGTGGAAGGAATGGACCAAAGGTTAGCATTTGTGGCTCACTAGCATGCTGTCAAGTCCCATAGACCCTCAAATTCACACTCATCAGCTGGTTGTCATTTGGTCAGCTGAATGTAGACTGCTCATTTTGGACGTGTCATATGTCAGTGGGTGTTTGATTTGAGTCTTGGGCCACATACATACCGGGATCACCCATGACTTCACAAAGCTAGGTGTTCATGACCCAACTGTATTCAGAACTTCCTCCTATACATTCCTTCATGCATCTGTACATCACAGCTTGCGGTGGAATTCCATCTATTCCTCTGTGTGTGTGTGTGAGAGAGATCCTTCATTGAAAGCTAGTCTGAGCAAAGTGGGCATTGGAGCGCTGTAGGATTCTGACTGTCCTTGTGTTTCTCTTCAGCAGGGAAAAGGGGTCGAGGCTGGTCCTGACCAGTTACTATGAAGACTGACTTGTTACATGGGGTTACACCGGAAGCTGCCAATGATATGATGGTAAGGTCGACGCAATGGTCCAATGATATTCCAGCCTTACAGAAGCATATCTCCCATACTGCCACCCTAAGAATCTACGGAAAATTCAGAAAGCTACATGCTTGGACTTACTGTTCTCATTGATGGAAGCCTTGCATTTAAAATATGATATATAAACATGCCACCCTCTGTCAGATGCCCCAACGCCCCCCCCAATGGATGCCATTTTAAATCATTGAAGTTCAGCTATCCTAAAGGATGCTGAAATGTCAAATGAATTTTGCACTTTTTGTTTTTAAAGTTTTTAAGTTTGAAGTGGCTCAAAGGAGCTTGATGCTATTGTATATTTTTGTGCTAATTGCAATTTTATTGTCAGAAATATCCATGTTAATCAAAATTGATACAAATTTTAAGAAATTAAGTAATTAAAATCTGCAGGTTTTTGGTGTAACCACCTTGCATGGATAAGTCAGGCATTCCAGGAAAGTGGTTCTTTTCAGAACTTGTCTTTAAAGGGTTGGTGTACTACCTCAGTACAGAGGATTCAACTACCCTGCCTGTACTGTAAATAGGGAAACTTATATGGATGAAAGCCAGGCTTGTTTATCATTTTAAATATGCACAAATGCAGCAGCTAGGCAGATGTACTTAATGTAATATAGTCATTTAGCTGCTGCCTTGACACTGCGAACAGTCTAACTGGGCATGCAAAATCTCATAAGATGAGCTTAAACAAGCCTTGCTTTCATCGTATTTTTGAACTGAATTAGCTGCCTTGCTTGTTCAGCTGTAGTTACTGGTGTATGATTGATTGTATAATAGTTTGGAATAAGATGTTACTTTTTTTGTAATGGCTTGAACATCACAAAGGCATCTGAGTGCTTTTGAAAAAAGCCCTGCAGTGTCCCTTTTCTCCTCTCAGCCAGACAGGTTTTTACTTTGGTTTTATTTTAACGTTTCATACATAGCAGTGGAGCATTGTGAAGTTCACACACAAAAAAAAAATCAAAACAATTATGTCCAGTACCATTAAATCATCCCTTTTGTGTCGGTTTGAAAATCTTAATCATGAACAACTGGTGATCACACGCCTAAGCCAACTGCCTTTTGGTCTTTGACTGAGATGAGGCCTGTGGTGATTGCCTTTGGTTGAACACAGGCCTGGTTCAGTTGACTGGTAAGGTATGGGTTCACACAATGGAAAAAGGGATGCTGCAGCTATGGTTTCTATTCCATGTTCTTTAGCCAAAAAGGAAGACTGAACCATACACCCGGTTTTGTACACAGGTATTAACTCCCTCTCAATAAAGCTGTATCCATACAACCTTTTGAAAAAGATGTTAGCAGTTTTAAACTATTGTTGGTGGCCAACAACGTTTTTGCATTCCTGCAAATAAATGTTTTATACTGTAAAATGAGGTTGAGTGTAACTTATTTTTGTAATAAAGTTGGTTGATTTTTATCTGTGTCCCTAAACTGTTTACTGTGGTAGACATTTAACAGTTTCTTAAAACAGTCCCATCATATGTGTAACACTACTGTGTGTTGTATAAAATATTTAAGTAATTTTAGGGATATCCTGTGCTCTCTTAACGGCATGGTAGCAAATCCTTCATATATCATGCATTTAACTGTTATCCTGAGTTATATTAGTTGGTAAGACCTGGCCAGATGTTTATACATGAACTGAAACATTACATTCTGGGTGGATCAATCCACTACAACGCAATGAGTGGGGAAAACAATATTTCAACGCACCGCCATAAACCGAAGCATGGTTGAGTGGGTTATTCTGGGCCACTGGAACAGTAGCTGGCATCTCTAAAGACCGGAGATGACATCAGCTGGAAGCAAAACAACTGAAGTGTAAGCCCCGTGCGGGACAGCAAGCAATAACATGCCTGGTTTCAAGTGCGTGGTAGTAGGCCTATCGAAACCATGCCATATCACCATCTTAGAAATATAACAGTTGTTTGAAAGATCCCTTTCAACGGCTGGTTAGCTTGTGAATGCCAGATGGAAACGGCACCGTTATTTATGAACCAAACCAGCTAGCCGACTAGCTTAGCATTTAACAATTTGGGTCAAAACAATGCCGTGACAACCATAGCGAACTCAGAATGAATAGCCCTCTGCGTTTTTGAGTCGGTAGGTAAGCAAACTATATTGTATTACTGATGTCAATATGCAAGCTTTATCATAAAATGGATAAAGAATTTTAACAGATTGCGAATCACGTCTAGATTCTAAAACGATTTGGTCAGTGAGTGAAATGCCCGGATTGTAGCACCAAAGCTATAGTATTTATTGAGGGTAAAATATGTGACCAGCAATTGTGAAAAGCAGTTTTACATCAATAACAGTTGAATTAAGTTTACGTCTTTAGCTTATTCTGCATGCAAGCGTTTGTATGGCTAAACCTGTGGTTTCTCCACTACAGGAATAAAAATGACAGGCATCAGGGCACGTTTGTCAATTCTGAGGCAGAGGCTGAAGCTGGACTTATTCAAAGAAGTCGGGCGACAGTACCCAGTGTTCTGCTTTCTCCTTGTTATTTTGCTTTTAGCCACTGTTCTTTTGAATAGGTATTTTCTACACTACAGTTGCATCCATGTTTGTTGGGCTTGTGGCATATTGGCAGCTTTGAATAATCATATATCCGATGTTTCCAGATTTCTCCACATTATTATGGTTTTCTGGTCCTTTCTGGCCGGCGTTGTTACGTTCTATTGCTCATTTGGACCAGACACTCTACTACCCAACATATTTCTGTCCATTAAGCCAAAGGTTAAGGTTAGTAAAGCAGCAACATGTAAATGTGGTGCATATTGTTTGGCCCGGGGTTCAAATAAAACGATCAATCTAATTTGGGCCTGTTACTGTCTGTAACAGCAAGATCAGCAGGAGCTGTTTCCACTGGGGCACAGTTGTGCAGTCTGTGGCAAGATCAAATGCAAAAGACACAGGTGAGCCAACTATTTTCTGTGGAGTGTTTCTGTCATTAGATCTGTTCATGGGTTTCACCACAATTTTAGGCTTGTTATATTAGGTGTTAGAAGGTAATTCATAATTAAATAGAACCACTTGCCCTTTCATTATATTAGGTAAAATCTTGTTTTGTCCTTTGCAGACCAACATTGCTTTTAGAAAACTACCAACCTTGGCTGGACCTAAAAGTGCCCTCCAAGGTGGATGCCTCTCTATCAGAGGTATGAACTTAATGTCAGTTGTCCTTTTAGATTTATTTTGGTGCAGACACGATTGTTTGTTTAGCATGTGATACATTTTTTACCATCACAGATTTTGGAGTTGGTGCTTGAAAATTTTGTGTACCCGTGGTACAGGTACAGACTCAGCTGTTCATTTTGAGCTTTAAACATTTTCTTTTGGCGCATTCTAGTAGTCTCAAATAGATCTAACATTAAGCAATTTTCTCTGGCAGAGATATCACAGATGATGAGGCTTTTGTGGATGAGCTCAGAGTCACCCTGCGCTTCTTTGCTGCAGTGTTGGTGCGTCGAACGCAGAAGGTAAAATTCAGTTTTAAAGAGTCGCTGATTGGATGTTTACTACACACGACTGAAATCTCTTAGACATATTGTATATAACAACAAACATTTCCACTGTAGCAGCCTGCTTCCTGTGGTAACAAAGCTACACTGAATTACTTACAGGTGGATGTCTCTTCACTCATCACGCAGAAACTGCTCAAAGCCGCCATGAAACATATTGAGATTATTGCCAAAGCAAGGCAGAAAGGTTGGTCCAGTGATCCATGTATGAACCAGAGAAAAGCCATGCCAAGAAAATGAATAAATCCAGTTACTATTGGAGTCAATGAGTAGTCAATCCGGAATAAATCGAAGGGACCAGAAAGAGTCGAGACTCCATGAATTTACCATGAATGTGTAAGGATCATATGACAAGTTTGTTGTAGAAGCTTACATTTATGCTGCTACTTTCTCTTCTCTCAGTGAAGAACTCTGAGTACTTGCAGCAGGCAGCCCTGGAGGAGTATGGGCCAGACCTGCATATGGCGCTACGCAGCAGGAGAGATGAGCTGCTGTACCTGAGGAAGCTGACGGAGATGCTCTTCCCCTACATTCTGCCACCCAAAGCAACGGACTGCAGGTGGGCTTCTTACGGACCAATCGGCCTCTCTGCTTATCTCAGTCTGCACTCCACTCCCCTCTCATCTTTGTCAAGGGTTGTCTGCTATCAGTCTGTTCAGAACTTGATAGAGATCTGTCTTTACTAGGACTCATTATACATACCCACTCAAAGATGGGGGGAAACTATAAACAGAAATATAAAACCCAGACCCAGGTTACTATGCTGCACCTCCACCCAACACTAACTTCAATTTTAATTCAATTCAATTCAATTCCTTATTTATATAGCACCAACAACAATTGGAATTGTCTCAAAGTGCTTTACAGAGCCTGGAGCCTGAACCACAAGAAAAAACTCCAGAAGAAGAAACTAGCCACTACCATACTAGCGAAAACTAGCCACTACCTTGCAATTCCACAATCAAGAGGCTGAATGTGTAGATCTGAAGTTTATTGTAGTCACTAAGCCACAATAGAAGATGGTCAATGGATGATCTCAGAGTATGAATCGCTGATCAGTCTCTTTAAAGGAACCTAGTTCCTCCCACATTCTTGTGTGTAACTGTTAGAATTAGCTCCGTCCTTTAACTTTTACTCAATCCGAATTTGTTGCGTGTTTAGTACTACTCCCATTTCCAGGGATAGTCAATTAATCTGGTTTACAACCTGGCTGTCCGCCTCTCAGCAGTCAGCCTTTGTGGTATTATCTGTTAGCCACTTTGAGTGAGGCTATTCATACTTTCAAAAGTTGATCCATGGTGACCAGATACAAAAAAAATTAAGGGGGACCCATCAAGCAGAGCAGATAAATTCATACATGTGTAACCTGCGTTGTGTAGACAAGCACAGTCCCGCACAGCACCCTCAGGGATGAGAGGAGAGCATGCTAAGCAGAGAGGCTAAAACCCATGGGTGCTAGTATCTGTTGCTAGCATGTCTCTAGGTGTCGGGAAGTGAGATGTACTCACTGCACAGCACTGTATCTGCTGGCTACTGTTACATATGCATCAGGATAAAACATATTAAAATACATGCAGCATATACACACTCGAGGATGCATTCAAGATTGATAGTGGATAAAAAGCAGAAAGAGCCTGCGGCTCTACAGCAGCGTCCCACAGTGGAGATCTAGAGTAGGAGGGGAAAAAGAGGCAGAGTGGGTGGACACGGCTAGGTATATGCATATATATATAATTATAGGTTAGGGTGATGAGGAACAGTGTTATCACAGCCATCAGCATTTGCAAGGTCCTACTATATGGGAGAGAACAGACACAGGTTAGTAAACATAATATCAGTCATACACAAGGAAAGATTTCACATCCATATCTCAGTGTCTAAACAATGCACTCCCTAAATATCTAAACATGAATCTATAGGAGCTATACAGGGTAAGGGATGGGGTGGGGATAACCCCCTCGGGAGTACGAACCCGGGTTAGGGTAAGGGTAGGATTTGGTATGGGATCCCTGGTCACTACAAGAAATGTGGCCGCTTAATCAGTATCAACAACACAGCACAATAGTATTTATAGAGAAAACATTTCTTTTTCAACAGGTCTCTTACTTTCCTGATAAAGGAAGTGTTGACTGGTTCCGTTTTCCTCCCCTCCATGGACTACTTGGCTGATCCTGTAAGAGGCACTAAAATCCTTACTTTACATTCATATTCTTTTCATACATTTACATTATTCTGTTTGTTAATGTGATGCTGACTAGTGTCAACAGGAACATTGTTGTGACTGTAGATGGGTTTTCTCTACTAGGATACAGTGAACCATCTGCTGCTGATATTTATAGAAAATTCTCCGGTAAGCAAAAGTAGTTGAGCTGTCTATGCCACCTTTGTTTGTGAGATGGTAGCTGTGGTGTTGTGAGTTTGTAATGTAAAAAGCTTGTATCCATCTGTAGCCAGAGGCAGTGACAGAGCCGTCACCAGCCCTAGTGCCCTTCCTGCAGAAGTATGCTGAACCTCGCAATAATAAGGCCTCGGTAAGCGCTCATGGTGCTTGCTCCCATGTCCCTACACTGCGTCTTTTCCCGGTGCTGACTCTAGCTTTGCTTTTTCGCCTACCTTTGCACAGGTGCTGAAGCTGGAGCTGAAGGAAATCCGTGAGCAGCAGGATCTGCTTTTCCGCTTCATGAACTTCCTGAAACAGGAGGGTGCCGTGCACGTCCTGCAGTTCTGCTTGACAGTAGGTGAGTTGGTCCACTTTTGAGCTCATTTTAACCCTAATGTGAGGTGAGTATTCCTGTTACTCAGTCTGGGACTTGAGTATGGAACCGCAGTGATTTATTCAGTGTACAATTTTATTTCTCATTTCACAGAGGAGTTCAATGACAAGATCCTGTGTCCAGAACTGACTGATGCGGAGAAGCTCATGCTGCACGAGGAGGTGAAGAAGCTCTATATAACCTACTGTCTGGATGAGAGCATTGATAAGATTCGCTTCGACCCCTTCATCGTGGAAGAAATCAGAAACAGTGAGTAGCTGATTTCTCACTACTTAAAAAAAATCGCACAATATTTTCTTTGACAAGTGAGATTCAAAGGCTCCCCCTTATTTCCTTAACAGCTAGTCATATCACAGTGAAAGAGGACAGCTCAGCTGAAAAGATCTTCCCTTTAATTCTGACACCATCATTGGCTATGTTCTTTAATGGTGGTTTATTTCCTCCCTTGGCAGTTGCTGAAGGCCCATATGCTGGTGTGGTGAAGCTCCAGACCATGCGCTGCCTGTTTGAAGCCTACGAGCACGTCTTATTCCTGTTGGAGAATGTCTTCACACCCATGTTCTGCCACAGCGACGAGGTAACCAAAAGGGAAAGCCTGCCTCTCCCCCCCCCCCCCCCCCACTGGTCTCTGTCCCACACACTGACCAGCGCCCCTCCCCTTAAACAGAGAGCAGCCCTCACAGCGATAATCTGCCCACTGTGCACAATCAGCGCTTGTGTCATCACCTCAGGAAGACACATGACTGGACAATGACTTCACCCTGGCAACAAGCCCTCAGACAGGGGTTTATGCTGGGGGGCATCTGTTGTACAAGAGAGGCCTGTCTTTGGTGATGCAATTCATATGTAATGGAGGGTGTTCAGCAAGTGGAGAGTTCCTTGAATCTTTGAAGATTCTCTTGAATTTCATGTCTTCAAAGTATTGAGATGAAACTGGTGGTTATGCAAGACCTAGCCCAGACAAGAAGTGATTAGCCAGAAACATTGAAGTAACCTAGAGCATTTTATGTATTTTTCAGTACTTCAGACAACTTTTGAGAGGGGCCGAGTCCCCTACCAGGAACTCCAAGCTGAGCAGGTGGGTGTCTGTCCACCTCCCTGTTCATTTCATTAGTCTGGTCTGGTGGGTATCAGAATACCTGAAGCCAGATGGTGGATGTAATCAGTAGACCCCCCCCCCCCCCCGTTTTTTTCTTTGTATCTTTTCGTGATACATCTGTGTGCATGAAGCCTTAGGTTAGCTTAAGTGGTGTCCCTCACCTAGATGCCTGGTAAAATACCTTACTACCGTACTACCTCTTGAGTTGGACTAACATCCCTGACACGTCTGAATATCATTGTTTTGTTTTTATCAGCACCTTGTAAATGGTATTTCTCCCACTACATGGTTTACGTTGACGGACGCGGTTCACCAGTTGTATATTTCAGCAGCCACTGGTTTTTGATAGTGGGGTATGCATATGGGCCAGTTATAACCCCCTGTGCCTGTTATTTCAGAAATAGCGTGAGTTTGGATGACATCCGGTGAGTATGATGTGCAGCTTTCCTCTGCCCTTTTCACGCTGCTCGCAGGATAACTATACTTGCTGGACTGCAGTCAGAATACAAAGCTGCTTTTATAACAATCTCATCAGATGATATTGATGCAACAGTTTCAGCCATTGCCCGTGAAATATCTGAATCGAGATGGCTCTTGGTGTCTGATAGCATTTAGCCTCTCGGCTAAGGTCCATGCATAAAGCCTTTTCATCTGTGGCCGTGAAGCAGTTTTTAGATGTGTTGAAAAAGAATCAAGACTGGTTGCACTTCTCTAGGTCTAAGTGGCACTCAGGCTTTGCTACTTATTTTGATGTGTGTCTATGTTTTTGAGGTTTATTTTTCTGAAGATGGATCAATGTTAATGGAAAGAAATGTCAAAAAACCTAGGTGAATCCTCACCAACCTAAAATTGCTCTTAGTTGGGAACAGTTCTTGCTGTTGGAGCTTATGATATGATCATTTGCCTGTTCTTCCTGGCTGTAGATTCAATTTAATGGACTCTCATTGCGTTACTTTCCCCATAATTGGGCTGCAACAGATGCACAGTAGCTCTCCATCTGTCAGAAGCTCCCAAACGAGACTAAGGGAAGATGAAGAGTTCACTTTGTTGGTGATCAAAACAGAATATTCAAGCAAAGTGTAATGCCAGAGCATTTCTCATAACCAGAGAAATACAACCAGCCTTCATACTTTTTGAACACACCTTGTTTACCAGTTTGAGCTGAAATGACAGTTCAGCCAATTGAAATCGCGAATGACAAATCACATAGTTATAAGACAGTTTGCGCAGAGTCTATAGACACACATAAGGAAGATGTTTAGGCACGGCCATTGGTTTAAAAAAGGCAGTGCTCATGGCAACATGGACTGAGGCCTTTGTCGCTGGAATGAGGAAGAGGCAGAAGAGAATGGCACTTTTTCATGCGCCCCCCCCCTCTCTCCCCTCCCCTCTCCGCTAACCTCCGTCTTCCCACGTGTCTCTCTCTCTCATACCTCTCCACTTGGCCGCCATGGACTGTGCTTGTTGTTTGTCATCCATCCTTGTGGCGTGCCGTGCCTGTTAAATACGGGGCTCTAGCTCTTCGGAGTGGGACGATCCGCTGAGCGCGGAGTCCCCGTCCATCTCTCCTGGTTCATCACCTGCATCCGTCTCCCCCCATTTCCAGTCCATTCACACTCTCCCGTCCGGCGGCTTAGCGAACCGCGCTGCCTCGCTGAAGTAAGTCAGGGCCCATTGCAAATATCTGTCCACCCCCCAGTCACCATCCCCTAGCATGGGCCCTTGTGTTGCCTCCTGATTTGATGTTGAAATATGTTTGTCCTTTGGGTGTTTTATGTGCCCTTGAGCTTTAGCATGACTGTTTTGGTACCTAAGATGTGCATACATGGAACAAAATTGTATCTGATGTGTACTTTTTTATTTATTTATTTATGTATGTATTTATTTATCTATATATGTATGTATGTATTTATTAATTTATTTATTTTTACTTTAATTTGCTCTCTCTGCTTCAACTGATTTCAGGCAGGTTTCTATGCAATTCTGTGTGTAGGACATGTTAAAAGCTGACATTTTCAGATTTATTACATTGTTCCATGATGTTTTTTACTTTAATTATGTGATGCCTTATCAGTAGTATTATGAAGCTACTGCAATTTTGTTTTACTGGAATTGATTTAACCCTCATGTTGTGTTTTCAACATGGTTGCACATGTTGTGGCTTTGGTCTGGCATAAATGTTAATAATGCTTTTTTGCAAACATTTGATTTTGATCTGATTTGATTTCAACCTTTCACATTATGGACATTCATTTTAAAGGCCCAGTCATTTTTGACCCAAGATTTGGAAACACTTTATGAATTTTACTATAATTTTTGTATCCATTCAAGTTGGTAGTGGATATCATGAATCCTTGTGTGTTTAAGATGAAAGAATTTTCTAACTGGTCATTTTTCGACTGGAACACAACACGAGGGGTAAAACCTGTGGGCGTTTGAAATGGTAAAGCCAAGACATCAATCTGTTCCGTGTGGGACAGATGTTCCTCGACAGCTTATTACGCTGCATGTGCCATGATGTGGTGGAGCCTCCATCAGATGTAGCCTCACAACTAAGGATAAAGATAATGATTTCTGTGTGTGTGTGTGACCTGCAGAAACACGTCAAAACGAGGAGAATCCTTTGGGATCGGTCGAATTGGGAGTAAAATCAAAGGCGTGTTTAAGAGCACTACTATGGAGGGGGCCATGCTACCCTCCTATGGACTGGCGGAGGGAGAGGATGACATGGTTAGTGAGGCGTTTGCATTTTTGACAAAAAAATAATGACATTTTGTGGATGGCTCTTGCCTCTGTGTCAATTAACAATTATTTCTCCTATGAATATTATTTCCTAGCAGTACCACCATGAGGAGTTTTACTGAAGTATGGGTTCTTTGTGTTGAGTAACCACAATGTATTGCACTGCAATAGTCTCCCTTGTAATAGCCTACACTAGAGACACTTAAGACTTTTATGTCATGCTTTCCACCCCTGTAGCTGTAGAAGAGTAGTAAACCTGAACCATCAGCATATACTTTGCCTTTAGGTAATAGTGATACTGCGATCCACCAATTCCTTTCTTACTTTCAAAATATAAAAAATAGTCAGTCAAAGAAGTGAACTGCTCTCTGTTCCTCTGGTATGAAGAACAGAGGCCGAGTCATTCATCTGGGTGTGAGCATGGACTACTTCCCCCACAGTGATGTCTCTTCTACAAACATTCATTTCTGAAACTGAAAAGTAAGAAACCTCGGCAACAGCCAGGCTTCCTCTCCCCACGCAGTATGGAATCTAGCGAAACAGAAAACAATGAAGAATTGAATTGAATGGTTTACCTTATCTATATTTCTGTCCTAGTTGTTATGGTCTTATGCTGTGGGAACTGCTGTGGGAGATAAAGAATGTCAGATTTCCCCATTGTCTTGTGAAATTGGCCAACCTTAACAAGGGTATTACTAGAAGGCTGCAGTGTCAAACCTTGTGAGGATCTACACCCAGATACAACAAGACTGCTGACCATGACATTTGATTAGCTTACTAGCACATTTTCATTTGAATAGTTATTCAGCCATGGTACCATGATACATCTTAATAAACCTGCACTTTAAATGAAAGATCATGTTTGAACATCTTCCCCAACAGTCTGTCATTATGGGCACTGATGTTCCCTCACGTCTTGTTGTGTTCGGTGGTGCTTCAAGGTGGAGGAGGCCACTATGGTTCTTGAAGACGATGCTCCGATGGAGGCCGTCAGCACCCCCAGCACCCCTCGCAACCTCTCAGCCTGGGACATCACCATCCCTTACGTGGACTTCTTTGACGACGAGGTCAAGAAAGAAAGGATCCCAGTGTTCTGCATTGACGTCGAGCGGAATGACAGACGTGCTGGTGAGCATTCAGCAAGTGCCACATTAAGACTGATGTCAGATATGAAGAAGAGAAGTGTCATTTTGTGTAGATTTTAGACACGTTTCTGTCAAGTGTACACTGTAGTGTTCGCCTTAACCATGTCCTGCTTTCATGTGTACACCTCCCAGTGGGTCACGAGACAGAGTGCTGGTCTGTCTACAGAAGATACATTGAGTTTTACGTCCTGGAGTCGAAACTCACAGAGTTTCACGGTATGTGTAATACACACATAATATGGTTCGATTTTTCACCGCACATGACTTCGCTGCACCGCAGCTGGTGTGTTGTGTTTATGGACTGTAGTTGCCATAGAAGTATCGCCTCTCCTCCTTGCTCATGCTGTAAATGAAATTACCATGCCTTCTCTCTCCGTCACTTTTTCTCACAATGCTTTACTGTGCTAACAGGCTCCTTTCCAGATGCACAGCTGCCGTCTAAAAGAATAATTGGCCCAAAGAACTACGAGTTCTTAAGATCCAAACGGGAAGAGTTCCAAGAATATCTACAGGTACTGAGCATGTCACACAACATTCCATGCTTTCACTTTTGTATGAGTTTGGTAGTTTGTTAACAGTGTCGATTTAATGCAATTAACTGAGGGCGTCTTGTGTTCTTATACCAGAAACTAGTACAACACCCGGAACTCAGCAATAGCCAGTTGTTGGCGGACTTCCTCTCTCCTCACAGTATGGAATCCCAGTTCCATGACAAGATGCTCCCCGATGTCAACCTAGGTATTTATCTAATGTATGTCAGCATAGTAAATCTGTCCATATCCACAGATTTAGTCCGATTTTCATAACCACAATTTGTATTTTATTCCTCAGGAAAGATAATTAAATCTGTACCGGGAAAGTTAATAAAAGAAGTAAGTCACTCAATTTTGGGGTAGTTATGGTCCTAATCGTCCCTCACTGATAACCGCTCAGTGTCTACTTGACTTTTATTATGTTTGTTAACCTCTTTCACCTTAGAGAGGACAACACCTGGAACCCTTCATACAGTCATTCTTCAACTCCTGTGAGTCACCCAAGCCAAAACCCAGCAGACCTGAGCTGACAATCCTCAGCCCCACGTCTGAGAACAACAAAAAGGTACATCCAGTGGAAATGGCCTTGTATGGTGACTCCCATGCAATGACCGCCCCCTAGTGTCATTTGGGCGTTTTTTCTTCTCTTAATATGGTTTTCTAAAACGTCCAGGTGACACCAGCATGATAATGCCCCAGTCTTTTTCAAACCTTCTGAAACAATTATTTAGGCAAACTAATGGTTTCCTGTTTTCTTTTCCCTCAAAGCTTTTTAATGAGTTGTACAAAAACAATGCCAGTCGCTCTGAAACCAGTGAGAAGAAGCATAATCAGAATTACTTCATGGAGATGATCACTGTGGATGGAGTTTATGACTATTTAATGTATGTTGGTAAGTGTAGTCTGTATTTACATTCTATCTATTTATCTATCTTAAAATTCTACATTTCTGTATTTTACATTCTATCTATCTTAAAAGCACTTTCTTGTCATTACCAGGCAGAGTAGTCTTCCATATCCCTGACTGGTTGCACCACCTTTTAATGGGTGGAAGAATATTGTTGAAAAATACACTGGAGGCCTACACCGATTACTACCTGACACTCAAGCTGGGCCAAGTTGTGTTGGAGCATCGAGTGGTCTCACTCATCACACTACTGAGAGGTACTCTGTAGGATCCCTGACAGCAGTCTGTCCATAGATTCACAGATTCACATACTTTAAGAAACTAAGTTAGTTTATACCCACTAAATCTTGCAAGTACTGGAGGTATAAAGTTCCCTATTAAATCTGGCTAGATTTAGTTCAATTTGAGATATTTTGGTAATATTTGAATGTACTGGCAAATGTGTATGTATCACTTATCTGAACATTTCAGTTCACTTTATTTGAGATAGTTGCCTGTTTTATTCTGTTTTAGATTCTGTATTCTGTGAATCCTGTGAACCCCGCCCCCTTCAAGATAAGCAAAAAAGAGCTAAGAAAACGTTTGAAGAAATGATGCACTATATACCAGGTCTGAGTTTTTGGTCTATTATACTTCCAAATGATCTAACCGATAAAATGATGCCACAGACTTTAAATTGGCACTGAAGGTTTTTTTTAAACCAATTACAGATTTGACAGTCATGATGGTATATTTCCTTAGTATTTAAAGAGGCTAATATGTTTATCATCAGATCTTCTAACAAAGTGTATTGGAGAAGAATCAAAATATGAAGGGGCTAGACTTCTCTTTGATGGACTCCAGCAGCCAGTTCTAAATAAACAGGTAGGCCTATTAAGTTAGTCACCAGGAATTTACAATATTGTTTTATTCAGCAGAACAATGCCTATGACCATTTTACATTTACAATAATTTATTTCCCTGTTTTGTTTGGTTTTTGTAGTTGACCTACGTCTTGTTGGACCTGGCAATCCAAGAGCTCTTCCCAGAACTTACCAAGGTATGGCAAGCATGAAGGACCGTGACATAGCCGCATGTATAAAGTATCTTTCGGAGAGGTCATCTCATGCCATGCCTTTCCTGACAGGTACAGAAAGAGACATATCTTCTGATGGCCCCATGGATGTAGGAAGCTACCCAGTCACTGTTGTCCTCTTAGCATCTGCTGCATGTGCAATCTACTGTGTGAATGCAATACACACCACACTGATCTTTTGACCGTAATACATTTCCTAACCTGCTCTGTGTAATGTTGGGGAATGACTCACTGTAATGTATTTTGAAAAAGAATGTTACTGTAACTGTTGTTGTATGTAATGTAGAGAACTAAATAAAATATTTATTGCTTAATTCATATTGATTAAAGAGAGTGAGGTAAATTGGATTCACTGGAAATAGATCACACCTTCAACAGTAGTTGCGGTTTCATCACGGAATACTTTCTGGGGCGACAGTGGTACAGTGGTAGAGAAGTCGTTTAGTAATCAGAAGGTTGCTAGTTCGATTCCCTGTCGAAGCGTCCTTGAGCAAGACACTGAACCCCTAATTGCTCTTGATGTGCAGTGTGCCATCAGTGTAAAATGTAAAATGTGTATACATTGTTAGTCGCACATATAAAAGGATAAAAGCGTCTGCTAAATGACTAAATGTAAATGTAATGGAAGTAAGTAGCCAAAAATAAATTGTTTCTTAGACAGACATCTACAAGCTATCATTGAAAATACAATGAAATGTAAGATAAGCTGGGTTGTGATGATGAGTAAATGAGCGATGTTCTTTTCCTCTGGTTCTTCATTTAAATGTGCATCATTAGGTGTCGACTGTGGGAGTGGCATGCGGACCAGTGTCGGTTTGCTGGTGTATGGGACATGTATTGAGATTTGTAAGGATAGGCGCGCTCTACTTCCAAAATAAAGGCGATTTTGGGTGCGAGTGAAAAAGACTGTTAACTTAAAGTAGAAAAAAACGCACTCTCAAGCTTGTCTCATTTCTTATTTATTTTGACCAGTTTGTCCACAGACACGTTTCGGCCTCATCTGTGTTGAGATGCCTTTTTCAATTTGAGAGCAAATAGCTTACACATGGCGATTTCAAAATGAATCCCTTCAAGTGATCTGAACTGTATTATAATGACCTCTGAAGTACCAATTGAAGGTACTCTCAATTTTGTATTCTAATGAACACTTTTACATGTATTCCGTTACTCCCCAATACTGGACGCAGATATCTGCACAAAATACGTTTGGGCTAGACAATTGACAACGCAAGGTAGGCCTGATGTCACTTGCATAATGTGGTACATTTAGTTATATACAACATCATTAATACTGAAGCATCAGTGTGTAAGCAGCATGTTGCTGTTGTAGGACTCGGAACTTGGAAAATTGCACTAGTACGTCACCCCACCCGGACTCGAACCCGGGTCTACAGGGGGCCAAACATGCACTCTGACCGCAACGCCAAAGAGCCAGGCTCGATGGCATGGCAGTCAGAGCACATACTCATCTGTAGTGACGATCACATCGTCACACTGCCCTCACCTTCGGGAAGCGCACCCACCCGATCACATCGTCACAAGCTCTGACTCAGAAACTCGGAGAAGAAAACATCCTTGGCTTTATTGAGGCATCGGGCTATGGATGAGTGTCTGTGGCCCTTTATGGTGTGTTCTACAACATTGGCACTCAAATTTGGCTTTTTGGCCGATTGAGCATGTTGAATCGGCGGTAGGGCCCATTGGTGAGAGACATCACTCTGATTGACCATTCAGCTTAGTGTTAGTGTCAGTTAGTCTTTTGTCACTGGATGATTGGACTGATTAGTTCCTTCAACACGTGGAATCCCTTGAGCCTTACACTGTAGTAGCCATGATTTCACCGATTTAGTGCGAATTCTCCTTATTTTTCATTATTATTATTATTATTATTATTATTATTAGTTCTCCTCCACTAAAAGACCAAGGGTTGAAACACGGTGTTTTCAAGTACAGCCTTTTGGCCCCCAGACAGGCGCCGTGAGGTGACGCAACAGTAGTTCTTTGATGTCAGTTTGGTGTGTCTCTGGCTTTACACAAACATCGATCTGGCTCTGTCCCTACCTCTGCTGCCGGCTTTAAGACGGAACAACAATCTGACCCCCCATTCTGTGTTTGTTCCTTTTCCAGAACAGTGAGGTGTAATAAATCTTAATCTTTAACAATGTGTTGTATTTTAAAACCTTGTTATATTGTAAAAACTTCATCCTAAGTAACTACTAACTACAGCTGTCAAATAAATGTAGTGCAGTAAAAATTACAATATTTCCCACTGAAATGTACTGGAGTGAAAGAATAAAATGGCATAAAAAGGAAATTCCAGTAAAGTACAATCACCTCAAAATTGTACAGTAGAAAATGTACTTAGTTACTTTCTACCACTGTCTAAAATCACAGCACTACCAAGGGAGTTGTTTGTCAATTCAATCTGACCAAATCTGAATGAATTTAAAACTCAACACTGCCACCCAGAGGCAAGTGTTGCTATATTTCAACATGCGAGCGTTGATAAATATAAAATGCACTATACGAAGGTGCACTTTTTTCTAAAAGTTACTACAGAGCTGTGCATTTCTTTTGGGTTTTGCCTTGGTGTTAGACTGAGTTCACCAATCGCCTATACATATGTTCGCGCTCATCCAGACGACCTACCCAGGTGACCCAGCTAGCTAAGACATGCAGCTCTCATAACGATGACACCATAGTTGTATCGCTCTTGAAAAGTGTTCAGTTTAAGAAGAAAGCGTTCACATGTGCTTTGGATTTCAAGAGACTGGGGGATAACATCAAATTGACATGGAACTCAATGTAAGTGAATACATACAGTATACAATCTGTGGCAGCTGGCATAGATAGCTATCTGAACTAGTTAGGAAACTAACGCTACACTACATTTTTTCTGCTTGTAACGTTAGTTCGTTTGTCAGCTAGGATAGATAGTTTTCTACACCAGATTTGTAATTGATCCTCTGAATCGGTATCGGTGGTCCACTTTGTCATAATTTTCGTTTTCTACCTTAGTTAAGTTAGCAGTTCGCGCGTGCTGCCATGTCTGCTTTTTGTAACGTTCATTAACACAACTTGTAGTGTTAGCCTAATCACTGTCAGCAGCAAACTGCCCATCCATTAACCTAAACCTGTCAACAACAGCCACCGACCACCTCCAGCATCGGCACAGCCAAACCTTTGAAAGGCATGTTCGGTGTAAATTAACTTTTCAGGTAGATACCTTTGTTGTTGCGATTGTTTGCATTTTTGACACTGCTGGAGGGTACAAAATGTTTAAACAAACCAATTTACCTAATGAATGTAACTGTTTGATATTTTCCTTTCAAGCCAAATGTCTCAGTCAATATATTTAAGGTCAATCCACTGTGGACGCGAGACACACAGCCCACGTGTGATTCAAGGGCGGCTGTTCCATCATACTATTAGTCCTTTACCTCTACAAAGAACATTTGAAAGGTCTGACCTTTTGTCAATCTACTTCTAATTTGTTTGTCCATGAAAACTCCCCTAACCGGGACAAAGAACCTGAAAGTTTGTTTTATCAAACCATTTTATCCCATTCCAGGAGCGACACACAACAAACACAAGAGGAGCTTTGTGTGATAAGTACCAGCAGTCCACTCTGCACAGGTAAAGTTGCTGAACATCACAGGACTTACTTAAAAATACATCCTGAAAATAATTACATTGAGGGATGAATTGGATAATGCCAATTGCTCTAGTTATTTGACTACTCCCAAGTGACAAATTAGTCCAAATATGCTTGTAAAACCATGGACTGCAATGGACTGCACAGTTGGCAAATGTCCAAGGCATGAACTGAAATTGCTCATGTGGACCACCTCTCCAGCTTTTCTCCCTAGTGTTGGTAAGAGGTCTCCTCGAGAGGTCCCTGACTTTGGAATCTTCTCCAGCATTCCTAGCTTTATCTCAAAGCCTTCGAGTCCTCTTCTCCCACCCATGGCACTCTCTGCACGTTTTGAAGCTACTCTGAACACCCTGCCCAAGATCAGCAGCCCCTACTTCTCAGCCTCAGAATCCAAAATTACACTGCCAAGAAAATTACGCATGAGAGATGAGGTGTGGAATTAATTGATGGATAAATCAATTGGTGTTGCATGCTAATGTGTTGATGTGATATCGGTTTGGGGGAATGTGTTTACCACTAGTAATTTACAGCTGTGTGAACTATAAGGAGGAATCAAAGTAAGTGGTACTGGCCACTGTGGTGGACTTGGACTGACCAGATTTCTGGCTTTCCTGCACAGTTTGGAGACACTGTGGACTGGAAACCTTTGGTGAAAAAACGCAAAATCCAGCCACATCTACGAGAGCTTACGGAATCTTTAGTGAAACCAGAGGTGAATAAAGTCTGTCTGGACATCACAAGTTGGAGCCAGGGGGGATTACACAGTGTGACAGCAACCAAGAGGACAGTTAAAGTAAGCTGATTTAGAATGTTTTGTTCATCATTTATTGTTGCAATCATAACACTGCTCATAAGTGTTTATAGATTCATGTGTTTTTTTATAATTACTTTTATTTATGTGCAGTTTACACAAGAGCAAATTGAGATCGACCAGTGTGGTAAGAAGATTGGAAATTTGTCCTTCCAATTGCTTTAAATCATGAACTATACAGCATCATCCTTTAATAATATCTTATGATCTAGTGTGTGTGATTCAAAACACACGGTTGTTATCAATGATTTTGGAACAAGGTCTTGTGTATGCAATAATTGAAGAGACATGACCAACGCTTAGACTGGCAGACATTTGCAGTGTAGGCAAATCTGGCATATGGTGTAATATCCCAGCATCATCTGTGAAAGTGTATGTTTTTGTGTCATGACTTGGATATATCATCAGTTATTTTATTTACCAGTGCATGTACAGGCAGCAGAGTTGACCGGCTGTGAGTTGTGCCTTGATCAGAAGCTGCCAGTCATTTTCCTCTGGACCACCCCTGCTTGCAGCCTGCGACTCCAAATACGGTTGAAGATGCTCCGGGAGAAATGGGCAGAGTGGTATGACTGTGGCACAAGTGCCAGTAAGTTCTACCAGCATATTGCATTTGCAAAATGCACAGCATTTCCTATGAGTAATACATAGAACAATATTCCAGTAATGATCTGGAGCTGTTAGATATAGTTATGAACAACTGCTAAACTGCCAAGCATGATCAAGGACTTGTAACACATTTCTGAGGGGAGATATTTTCCAATTCCAACATTTGCTTATGGTAATGACCGTGTCTTTTGTTATGTGTTCTCTTTATAGGTCCAGCAGAGAAATACATTGTGCTGATGTTGGGGAACTTGCCATCAGCACAACAGCAAAATGTTCTGGAGAAAATCCTCTCCGGCATTGGCAGAGCAAATCAGCTGAATGAGTTCCCACACAAAATCTCTTTGGATGAAGCCAACAACAGACTAAAGACACAAGTCAAGGGGAGTTGTGTTGCATCACTGTATGGAATCAGTCAATAATGCTGGGAATTTGTATTACTCAGTGATGTAGCACGGCTGACCTCACTTTATAAGAATTGTTGACCTTATGTGACCAGTTTGGACACGCACATGATGGGTTTCAGTTAGGGTTCCATGATTAAGGCACTCGACAGAGAATCTGGAGTCTCACTCTATATTTCATTGCGGCTTTGCAGGATGAACCTTCTATCTATGTGTTTGTGTTCTCAGCAGGCAGCACAGAGTCCTCCGGTCCCGCTGCAGAGTCAAGAGCACACGCTCAATGTCTTAGACACAGATGAGGAGGACTTGCTCGATGCCAGAGGCAATGAACTGGAAGTCATTCCCATAGCCTTCACTGACTCAGTCAGAAGGCAAGAGAACGTGGTGTTGATACCACTCATTCCACTCATTTCTTTAGTGTTTGTTTTGGTATGTAATGCTTTTGGTTTTATCTTGTGTTTTGTTCCAAGGTTGTTGGTTTACCCCCCTCCACCAGCTAAAGGAGGCATAACTGTCACAAACGAGGACTTACGCTGCCTCAAAGAAGGGGAGTTTCTAAATGATGTCATCATAGATTTTTACCTGAAGTAAGGAGATGTTGGCAGCTTTTTTGTGGCAGCTTTTTTTTGTGTTAGGCGTCTGTTTAAAAAAAAAAAAATTCCACTCAGGTATCTGGTGTCAGAAAAGCTGAAGATTGAAGATGCAGAGAGAACTCACATATTCAGCTCCTTCTTCTTCAAGCATCTTACCCAAGGAAGATGGAGCAGGGATCGGACAAGTGAAAAAGAACTGTAAGCATGTTCCCTCTTGATAAAAGAGAGCAGTATTGAATTGTTTCTTTTACTCTGTTGCTTACCTATGCCAAAATTACACCCCACAGCTTGAAATACGAAATGTTTTTTATTGACTTTAGATGACAATGTAGTTTAAGCGACTTGATCATTAAAGGGAATTTTCAGGATTTTTCAACATGGGCCTTATTTTTAGATCTTTTTGGGTCCAAACTTTTACTAAGGACAGTTTCCCTTTTAAGCTTAACAAGCACGCTTGTGAAAGAATGAACAGATAAATGAAGAATGTGTTTTGATTTGGTGAAATTTGGGTGATGGAATGCACTAGAAACGTCTGGTTAGATGTGCTTGCCTTTACATGTGCCTCATTTGCTCAGTCTTAAGAAGAGGAGGCATGATCGAGTGAAGACATGGACCAGACATGTTGACCTCTTCGAAAAGGACTTTCTTTTTGTTCCCATAAATAAGTCGTAAGTTTAATCCTTCACTTTAAGAAGTCTCAAGTTAAACTTGCCACACACATCCATGTATATGAATATGCATGAAAAAACACACACACACAAACACACACACACTCCTCTGCCCTGCTTATTTGTCCTCCCTGAAGGGCCCACTGGTTCCTGGCCATCGTCTGCTTTCCTGGATGCTTCCAGCCTGATCCAAAGAGCTGGAGTCCAGCAGACACCCAGGCAGACCTCAGCCCAGAGCCTGCACAGTCCAACTGGCTGGAGACCAGATTCTCCTGGAGGATTGGCCAAGACTTCTCCCACTCCGCCAACCCCTTATCACTGTTCTACAAGCCCCCAGTCTCAACCATAGGACCAGCTAAGGGGAGCACATGGCCAGCAGATCTCTTTTCCTCCGACGATGAGAAAGATATGGAAATTGAGGTATGGTGTGTTGTGCTCACCCAAACTAAAGACTTTGTATTTAATTGAATTGAATTTATTGTTGTCACAAGTTATTCATTTGTTTCCTTTGTTTTTGTTAAGAGTGGACTGCTGGAATACAAGAAAACTGTTCCAAAACCATGCAACTCCAAACAGTGAGTGTAATGTACAAAGAATTATTTTGGCATGAGACTGGATGCCCAACACATCATTTGATGATGTAGATGCTATTTTTTGTGGTACCACTAGATGGCATAGCTATTTTATTACGACGTGATTCTTCAGAACAGGGGTCCCTCACTTTATCCATGAAGGGCAGGTATGGTTGCAAGATGTGTTCCACCTGAAAAGTAACACACATGATAGAGATAATGCATCACATGTAGACTCATGAAAATACATCATTCAAACACATAAGCAAATGTGTTCTTTCTCTGTGGATGTGAAGCTACACAGCCATCCTTGGCCTTAGTTTACAGTACTGGACACTGTGCGCCTCTTCAATCTGCTCATATATATCCAAGACATTAATGCTTGTTTTGTAAGAGTATGGCATGAGATTAATAAACAACTAACCTCTGTTTCTATAGGCCCTGCATTCTCATCATGGACTCCCTAGGCCATGGAAAGGCCACTGTGGTCAACATCCTGAAAGAGTAAGTTATGGATCCGTCCTCTGGCTTAGCCTTGCTGTCTCTGGGCCCGCTCTGTGTAATGAGCTCAATTCTGTAACAGATACTTGGAAGAGGAGTGGAGAGTAAGGAAAGGAACTCAACGCAGTTTTGAGATGAATGGCTCCAGTCCTTTAGTGCCTCAACAGAACAACCTGAGCGACTGTGGGGTTTACCTGCTACAGTATGTGGAGAGCTTCTTTGAGGTATGGGGGTTGTAGTTTTTATACTTCAAAACATTTGTTACAATTACATGGTTGGCATATGTTTCTCATTTTAACTATTTTAACTGATGCTTTTGTTTTGTGTTTTCTTTTTCTTTCTTTAAGAGTCCTCTTCAAAGTTTTAAAGCACCCATTGACCTGAGTGATTGGTTTCCTCAGAAATGCGTGGCGACGAAGCGGAAAGAAATTAGACAGCTGATTCTCAAAATTCAAAACCAGCAACAAATGGCAGGAAAAGCTCAGGATAGGTAACCATAGGCAGATGGGGGCTGCTCTCTATCTTGCGCTCTCTCTCTCTCTCTCTCTCTCTCTCTCTCTCTCTCTCTTACTCACTCATGCACACACACACACACACAAACACACACTTAGATGGATGCATAAACACAATAAGATGGTTTCAGTTTGTTTTTTGCAACCTGTTGTTACTTTTACATTTTTGTTTGTTTATCATACAGACGTGTTGATTTTTTTTATGTCCTCTTTGTAATATGAATAGAGCAGGATTCTAAACTACGAAAGCAAAATATAATTTTGTCCTATTCAGTTGTGTTGATTAAATAATAAATCTTATTTAAGAAATGTATGAACATTCTCTTTGAATTTGTGCCTACTACTCATCGACTACATTATGAACCACAATTTGAAGGGTCTCAGTCGCGGATGTTGAATTTACTAAGTGCCTCGCCGATCAATTATTAGTGAGACCCTTTGGAGTAGCCCATCTGTTCACTAAGCAGACAGACATATGGAATCTGGGTAATTTAAGCTTAAATGTCCAAACAACCCAGGGTAATCTCAATGAAGTTGTGACCGAAGTCACAGAAACGAGTCACAAATTGCAGAATTTATGACAAGAATCCAGGAGGGGCTCATCATGTGATATCACTTTTGTCTTTCTAACAGACCCATTTTCTATCTAATTGCATTATCAGCTTAGCAAGTCTAGGCATGCATATTGGACAGGATTTAAGTCTAGCCTTAGCACACAAGGCTATTGTCCTCTTAATTGTGTGACTTCATATTGTCACAATGAATGTACTAATCTTAAATTTCCCTGGGATTTATACACAAATCTGTTCATTGTGTACTTTAGTACTATCTGAAGTGTCATCTGGTTCCTGTGTCTTAAATGTGAGGTTTGCTGTTTTTTGTCATATAAAGATGGCCCTAGACCTACAATGATATTATAGTTCTGAGGAAACGGGTGGAAAGATGGTGTTCTGTATTCATGTGTGTTCTGTGCATCCTAATACATTTTTTCAGGGAAAAATGATGCATGGAGTACACAATACACAGGAATATTGTGCACATCTATAAACCATTTCTTAAGCATTGCATAAACATTATAAATTTAGTATTTTTTGTCTTTAAAAGCTTAGCAGAATGTGTCTGATTTAAGATACAACAGTACTGAAAAACAAATTTGATACAAACAAAAGAGCCACATATGTTACTACTGCCCTGCTATATCTCTTATCCCAGATGGTTACCTGGACCACCAAGATGTCGTGTCCAGACAGTGTTCTGGGCTGCTAGCAACAGCCAATGAATAATACATGTCATTGTCCTGAGTACACCAGCAGTGCTGCAGCATCAGTGATTTCCTGTAGTACCTGTCCATGAGACAGAGAGTATTGGGTGTGAGAACACAGGGGTATGATCTGGAAGCTCCTCCCTGTACTATGAGGCTAAACTTCATAATTGCTAGTAGATTGTTTGTCTCAGCACAGACCAGGGAAAGCCTAAATAAGTTCATGCCTGAGGGAGAAGTTTGCCTTTGCCATCAGACAGCGTACTGAAAGTCAATTAAGAAATAATTATTCCCTGTTTATGTGATTATCAGGCTTACGTAGGGACTACAACAGAAACATGTATAAACCTTATACAGTATATGCTTTGGTTATTTTGCCTAAATACTCTTTTGTTTTGACTGGCAACATCATGTACAGCATAGGTCATGAGAAAATATAAACAAAATAAATGAAATGTAAACATTTGTATTGATCTGCTTGCACTCCTCTTCATCTCTTGCTTGGAAATGTGATAGTCCCACATAGCACATATCAAATGTCCTAATTAGATTTACAAACGCGGTATAGGCTTTCGATGGAGGATAGAATGTCTACTTCAGAGATGTTTTAAAACGGTTTAAATTACCTGCTCATTAAATATGAATAGATCTCAAGTCTGCGACTCACCTTAGTGGGAGTCATGGTGATGTGTGTAAACTATCAACTCCTTCAATGTTTTATAATTATACAAACAAGCAAAAATAATAGTTTGCTGAAGTATTTCTCCTACATACCAGTTCATTTTAACACTAGCTATATATGCCTACACTAATCCGAATATACCTCCTAGCGGTGGGATAACCTATAAATAGTCTATGTTGTATTTTGTGACACATGCCTTTCTCTAAATAGAATTCATGAAAGGAGCATTATGTCCAAGTTCCTTCTTTCAAGGCACAACTTGAAAGTCTTCAGAAACTGGAGCGACTCCCTCTGCCCTGACGTCACCACTTCGCTGGACTTCAATCCAAAGCCGGGCCAGATAGGGAGTACCAACAGGAGAGTGTAGGGACGCACTAATGACAGCGAATCTGTCCTGTGGAACTTGAACGCACTTTGCCATAGCCTTTATACGGAGTGTACTGTTTGAAAGACCTGCGTGTAAGTAGTGACGACTTTCGTTTTTTCATCTCTTGCTGTGTTTGTAGGGAATGGGTTTTCGGTCAACTAATGTTGGCTAGCTGTTATTTGCAAATAGCTTTATTCTGAGGCTTGCTAGCCCGCTAGCAAGGAAGTGGAGCGCGTCTATGTGAAGGGCAGTTTGGAAGTTAGACAGCATCCATGACATTTTATTAAGTGTCATGGTATGTAGCCTTCCGTAAGCACGCATATTGTCTGTTAATTGATCGATTGCAAAAACAATAAAGTAGCTCAGATATAATGCTAATGTGGTTAACTTGGTTTAATGCATGCTTATTATGTGCACCGTTAGCTCAAATAGCAGCGACTATTGTTTTTGGTTGTTATAATGATTATATCATAATAAGTCCTCAGTCTACGTGGTCAGAACTCGGACTTAATTGTATACGTTCGTTCAGTCTGACCAAACTCTGGTACTATGACTATTACAGCGGCTCTCAAAAGTGACAGAAGAGAACTGTCCGCAATGGAGTGACAACGACAAAGTTAGCAAGTGGTTATGCTGTAGCAGTGCGCTTGGAATGTCCTCCACAAGCTGTTTGAGCTTAGCAAGAATGCACAATACATGTTTGGAGATTATTTATGATACTTTCAAAGTTACGTGCCTAACTGCATCTATCGTGAAACCAGTCTGCTATTATCTAATTATATTGTAGAATAGGTTAATAAGTCAGATAATTAATAAGTCTGAGTATTGAATTTCATAATGAGGGTAAAATAATGTATTTCACAATAGCACAGTTCTACAAGTAAAGTAGGACATATAGCTAACCTTTGTGACACCTGCCTGCATGAACTTCATCTTATCAGACTGCCTAATTTATGATGAAGAGGTTTCATCAAGTTTGTTTATTCTTGGACTGTCATTCTGAAAAATACATTATAGAAGTAACATCAGATCTGATGCTTTATATGCAGTAAAGCCCATTTAAGGAACACACTAACCACACTTTAAGTAAACCTCTCCCAAATCTGTTATATACTATAAATTTATAATACAAGATGTTTGAACGGCTCCTGTTCAAATCGAAAGAATGAAACCTTCCATTATTCACTGTCTGATTTGAAATAGAATGTTGTCCTAGAAAGACAAGTGAGACAAGACAAGACATTCAACTGTAGATGTCCTTTGATATTCATGATTGTCATAAGCTTTAAAAGTTTGTGAAGAAAGTGAATAATTTAGCTATCTATGTTTGTAGTGTAGTTTGGATCTGACATGACTCTATTCAGATGAAACATTATTGTAGTGAATTACCATTTGTGCCATGTTGGTCAAAGGAGGGAAGGAAGTGGAGCGGAGGATGTCAGCTAGGACCTCTCTCCTCCACATCCTGTTAGTCTGGAACAGATAGCAAAATGCATGTTCCATATCCTCCAGCCACATTGCGAGCAGGAAGTGGACTGGTGCGCATATGGGTGGGTGGACTGTGGATTTTTCATGTCCTCTCCAGGAAGTTCCCATCTGCCCTTTGACCCCTTCGTGGACAGCCCTTGTGCTGTTTTTTTGCCCATGACAACAGCGAAACTGCGTTGCCGGCCGCTCATTCACCAGTACGTCTCTGTAGACATCACAGCTCTTCTCTCAACTCCAGTAGGCCTGATACAGTATATATCTCTCCTCCTCTCAGGATTAGAACAACATGCCAAGAGGATTACAGACAAACTAAAAGCAACCCGCCCCATATGTGACCGCTTGTCTAGCAGGTCACTTGCTAACTTTCAGACCAGCAGTGTAATGGTGATGAGGGACACAGGTGAGAGACATGTCTCATAGTGACGCAGAATGACGTCACACCTTGTAGTGAAGCCTGACCTCAAGCAATCATTCCACGGATTCATAATAGTCTGGATTGGAAAAAAAGCTTATGGAAAAGCTTTAAAGCCGCCATACTTTGTGAAAGCCATATTTAGTTGACAGATTGGAAGTCATGGTCACTGCTACGAGGTGATTGGTGTGTGGTGTTTTACCTGCAGTGGTGTATGATCACATGATGCCTCTAGATAAAGATACAGTTTGATGCACCCCTTGTTTGAAAGTTGTGTGTCATTTAGGCATTGCCACCTTAGGCCAATTCCTGTGTTGTTAAGAGAAGAGCTGCCACTTTTTACCCAAATGATTCTACTAGTTCCATTACTGTCTATCTATTTCAATAGATGACAACTCTTACTGTGCAAGTTTGTATGTTTATGATTGGATGAGATTCTTACTGAATATGAATCCAGCTGACTTTGATAACACACATGTAGTGAACGTAGGACATATTGATCAAGGTTAACTTTTAGACCGACTGATTCCTTGGCATGGCCATGGATAATGTGAGAAGATGAAACGGTTACATTGTCCCAGTCATTAGCTTTTAATGAAGAGGTTAGCCTTCAGTCGACTTCTAAAATAAGACTTACAGTACAGTGAAGCCATGCATGTAATCAGCACGCCGTAGGCTGTGCCCTCTGTGGATTCAAACTGATCAACAGTCACTTTTTTATACCTCAGGAGAAACAAAGCTCACGCATGCTTTTTGTCATCCATATATTTATCTTCAATATTTTATCTTTATATTTATCCTTAATATTTGACATTTCATGTATTGATTCTGTCTGTGATCAAGACACCACTAAGCTGGAAATGGGGTTCTGCGGCCACTCTGTAGTGTTTATCAGCAGGTTTTAAACAGTGATCCTTTGTCTACAATATCTGAAACGGAGCAATATAGCAATAAAACCCATCCAGTGTCTGCTGTGAGCTAGCGGTTACTTAACGCAAACACAGCGTGTTCCAGTTTGGTTTTATTGCATATGTTACTGCTGTGTTTCCATGACAACATTATGTAAGTTGGTGACTTACAAGGTTGTTGACTAAATGCACTGACAGAGTACTAATCCAGTACACCCAACAGACCACACAAGACATGTGATTGGCTCACTGGGAATATGTGCTATCAACCTACTGTTGGTTGCCCAGTAGAGGGCTTATAGGCACCCTGCTAAGATTGTGATTGTCATGTTTGATCCATCTGGGTCTTGGAGGGTCAAGAGTGTGTAGCCTGATTTATGTAAGCAGTCCTTTCTAACTTAAGTAAGTCTATGTTCTGGTTTCCCTCTTAAACCACAATAGTGTGGCCACCCCTAGTTTCAGTATCAACAGTTGTGTGCTATACTATTTCATCCTAATCTGCTGTGGTATTCCCCCATCATTAGCGAAACAGAAATACCATTCACATTAATGTCACACTGTTATTTTGGTGTGTTGTAAGGGCCATGGGAACTCTTAACTGCTCCGCTCTGTCATGTCTGGTTTTTTTTCCTTCGACACTTGGCTCCTCTTATTTTCCAACCTGGTGTGTAATTCCATTCCCAGTCTAAATCCATTCAGTTCCATAGTGGCACAGTTGCAATTAGCCTTTGAACAATCTAATAGTGTCTGTGTATTTTTTAGCAATGCAGTATTCAGGCCAGCAATACACGCTGATATTGGTACAAGGAAATAACAGGCCGTTGATTTGCTAAGCAAATCTGTTTACTGGAAGCTGATAGGTAACGTAAGCATCTGTGCCCGTAACCTGGATAGCCATTCAACCTCCAGGAACAGATTGAGGGCCTATCTAATGATCCTTTCCCTCCTTGATGAATCATGCAACAGTGACATGGAGTTAACAGGGCAGATCTCCATGGCAACATAGAACAAGAAAGAGTGCAGAGCCTAAGTACAATGACATCACAGCTAGCCTTTAGCCCTCGGTAGCTGGCGCATTCATGCTTGAGAACATCCCTCGCCAGTTGGCAGCGTGGCACACAGAGTCAGGTTTACGAGTTATGAAGCCCTGGAGGAACTTTGACCTGCTCACATCTCCAAACTGTTCTAAACCTCGACCTGGGACACTTGACCTCAATCCCAGATCTAATGGGATCACCAGTGGACGGGCTGTGTGTTCTCTGTGCGTCTGGGCCTGTATCATATCAGCTACACGGGGATTAGTGATTGAATGACTCAGGTCTTTGTGCTCAGCATTTAAAACTTATGTGCTTGTGTGTCAGAGCTGTGCTTTGAATAGGCTGCTGCAGAGGTGATTATGGGAAGCTTTTGAAGTGAAGCTTGACTGATAAAGTCTAGCCTAACCAAGGGTTTCTTTTTAAGTGACTGCACACGAGTTGTAAAAGAAATAAAAGTTCTAAAACGATTAGCTGATTAGCTCTCTCTCACACACACAGACACACACCTACATACAGACACTCTCTCACACACACACACACACACACACACACACACACACACACCATATAAAAACAATTCTCAGCAATCCTGACATTGAGGCTGACATTGATGAACGGGAATGTAGCCATTTCATTTCTCTGGTGTTTATTTATGGCCTCTGGGACACTGCCTTTGGCCTTGCCTCTTTCACTTTCTGATAGTAGCAACATTCTTTTAATGAAGACTCTAGGTTAACCTGCTGCACAGACTAATTCTCTGTTTATTTTGACTTAATACTGTGCCTAAGAGTTGAAGATTTTCTCCTGAAATATCTAACAGAGTGTCTATGAGTTCATGTTGCGCCTCATAGAGCCACTTGCAATGCTAAACATTCTTTGGTAGCTATTATGCTAACAAGCTCAAATGGATTACAAACTGACCATTGTCTCTATATATGCTCTGAATCGATGCCATTTTTGACCTAAAGGCTCTAATTGGTCCGAGAGTAGCATACCCATCCACTGTGGAGCAGTGCATTCATCCACACTTAATAGTCAGATTCACAGTCTGATGAGGTAGCTGCCATTCTTGTCCCTTGGCCTGGGCAACAAAATCCAGCCAAAAGGAACACTCCCAAGGCCTGTCACCTTTGTCTCTGGACTGCCATCAGTTTATTTGAACAAATGTGATTGTGCTTTTGGACAACAGGCACCACAGCGCAAATCTGGCAAGTGGACAAAGTGCTTGTTTGATGGGACGGGTTGAGATTTTGTGAAGCGTGGCCTACTTAATTGATCATTACGGTCAGGGGGTTCTCACAGGCCTCCAGGCTGTGGTATGAACGCTGGCTGGAGCTTTTAGGGCCCCCCTGGCCTGAGAGAGCACAGGGACACGCATGTGTATAGGTGGGGGGCATGGGAACTGTATCCTGTCATTGTCATCAAAGCAGTCAGTCGCTCAGCGGCCACAGTGCGGCCCATGTGACCGGCCCAATTTCACACTCCTGTTTCCTGTGTTGTAGGGAGACATCATTATTCTGCTTTCAACAGCTGGTCTCTCAAATCCTGGAAGTCTAACACAGACAAAATGAACCTAAAGACACTGCAGTTGGATAGTATTGGGAACAGTATGAACCCTGTCAAAGAGCTTGTAGCAATGGGTATCTTCACAGCCATGAACAAATTTAGTTGTGTATCCAATGCACAATGACAAATAAAGTCTATTCTATATCGTTTTGCTTGCAAGCACGTGTTGTGGTGACAAGGGTATTCAAGGGTATCAAGAGATCATAAGGCTTATACTGTCAGTGAGAGCCTTCAAGTGACACATGTCATCCCCTCTTCTGCATCAAACATGATTTGCATATGTGTTGCATCTTTTAGAGAGGCAGTATCAGTAAAGGAAGTGTACTGGATGCTACATGAGGTGAAGTAGCCTAGCTGACCTGACAGTCCATCCTTATCTGCCTTTCTAGCTGTAGTGTGTTATCATCTATGTCATTCTAACGTTACTGGAACTCAGTAAAAACAGCTTCATCTTTTTCAAAAGGAAATTCCCAGGTGAACTATTTAAAATGTAAGTGGTAGAGCACTGTGGTCCCATAGGAAATATGATGCCTGGGGGATCATCTCAGGGAATAACGAATTGAGCAAAGCAAATCCTTCTCCATGGTGCCAGTCATTCATGATCTGAATAACAAGAGCATGGAAAACCTGCGGAGACCGGCAGTCAAATTACGTCCACTGATGGAAAATCCCTAAAGCACCAGTGGTCGATAAGGACTAAGCTGTTATAGGATGTGGAAACGAATTGTTTAGATAAACAGGAAGATGATGCAGCTATTGCCAGCGCCTTGCACCAGGTGCACTCCTGACCTCTCCCATGAATTAATGAATACAAAATAAAATGCTGTGATCTGCAGATCTGCGGGTGCATTGCTGTGCTCTGCAATGGATGATGGGAAGCCTGTGTGGGCGCCTCACCCAACCGATGGGTTCCAGCTGGGCCTGATCGTGGACATCGGTGCCGACAGCCTCACAATAGAACCCCTCAACCATAAAGGCAAGGTGAGTCTCACAATAGAACCCCTCAACCATAAAGGCAAGGTGAGTGAGTTCAGTCCCAACCACACGTTGTGTGCTACAAACATCAATGAATAGCATGACGGGGTGGGTAGCAGTGTCAGTACACTGTGTGATCAACCTTCCATTTCATAGTTTGCATGTGTTTTTGATTACTTTTTATGATTGCTAAACTTTTGACCACAAAAGAGGTTGATTAGATGTCAATGGTATCAGCAACTGGTAGAGATCAATGCAACATCATAACACAGCGACTAAAAACAAAGAACCAAAGAACTTCAGGCTCAGGGGACATTAGTAAACAGACCCTCCAATGATTAGAAAAACAGCCAAGTGCTATGGCAACTGTTGTATGCCAGTGACCCTTCACCCTCTCCAGGCACCTGTCCAGGTAACAACCTCACGGCACTCCTATAGATTTCCCTCCGAGCAGCCGGCACGTATATAGTATGTCTGAGCTGCTCGCCAGCTCACCCGAATGACAGCATTTTTTCCAAAACGCATACTAAGTTAAACGTGAGAGCGAGCGAGCGAGCGAATGTAGAACAGCCCCGAGCACGTTCGGTGGTGTCGCTGGCTGAAGGAGATGAATTAATCATGCCGGGAGCAGCAGGTGGATCGATCGCATTACAGGCTGCGCTCGGCTCATTACTGAGGAGGGCCCACCTGCGCCACCCGGGGCTGAAGTCACCCAGGGCCTGAGCTCCCTCCCCCTACCTCAGGCAACAGGCACAAACAAGAGCAGCTCCAGACACCTGTGGCCACAAACTCATTTCTCTCTCTCTTCATGTTTCCTGGTTAATAGCTTATCGCTTGAAAGTTCCGGAGCACCTCTCCTTTCCCTTGTTTATCCGAAATGCTTTCCTGTTAGCTGAGCTTCCTTTGTAGTAGGATGATGGCTACATTGATAACTACTGTTATCAATTAAAGTTATCAATTAAACTTTCTGTCTCTGTGATTATTCCATTCACGCACTTTTGATTATGGCCTTTTTGGCTCAAAATTTGATAAAAATTTGAGGGCGTTAAAGAAATGTGAAATGGACACATGAAGAGCTTGCATTTGATTGCAAAGCCCAAAGTGAGCCCTCAGTGACAGCTCCACATGTGATCTAGGCTAGAGAATAAAAGCATACCGACCCAATTCTCAAATGATGGAGTGTGGAGATGTGTTCATCCCTGACAATAAAGCACAAACTAAGGATTATAGCAATGTGCTGTTGTAGGCTTCATGTACAGATTAAAGGTTACAGAGTCACATAGAGGTCACTGGAAACTGGGGGACAAGTAGCATTAAAAACACAATCCGCCTTCACAGACTTGTTAAATTCATGTTAAAAAAAAGTCACCCCAGGGGATGTCCCAGTGTCCCCTTGCAGAGGTCATGTGACACAGAGTGTCTGGACCTCCTCTCTGCCCCACTGAACCTCCCACGTGTAATAGTGAGGCTAGCTGCCCCACTGACCAGCTGCTTTTGCCCAGACATCCACAGCGTGATGTTAATGACAGCAAATGCCACGCGAAAGAGAGCGACTCTGAGGCACTAGTCATGTGAGCGCTTCTCCCTATTGCTCTCCAGTGTGTGTGTGTGTGTGTGTGTGTGTGTGTGTGTGTGTGTGTGTGTGTGTGTGTGTGTGTGTGTGTGTGTGTGTGTGTGTGTGTGTGTGTGTGTGTGTGTGTGTGTCTGTGTGTGTGTGTGTGTGTGTGTGTGTGTGTGTGTGTGTCTGTGTCTGTGTCTGTGTCTGTGTGTGTGTCTGCGTGTGTGTGTGTGTGTGTGTGCACTGAGGCATCATTAATGCATGCAGTAGGGCCCTCAGCATCTCCGGGAAAACAAAGCGCCCCGGGCCTGCGGCACACTTTCCGGAGCCATGCTGTGTCCGCCCCACAGAAAAACACACTCAGACTCAAGCCCGCGGTTCTCAATAGGACACAGCAATCTGGGCCCCAACAGAAGAGCGAATGCAAATCATTTAGAGGAAAAAAAGAAAGAGAAGACCCTGCTTTGTAATTCCTGAGCTAGGGTTAGGCCGTATTGAATCGATGAGCAGATGTTCAGTGGATTTCCTGTGGTTGTCAGATTTAAGAAGGAGGTTACTCTCTGCATGGGGCCCCCGGATGGTTTCTCATGAGAATGTTTGTGTTCATTAAGAGAGCAGAGAGGTCACGATGAGTTTAAAGATGTACACTCTGGTGTTTGCAGAACTTTCTGGCTCCCATCAGCCAAGTGTTCCCTGCCGAGGAGGATGTCAACAAACACGTGGAGGACAACTGTAAGTTTACGTCTCAGGGGTTTGGAATTGTATGATTTCCAGTTCCCATGCAGTGTTTTTATTTGTTAAGATATTTAGCATATTTCGTCATAAAGTTCAACAGGATTAAGATTTCCTCAAAACAACCCCCCCCACCCCCCTTTTGGTCTTGGAAATCCCATTGTAACATTCAAAAGACCTTGCAGGATGGATACCAAAATCAGAGGGATTGTACGGGATTTCATTGGGATTTGTATAGGAGCCCATAAGGATTTACACTGGGGCAGAAGTCTAAAGCCCTTAATTTCAAAGGTTTAATTTCCTCTCTCAGGCTCTCTCATGTACTTGAATGAAGCGACCCTACTGAACAACGTCCGCTTGCGCTACAGCAAAGACAAGATTTATGTAAGTATGACACCTCCCCTTCTCACCTGTTGCAAATTCATCAACAACCACACCACGCATCCACCACCCTCCACCCACCACCCAACACACTCCACTATTGGACAAACTATTTCCAGCCATTTCAGCCAAAAGGGACTACTTAAATTGGGGGGACTCTATTTCATCCTGTGTCCATCTGGAGGAAGCCCTATTGTTGTAGTGTATTTAGAGCGGGGGCCAGGGTCCACATGGCTCCTGATGGTGGTGGTGGGGGTGGGGGGGGGCCATTGTATTGCTTTGATCAGCAGAGTGGCCACGCCTGTCATCCGAGGCTCACCTGAGCCCCTGGGCCCTGCCCTGCTGTGCCCGCCGCATCTCGGGTGACCTCGCTAATCGTGCGGTGACACTATCACGTTGCCCCATGAAGTTAATTAGGTCTTCTGAGGTAGTGCAGCTCTGCAGACTTTAGGAAAGGAGGGGGTCGGTGGGGGAGGTGGCGTGGGAGGGGGCGGAGGGAGAGAGGGTGTTATTGTTTACAGTAGGATTATGTTCCACAGCCTCCTTCAGTTGACACCTGTTGGCCACTGTGGGCGTGAAGCGATGGTTATTGGATATTATTGTGTTTGGGGTCACGGCGGTAGTGATGAGTAGCCAGATGCAGTAGTTTCAGAGAGGAACACTTAAGTCATGATTGTATATTCTGTTAGGCAAATATGTCTATGACCTATTAGACCTGTATCTATTCTTTCCCTTGTTTAAGACATACGTGGCCAACATCTTGATTGCTGTGAATCCCTACTATGACGTCCCCAAGTTGTACTCACCGGAGACCATTAAGATGTACCATGGTCGTTCCCTGGGCACCCTTCCTCCTCATGTCTATGCTGTTGGTAAGAGGATGGGGCCTCTGTCTGGTGGACCACCACCAGTGAAGTCTGACTGGCCAACATCAGAGTTTTTCATGCAAGTAAAATGCTCTTAGTCTCAAACTAAGGCCTTTCTGTCTTTCCCATTTTTCTGTTTGTCAGCGGACAAGGCCTACCGTGACATGAAGGTCCTGAAGATGAGCCAGTCCATCATCGTTTCAGGTGAATCTGGAGCAGGAAAGACAGAAAACACCAAGTTTGTCCTCAGGTTGGAACCTTTCACATTTATTTGGAATGGTTTGTAGACTGTGGGCACGCATACCGATATGATATATTTGAAATCAGTGACACGTTTGTGACATTTTATGGGTTAAGGTATTTATTTCAATTTCACTTTGTAGGTATTTAACATCATCATACGGAACGGGCCAAGATATTGATGAGAGAATAGTTGAAGGTAGGGTTTCCTTTTGGACAGAAATAGTTGTAATGCACCACGCTATTGGTGGGAATACCATCTAGACAATCAATCTTTCCGTATTTAATCTATCCTTTTTGTTTCCTTCTAGCCAACCCTCTGCTCGAAGCTTTTGGCAATGCAAAGACAGTCAGAAATAACAACAGCAGTCGATTTGGGAAGTTTGTGGAGATTCATTTCAATGAGAAGGTATTGCACAGTGCTCAGCCTACTGTATGTTCAGCTTTGGCTTTTAATCTTTGAATAACACAATCAAATAACATACTGTTGCTTCCCATAATCCTATGCTCTCTGCTCTTGTTTTACTGCCTGAAATGCCATTAACCGTCTCACCTTTGACCTTTCCCCCCTCAGAACACAGTGGTGGGGGGCTTCGTCTCTCACTACCTGCTGGAGAAGTCCCGCATCTGCATGCAGAGCAGTGAGGAGCGCAACTACCACATCTTCTACCGCCTCTGTGCCGGCGCCTCAGAGGACATCAGGCACATGCTGCACCTCAACTCCCCAGAGAGCTTCCGGGTCAGTGCTTCCACCTGGCACCACACACAACCCATGCTCCACACACACACACACACACACACACACACACACACCTTACCACCACACACACACACACACACACACACACACACACACAGACACATAACCCATGCTCCACACACCTTACCACCACACACACACACACACACACACACACACACACACACACACACACACACACACACACACATAACCCTTGCTCCACACACCTTACCACCACACACACACACATACACAGGGTTTGGTAGGTTACTTTTGAAATGTAATACATTGTAACAGATGTAATAGAGTACAGATTACTAGTTACCCTGTCAGAAAAAGTAGTAAGTAATGTAATGATTTTAATTACTTTTGATTACTTTTGAGCGCATCCTGCCAAATTAATGGAGCCTGTCTAGACAGCGGAAAGATGCGAGGCAACTGAATTAATGTTACATTCTACTTATAAGTAGAAAGTATATTGCTTAACTCCATTTCATGTAACTCCACAACTTTGCACACACACACACACACACACACACTCTCATACTCTCATACCTAACCTCATACTCAACACACAATGCACGGCTGTCAGGTCCTCTCAAGACTGTACCAGAAGATCGTCTGGAATTACCTGCTTATATTTTGGGCATTGGAGCGACAGCTTATGGGCCCCGGGTAATGGGAAACTACTGGTCCGTATCATGACAGAGAGGGTAGAGCCACTTCAACCCATCCGTGCTGAAATGGAATTTTAGACTCTTCTGCCAGATTCTCTCCCATTCAACAAACTGCCCCAGGCAACAGTTCTTAAAAAAGACAGTAATAGATTCATGACCAAACATGAGTGTGCTACTTGTGATAAGAATGAGTTTTTGGTAATGCGTTTGGTAGTAGAGTGATTAGACATTATTTATGTGTGTAAATCTTATGTTTGATGTGTATCATTAATTCCTCGTAAGCCAACAAGCTTTTTTAACTTCATCCAAAAACTGAAATTTGAAATGAAATTTTGGGATGTTTTGTTTCTGCCTAAGTAAAGTATCCTTGACCAAGTCAGACTATTAAAGTTGAAGCACAACTGTTGCTTTGTTACACTGACTACAGGACTGATATCAATCTGTAGTGTATCAAATCAAACTTCAATTGTCTTTTCTAAGCAGAATGCTTTGAATGCTTTGAATGCAGTATAAATAGCCATAATCATTTTATTTCAATATTATATACTCTGTTATAAAACAATACTGTGGTGACATATGTCATTTCTACTATTTCCTTAAATGTTCTCCCATTTTTAAGTGTATAATACTTAAGTTAGTTTGACAGTCTCACTGAAAGTCTCAGTTTTCTCATTGACCACTAGGTGGCACATTTGCTTTGTGGTCTGCACTACAAGCAGATGCCATCACAGTAAAAACGCAGTCAAAATCACTAATTAATTTCTCTGGGTTTTGACATCAGAGGATCTATGTGTTGTGCTTGGCAGAGCGTAGGCATTAATAAAACATTATGATGTCCAGGAACAGCTTTTGTCCTGGCTTGTCTGTTGTGTACATTTACATGTTGCAATATGGGACGACCATTAGCATACTCATACCATCACGTGTCTTGATGCTTTCTTAGTTTTTCCCTTGTCTTCTCTGTGCAGTACCTGAACCGTGGCTGTACACGTTACTTCGCCAGCAGGGACTCCGATAAGCAGATCATGCAGAACCGGAAGAGTCCTGAGGTACCTGCCAATCCCTCTCTCCCTCCCTCCCTCCCTCCCTCCTGTCATCCCTCCTTCCCTCCTCTCTAGCACCCCGGCAGTCTGGAGCCTCCCGCAGATTAAACCCTCAGGGCAGCAGTTTCCCCCAGAGCTCTGGGTGGTCAGCGGGGGTCACGTCTGGAGCCGAGGCCACCCGCAAGGCTCCCGCTCTGGGCCTGGGACACTATCAGCTGGAGGCTCACCCCCAAAGCACTGGACCAAACAGATTTAATACTGTGATGAATGAGAATGTTGTTAGGGTGAATATAAAGGCATAGAGAAAAAAAGAAACATTTGTCCTTAATTCACTGTGCACTTTGTGCATTTTGTTAGTCCGACATGGAAAACAGAAGCCCAGGTCTTCTGCTAAATGTATTGATTAGAATGCAGAGTCCATGCCCTACCAATGAAGTGAACCATGCCCTGTGCTTTCCAATCATCTTAATAACGCTGCATCAAGAGGAATTAGTGATGAGCATAAATGAGTTCAGGGCTTTGATGAATAATGTACTGACTTGGCGAGAACCACAGCGTAGCGCCCAAACGTGGGGAGCCTTGTAATTCCTGTTATTGTTATCGGGAAAACAGAGCACTGTTTCCCTCCCTCGGTGACCAGACTCAGGCTTGTTATCTGGAATCCGAGAGAAAAGAGAGAGAGAGAGAGAGAGAGAGAAAGAGAGAGAGAAAGAGAGAGAGGGAGAGAAAGAGAGAAAGATTTCCATGTCCTACTACTGGAGACAGACGTGATCTGTTTCTTAAGACGAGTCCCAATTTAAACCTCTCCGTGAATGCCACTATTGATTGACAGTTGTGAACATGCATTTACGCTGCTCTCAAAGTGCACTTCACATTCACAAAGGCAAGCTGTATGAATTTCAGATTTTGTGCTGAGAGCCGTGGGGTATCTCTGCCCTATGGCTTCTATTTGCTGTTATTAACCGACGTTGTGCATCTCTCTTGCCTGCTCCGTGTAATTGCAGGACAATAAGGTGACTTTCAGGGCACATCTCCTTGTGTGTTTCCTCCTCAGTGTAAATTCTGGGTGTTTCGGTACGCCCAGCATTTACAAAGGGGAGCTGGTAGTAGGGGATAACGCATGCCTTCTCTTGGGGTGAATTTTGCATGGGGACTGTTTCTGTAGAAACGGGAAACGTGGTACTCCAAACTAACGTGGGGGTGTCACGGTGTGCCAAAGCACATTTGACTGGCTGAAGCTTTGCACTGACCCCAGTGTCACAGTCTGATGCTTTCATTTATGTTGGGAGAAAAAGACATTAGGATGAAAACATGAACATTAAAACTTATCAATTACTCCTTGATGTGGTGTTTTTACAGTATGTGCCAAGGTTATGCTTAGCTTTTGGGTTTTATTCATCATGATTTCATCAGACTGTGACATTTTGGGGTGTTTGCTGTGATTGATTTTGTAGCCCTCTAATCAGAACAGACAGACTCCATTAAAACCTGATGGCTTTGAACTCAGACTGAACACGACTCTTACTTTCTGATTAAAGGGTGCGTACGAGTTTGAGCTCAAAGAGAGGTGCTGTAGCCACGTTGCTTTGATTCTAGTGGAAGGTTTCAAAGGTGTGTTTCTAGAGCCTGAGGTGGTGGAGGGAGGCCTTACTGACCGACTGGTCTTGTGGTCCCGTAGCACACGAAGGTGGGCCCGCTGAAAGACCCGCTGCTGGACGACCAGGGCGACTTCAACAGGATGTGCGGCGCCATGAAGAAGATCGGCCTGGACGACACGGAGAAGCTGAACCTGTTCCGAGTGGTGGCGGGGGTGCTGCACCTGGGCAATGTCGACTTCGAGGAGACGGGGAGCACCTCGGGTGAGTGTCAGCGCAGATGTCTTAGCGGCTCTCACTTTTTTTCTCTTTCTCTCTCTCTCTCTCTTTTGCTCTCACTTTCTTTCTCTTCCTCTCTCTCTTTTGCTCTCACTTTGTTTCTCTCTCTCTTTTGCTCTCACTTTGTTTCTCTCTCTCTTTTGCTCTCACTTTCTTTCTCTCTCCCTCTCTCTCACACACACACACACACACACACACACACACACACACACAATGTTTTTGACCACCCCCTCTCTGGTCCCTTAACCTCCTCTCTCTGTCTCTCTCCCTCATGCTCTGTCTCTCCTTTTCTCTCTTTCTTTCTCTCCCTCTGTCCTCCCCCCACCCCCATCTTGTTATTCTCCAAGCTCCTCTCTGGAGCTCATTAGCACGGCTCAGATACATAGCCAGGCCTAAGAGAGCTTCTGCCAGATACCTGCCAGCTACATGCCCCACTTTTTTTCCCCCCAGCTTGCATTAGCGCTGCCAGTCTTCTCCTCTTCTCTCTCTCATTCTGCCTGTTAAAAAAAGCAGCCATGGAGTAGACACCGGTGGCGTGAGGTGGCTACGGCTCGTTAAGAGTTCCCGGTTGGCGCCGGAAGCTCTTAGAGTGGACACGCAGTGCCCCTTATCCCGGAGGTCTCTATCCATCAATGGCCGTCTCTTATCCGTACCAATCAAAAATAGATGGCTGCTTTCTGCCTCTATCGGCAGACTAATATATCCGTGGCACTGAGGTTCAGAGATAGCAGTGGGCCCATCTCCATTACTCTGCTCTTATGTCTTTACCGTGACAGGTCCATTTCGGAGGGCACACCGAGGAGCTGCTTTCATTTCATATCTTGCTCTCCTTTAAATGCCCTTAATGTTGTTCAAATCACATTAGTTGTTGGCTTTGATGCAGTGCTGATACGTGATATGTGTGTGTGTGTGTGTGTGTGTGTGTGTGTGTGTGTGTGTGTGTGTGTAAGTGTGTTTATGTGTGTGTGTGTGTGTGTGTGTGTGTGTCCGAGAGTGTGTATCTCTCTGTTTGTGTATATATGTGTTCTTGTGTGTGTGTGTGTGTGTGTGTGTGTGTGTGTGTGTGTGTGTGTCGGGGGGGGGGTTTGTGGATGACTTTGTGTTTTTTTATGTGGTAATGATGTGCATACATTTGTGTTTTAGCATAGTCTGCATTCCGTGCTCTGGCTTATGTGTGTGTTTGTGTGTGTGCTCGTGTCCTCGTCTTTCTGTGAACCAGGCGGCTGCATCCTGAAGAATCAGTCCAGTCAGACTCTGGAGTACTGTGCGGAGCTGCTGGGTTTGGACCAGGAGGACCTGCGGGTCAGCCTCACCACCAGGGTCATGCTCACGACAGCAGGGGGCGCCAAAGGCACAGTCATCAAGTAAGCGCTGCCAACCAACCATGCCTCTCAGTCGTTATCAGTAATATCACACATACATCACCATATACATCATATACAACCAACCATGCCTCTCAGTCGTTATCAGTAATATCACACATACATCACCATATGCATTATATACATATATGGTGAAGTGCGGTAAAGAGAACCCCATGGCAGTAAAAATACATAGTATGGAGAACCTTGATTCTGATGACTTTGCTCAGGAGTGGATATCTCCCTGTGCCATTCATCTAAAGTTCTCAAATGCAGTTACACCACCGAATGTAATGGCGTGTGTCTTATTGATGTTAACACCCTCATTAGGTGCGGCCGTGATTAGTTCTTTTTTTCCTCTCCCACTAAGGACGTGCTGCCACCATTGAGCTAAAAATAGCTAATCGTGGCCCCGCTCGAGTTGACAGATATGTGGCCTGATGTTTAATGAGAGCTGGCATTGCCAAATTGGCTGAGGGACTGTAATAGTCTGGTTGGCTCTTAAAGTCCACTGTTATATTTAAGCCACCTTGCTTTTATTGTTTGCGCAATGGGAGAAAGCCAAAGTGTAACTAAGACTGATTTAATTCTGGATATAAAGATAAAGTATAGTCTCTCTCGCTCTCTCTCTCTCTCAGTTCCTCCCTCCCTCCCTCCCTCCCTCTCTCTCTCTTCCTCCTTCTCTCTCCCTCTCTCCCCCTCCTTCCCTCTCTCTTCTCCTCTCCTCTCCGGTCATTCGTGACTTTACTTGTGAGCCGCATTAGCGTTGGCGGGAACAGTACGTGCTCGCCGCCCTCTCTGGGTTCACGCTCTTCTGGGGACGGCCTCCTGCTTCACGTCCTTCTTCTCGTCCTGACCTCGCCGCACTTAGGCATGGCCTTTCCCCCTCCCAGTCTCCCCCTCAGAAGATCTTACAACACTTAGGAGGCCTCTTGCCCCCTCACAAACCATCCATCCCTCCTTTGGCGAGTGACAGGGGCAAGGCGGGATGGATGAATATTTCAGCGGGCGCAGATGTGGGACAGGGGAGTATTTTAGCCTGATGAATAGTGAATGTGCAGCTCAGGAAGGAAACTGGCCATCGTTAGGGACGAGATGAAAAAGAGGGATGCCGGCCTGCACCTGGAGAGGGGTCTGGTCTGGTCTGGTCTGGTCTGGTCTGGTCTGGTCTGGTCTGGTTGGCTGTGAGCAGAGGCCGTGGCAGCAGAGAGCTGTTTCCTGGGCACCACACGGGGAGTCCTGGGACCGTCTGTCATTATGCTGCTGAAACAAAAGCCATTAATTAGACTGATGAAGCATGCTACAAGGCTGAATACACATAATACCTATGTACGACACACACAGATTACATTCACAGACATGCACTTGGGCACATATTCTCACATACCCTGTGAGCCCTGAAGTACCACTGTGGGATCTCTACATTGTCCTCTCTCTAGTTCTGTCCCCAGGTTAAGCTGCTATGACCTGGCATTCTCATCAAGTGTTAAAAATCTGAAAGCACTCTAAATAATTGAAATCAGACAGTTCATGGAAGTGGAATTGTGGGAAGGTAGCAAGTCAAACGGAAGTGCAACGGCAGGTATGGCGGCCGGCAAACTGGTGGTGTCAGCAAAGCAAATCAATAATTCATGCTCTGCCGCTCCCAGAGACTTCACAGGTGTTTGTATTGTTTACTCTCTCTTTTAACCTGGGAAAGTGGAGCGCTCTGAAAAGCACAACAGAAGTGAGGCACAGAAGCTGAAAACGATCAAAGTTGCCTGTATTGAGTAAACACCATCAGGACCAGCCCCGGCCCAGATTCTGACTCTGTGGCCCATTTTTGTCCCCGTCCCCCCCTCCAGGGTGCCGCTAAAGGTGGAGCAGGCCAACAACGCCAGGGACGCTCTGGCCAAGGCTGTGTACAGCCGCCTCTTCGATCATGTGGTCAAGAGGGTCAACCAGTGCTTTCCTTTCGAGACTTCCTCCAACTTCATTGGGGTCCTGGACATCGCCGGCTTTGGTTAGTATTGCATCTGTGACACTGGCAAGATGATTCAATTTGATTTGTTTTATGCTTGCTAACGTCCAATGGATTATTCCCCATTTGCACACTCCTTTTCCTTCAGTATCTTCTGCCTGCTTCTAATTCCATATTTATAGACACATGTCTATTTAAGAGTTTTTATTCCTTAGCATGGCTTGTTGGGCAAGTAAGAATCCAATTTCGTGCTGATTTGGGTTTTACACATTTTAAGTTTCTAGCTGGATATGTGGTTACCTGAGCTGCAGAAAATGGAGAAGGCAGCTCTATAAGATATGAGAAGGCAGCTCTGCCATTCTATGGCCACTAGACTGGCATAACTGATGGGGCACTTACTTGGAGATACATTGCAGGCATGGAAAAGATTTTAGGAGCTATTTTAGAAGAGGCCTGGTGCTTTATGAATAATGAAATCTTAATCTCTCGCTCTCTCGCTCTCTCGCTCTCACTCTCTCTCACTCTCTTTCTCCCGTTCCCTCTTTTGCCCTCCAGAATATTTCGAGCACAACAGCTTTGAGCAGTTCTGCATCAACTACTGCAATGAGAAGCTGCAGCAGTTCTTCAACGAGCGCATCCTGAAAGAGGTGAGAGAAAGAAACAGAGAACCAGTAAATGAGAGAGAGAGAGAGAGAGAGAGAGAGAGAGAGGAAGAGAGGGAGAATGCATCAGTCATCTCCTCCTCGTTAATGACTCACGAAGGGAGAATTTCACAGCTGACATGATCCGCGTCGGCTCGCAACAGGACATCTGTCTGTTCCCGCCACTGTGTTTCACTCGGATGTTCCCCCCCTTAACACGGCCTGCAGTTCAATAATCACCTGACGTCACACACACACACACACACACACCATGCCAGTCTCTGCTGGCGGATTAAAGATGAATTTGAGGTGCAGGAGCCCAAGGGGTAAGCTTCAGATGCCGAGGTAATTCTGACGTCCCTGTGCTTGGCTTGCAGGAGCAAGAGCTGTACCAGAGGGAAGGCCTGGGGGTGAATGAGGTTCACTATGTGGACAACCAGGACTGCATAGGTGAGTATCAGCTGGGGACACTGCAGTTCTGCAGATCAGGATTCAAAATGGTCCCAGAAATGCTCATGTACACACCATCCGACATGCATACACATATTTGCCCCATTTTTCTTCCCTTTCTCCCAGTCTCAGTCTTTCTCACAAACACACATGCATACACACACACACACACACACACACACACACACACACACACACACACACACACACACACACACACACACACACACACACACACACACACACACACACACACACACACACACAAAATCCACAATCCACAATCCACACTCCACACCTGCAAACCTTTCGCGCGTGACCCCTTAAACACCCTCATCGACAGAGATGCACCTGTGCCTCTTCACTTGGAAAATCGCTGACTAATGGGCGCAAATAGAGCACCTCCCTCGCACTCACAGTCTGCCGTCAGTCTGGAAGGTTCCGGCCCAGGTGTCTTCTGCTAATGCAAATGCACGGCGCCCTGGCTGTGTCTGGGAGGACTTGGTGTCATCTGCAAACAGCAGACACCCTCATGAATTATTCTCCTTCTAACCGAAAGCATTTGTATCGCTTGCTAAATACTGTCACAGACCCAGGCCTTTAAAGAGCTGTACAGCCTGTCAATTGAGTTCTTCTCTTTTGGTTCCTCTTCATGGTTCTGGGTAACCTCAGTTCCTGTTATCTTTGCGCCCCACCCCCCTACCGTTGAACTCCTACATTGTCTGTGTTGTCTGTGTGCCACCCAGACCTGGTGGAGGCCAAGCTGGTCGGAATCCTGGACATCTTGGATGAGGAGAACCGTTTGCCGCAACCCAGCGACCAGCACTTCGCCGAGGCCATTCACAGCAAGCACAAGGATCACTTCCGCCTCACGGTGAGCCCTTCACTCTCTCTCCAGCTCATCAGCCCTCAGCGCTAAACCTCTTTGAAGAGGGATCAACTTCAAGTAGAACTTTAAGTGGGAAGGGAAATTGGGGGGTGTGTGAAAAATAGAACTGAGAGAATAGAAGCTAACTCTTTAGAACGCACGTGGCTGTTTAAATGTAGCGATGTGATCTGTATGCTATATTTAATGGTCATTTCTTATGTCTTTGATCTGCAGGTTCCCAGGAAATCAAAGCTGACGGTGCACAGGAACCTGAGAGATGATGAGGGCTTCATCATCAGGCACTTTGCTGGGGCTGTGTGCTATGAAACGGTACGAATGCAGCGCCTCGTGTCTCCGATGAGCTAGATTTGCTTTCCCAGAACCCATTCCTTTATCAGGTCATTTAGCACACCGTGTGACTCGTGTGGAGTGTGGATTGGGTGACTGTGTTTCCGTGTCTCATTGTTATCATGGAGCTCCTAATATTTCATGTTTTAATGTGTGTCATTGGGAGCTCTGGTCAAGCTAGTGGGTTTGCTCCCCTGGTGCTGTTTGGGAAGCGTATTGAGTAGTTGGACTGTGTGCGTGTGCGTGTGTGTGCGCGCGTGTGTGTGTGTGTGTGTGTGTGTGTGTGTGTGTGTGTGTGTGTGTGTGTGTTTGTGTTTGATGTGTGTGCTTTTCCGTGACCTGTTTATATATATATGTGTGTCTGTGTCTGTGTGTGAACAGGCCCAGTTCGTGGAGAAGAATAATGACGCCCTCCACATGTCCTTGGAGAGCCTGGTGTGTGAGTCAAAGGACAAGTTTGTGAAGGATCTCTTTGAGAACTTCAGCAACTCCAGGGATTCCAAGCAGAAGGCCGGCAAGCTCAGCTTCATCAGTGTGGCTACCAAATTCAAGGTGAGACATGCCTCGGTCTCTGTCTCCCTCCCTCCTCTTCCTCCTTCTCTCTCTGCCTTGCTCTCTCTCTCTTGCTCTCTTTTTGTCTACTTTTTCAAATTGTATTATACTGTGCAGGAAATCTGCGTTTTGCTGAGTAATAAGAATGTTAAAGCTCGGGAATCATCCGCAGAGCCTTAAATCCATATTTGTGCTGCCAGAATGCATTTGTGATTTTATATTTCTCCAGGACATTTCTTTCTTCTCTGTGATACTCGTGACTTCTGACCTTGGTGACCTAATGTTCCTTCTCCCTGTGCTCTCCTCCCTTTTACTCTCCTCCTCCTCCTCCTCCTCCTCCTCCTCTTGCTCCTCCTCTCTTAGACTTCTGCACCTTTCCCTCAGAGTCAATGTCTGATGTGAGTTGGGCAAGTTCAGGTGTGTAGAGAGGAGAGAGAGGGAGAAAGAGGCAGGAGGCAGGAGGCAGGAGGCAGGAGGTAGGCGAGGGAGAGATGAGGGGGGATTTGGGGGAGGGGGGTTGGGGTTGGAGAGGAAGTATAGAGTGAAGCAACAGTGGAATCAGGTAATCAGGCCCCATCCATGTGCATGTACATGTGGCTGTTCCCCATCCCCACACTTTCCCTGCCTGCCTTTTGTCAAACATCACTGTCCTGGTCTCTCCGTCTCCCACGATGCACTTGGCCTGGCTCCTTTGCTGCTGCTTTGTGTGTGAGTGTTCCTTTGTGTGTTTATGTGCGGCTGCTGCTGCACTAACAGACTTGGCTTTGGCATTGACACTGTTTTCACACTCCTTTTCCCACAAATGAATCAATTAATCAGTTAATGTTCTCATTCACTCAATCACTCATTTATTCCTGCACTCTTTTAAGCGTTGTAAAGTGTATGCAAGTCTTTCCATTAAATGCTCTATATTGGTTATGGTATGATTTTTATGGCGAACCTTTTCTGGTATAATAAGCACAAACAATGTGTGTCATTATTTCCTGTTCCTAATAGACTGACTTCTCTGGATGTCAGTCGATGTGTGTTCGTTTGCCATCCCATAACATGTTATGTTTCTAGGAGACCATCTGTTTGCATGAAAAGCATGTCACCCTCGTCTACCTGACGGAGACACATAATACATGTATTAACCCATGCAGCTTTCTTTGGCTTGTGTTTGTACACATTTATTCACCTCCCTAACCTGTGTTTACAGTGTTCTATCCCAAGGGGGCTACCTTTAAATGACCCATAAACTAATGATAACACGCTTTCCTCTCCCCCCACTGCAGACTCAGCTGAACCTACTATTAGAGAAGCTTCGCAGCACGGTGAGTTAAGCATTTTTAAACTATCCAGCGTCTGCTGCTTTTCCCTTTCATCTGGTGCCAATAGAGAGACCTCTGTTTGAACCACTGCCACTGTGCTCCCTGCCCTGTGTGCGCTCTCTCTCTGTCTGTCTACCCCCCCTCCCCCTCCCACCCCCCAGGGCTCCAGCTTCATCCGCTGTGTCAAGCCCAACCTGAAGATGGTGAGCCACCAGTTCGAGGGCGCCCAGATCCTCTCACAGTTGCAGTGTTCCGGTAGGTTCTGCACGAGGGAGATACGACCCTAAAAAAAACCTCACTTCTACGTATGTCCACGGTTTGGTTCTATTTGAGCTCCTTGTTTTGGTGCCTGGCATTCTTGTGGGCACCTGGATAAGCACCTGGCTGGGTTTGTTTTGGCTTGCCTTTAACGGCCTGTTATGCCCCCCTCCCCCCGCCCCCTCCCTCAGGCATGGTGTCAGTGCTGGACCTGATGCAGGGTGGCTTCCCTTCCAGAGCACCTTTCCACGAGCTCTACAACATGTACAAGCAGTACATGCCTGACAAGCTCACCAGGCTGGACCCACGGCTTTTCTGCAAGGTGCCACCAATGCCCCCCCCCCCAAACTGACAGGTCCTCATAATATGACAGAGTATTTTTGTATAGGCCTGAGACTCATCTGCCTGCTTGTCCCACCCCTCCACAGGCTTTGTTCAAGGCTCTGGGCCTGAATGATAATGATTACAAGTTCGGCCTCACCAGGGTCTTCTTCCGTCCGGGGAAGGTATTGTAATTGCTTGGCACGCAGTCCTTTACATAGCTCCATTACGCAGTCCATACATCTGCATACCATTTCCCAACTCCCAAGGGCAAGAGATCCTTGGGAACTTTTCCTTATTGCTGTGTGCGTAAATTAGTCCTTGTGTGTGCGTGTGTCGGTATGTGTGTGTGTGTGTGCGTTTGCGTGTGTGTGTGTGTGTGTGTGCGTGTGGGTGTGTGTGTGTGTGTGTGTGTGTGTGTGTGTGATAGTTTGCAGAGTTCGATCAGATCATGAAGTCGGACCCGGAGCACCTGCTGGAGCTGGTGAAGCGCGTCAACAAGTGGCTGGTGGTGAGCCGCTGGAAGAAGGTGCAGTGGTGCGCGCTGTCCGTCATCAAACGTACGTCAACCCGATCAATAACCCAGTGAGGCCCCAAGGACTAGAGACAGAGAGGGCCCCTTCTCACTTAATCATTACCATCTTCAGTATACCGGCATAATCAAAATGCATCTTCTTCTCAATTGTCTCCCCCCTGCCCCTATGTCTCATAGTAAGGAACAAGATGACGTACAGAGCCCAAGCCTGTATTAAGATTCAGAAGTCGGTGCGCATGTGGTTGTGCAAGAAGAGACACAAGCCACGGTGGGTGTTTGCATCCACTCACATCACATGCCTAAATCTCTGTATATCCTCCGGAATATCGAAAGCTTTTCTCAGTGATTATATTTCCATTTGCAACTGGTGGCATAAAATCCCTCCGATTAGAACTGTACCGTTGTGTTAGCGTAGCCTGTTAGCGTATCTCTGCTGAACACGGTTGAATGCTTGTGCCACAGCGTTGACGGCCTGGTGAAGGTGAAGAACCTGAAGAAGACGCTGGAAAAGTTCACGGAGGTGGTGAGCGGCGTGAAGGAAGGCAAGCAGGAGATGGCCAAGCAGGTGCAGGAGCTGGGCACGGCCATCGACTCGCTCATGGCCAAGATTAAGGTGAGGACCTCACACTGCCTCGGGGCTCAGATTAAACCCCTTTGAGGCGGTCCGTGGCGGTGCTTTTAGATTGTCCCGGCTATCACCCCCACGGAGGAAAGTCATTGACGCATTGTTGTGTAACAGTCTCCGAACCAATTAAGGCTATCCACCGCTTAAGGGCTATAGCTACTTCTTTTATAGGGAGGCCACATTGTAGGCTGTATGTTATGGGCAGCCAGTTAGAAGAGGGAATCTAGAAGCTTCCTGAGTCTCGCTCGGCATGGCTGGCACTTTTGGAGGGGAGCCTTCCACTGGAGTTAGCTGTTGCCTGCTAAATGAGCTTGGTGAAGTTTTGACATGTCTGCCCACCCACAACTCATCCGTCATAACTGTCTCTGATGGCATCTGCTCTTTGATTAGCATTATAAAGCTGTAATTTATGATGGATTATTCCCTGGTCTACTGCTTTACGCCATACAGCTGACATGGATCATGCCAGTGGGTGTCCGGAGATTTATTTTGTATGGGAAGGGAAGGCTTGTTTCTCTTTAGTCATGCCAGGACAGTTATTGCCATTCTGCCTTCCTGCTCTAGGTTCTAGGGGGGAGACTGCTGTTATCTTTTGATGAGTCGCTCCTAGCCTGGCCTGAGCTTTGGAGCTTTCATGTTAAGGAGCAAAGAGTTTCTAGTTAAGAATAAAAACAGTATGCCCCAGGCAGTTGTTTACAAGGGGCAGCATTAACTTTGTTTGACTCCTTTGGTTTTGAAGACCGGCGCAGGGCATTTGCAGTATTGAAGTCTCGGAATTTCTGAAGAGTGTTTTAGTCCTTGTTGTGAATGCCAGAGTTGTTTGTTGTTTGTTGTTTAATCTCCCGTTTTCTCTGTCCTGTTCCTCCCCCCCCCCCCCCCCCCCCCCCCCCCAGAGCACGGTGATGAGCCGCAAGCAGATCGAGGAGGAGTACGAGGGCCTGGTCAAGCGCTCGGAGCAGCTGCTCTCCTCCATGCAGAAGCGGAAGCAGGAGGAGGAGGAGCAAGAGCACCTCAAACGCATCCAAGAGGAGATGGAGCGCGATCGCAAGCGCCGCGAGGAAGAGGAGCAGCTCCGCCAGCGGGAGGAAGAAGACCGCCGCCTGTGAGTACTGTCTCCTCGCTTTCGCACCGAAACCCACTTCCCAAGAACCTTTGAAACAAATAGATAATTTGAATACATAAATAAATAAACACTTTGTAAATACTTTGATTTGAAAAGTTTGCTTCCCTTACGGGGCCAGGCCTGATTGACTGAATGCCTGCACCTTTTGTTTACTAAGCAACAATAGATCACTCCCGCAGGCGTCTCCTTTGTGTTTGTTGTGCTCTGATGACTCTGCATTGTTTTAAAGCATCTGCCTCGGTGGCAGGTCGCCTGAGTGCAATCACTGAGCGCCGCCGTGTTGTGAACTCCTCTACCTGTCTTTGTGCTTCTCCTCCTCTGTAGGAAGTCAGAGATGGAGCAGAAGAGGAAGCAGGATGAGGAGGAGAGGAGGAAGAGAGAGGAGCAAGAACGCCTCCTGCAGGTGGGTGACCGCTGCCCCTCTCGTCCTCCCGAGAGCAGGCCTAGAGTGAGATCTCTCACTACCTGTCGTGAGGTGTTGTGGAGATTAAAAGTCGAAGCGGTGAAAAGTAGAGGTGATATCAATGTTGAGTGCAGTTGATGCTCTTAAGACAAGTTGAGACTTTCTCCCAGCATGCCGCTCTCCTGAGTAGTGATCTCTTTCAGCCTTCGATCTTTTCGCCCACTCATCTGACTCCACAGCCTCAGTTCTCCTGTGGTTACACCACTCTTTCTGTGATGCTCTTTTGATCTCTCTCAAAACTTCATAGCCTCCATTGGCCTCCACACCCTCCCCTCACCAGAGCTGATCAGCCGTGGTCTTTTGGCCTCTCTCTGACGCCGTAGCCCGAGCGGCATCAGCGCTGACGCTGGCGTTTCTGCCCAGCCAGCCCGACCCGCCTCCCTCTGGGCGGCCCCTCCTTATTTATGGCCCCTCCGCTCCCGATGGGGTCAGCATCACATTGTTCCCGCTCAGTGAAAGTCATTCTCTCCTCTGTCTCCTGTGGCGATGCCGCTGGGCCACCGCACGGCGCCGCCTGGTCTCCCGGCACCCCCTCCGCATGCTCTTGATGGATCACCTCCTTCCTGGCGTGCGGCTCTTCTCTCCCACGGCATGCCCCTCACTCACGCTGGGTTGCGTCCTCTTTTCCTCCCCCTCTGGCGTTCCATACCCTTCAGACCATCATCCATTCTGCTCTTAAAGCTTTCGCCGCCTACTCTGTGCTCACTCAAAGACACGCGCAAAGGATTTCATTTCATAGGTGGCCTTGTTATAATGTAGCTATATGTGCAAATGTAAGGATGTGGGGTGATCACATATATATGAAAAAGGTACATATTTATCCTGTATATAAGGTGTATATATATACTGATTAAATAAACACTTTATGTAAAAATACAGATATATTTGCTAATTTCAGAGGCCACCCTGTTCCATGAAAGTCCTTAGTGCTCTCAAATAGCTCACATTCTTTGGCAGGCTGTTTGTTTTGTTGCCAGCCCAGTCTGTTTGTAGGTCGTACGTCTAGACTAGCATAGCAAGACAGGCTTATTAGATGAGATAACCTCAATAACATGGGCCATTTCATTTTTACAAGGTAGGAATTCACTTAAGTCCCTGGCACCACAGGTTGCGTTCTGCTCTACTGGCCAAACAGGCTATATGAAAGTGAAATGCTCCTTAATCTCAAAGACAAAGGGGACAGAGAGGTTCAATCTATAAACAGAAAACGCATCTCCACGTGTGGACTCTTGACCCATTTGAGAGAGAGACAATGCAATATGTTGTGCTATTGTGTTATGCGTCTGTATAGATGTTTCGTATAGGGTGGAGGCGGCATACAGTCTGATGAGGGAAGGTACACTTGAATCTGCTTGGAGAAAACCTTTGATTAAAGAAGTCCAAACATACAGAGATTGGACATTATTAATGGACGGCTGTCTTAACGTGTCACAGCACTGGCTATTGTGAGGGTTTACAGTAGACGTATGTTATGTCTCCTATTTTTGATGATTTTTCATTTAACATTGACATTTCGATTCCTATGATGTGTGTGTTTGTTGTGTGTGTGGTTGTGTGCATTTGCCCTCACTTGTATTGTATGTGAAGGATCACTGGGCAAACGGCAAAAAGTTCCATCTGAGTGTGTGTGTGTGTGTGTGTGTGTGTGTGTGTGTGTGTGTTGGGTTTTTACTGTGCACCAGACTGACATTGAGTGTGTGTGTGTGTGTGTGTGTGTGTGTGTGTGTGTTGCAGGCTGAGCTGGAGATCGAGCTGGCAGTGGAGCGTGAGGAGGCCACGCAGCAGCAGACCATGCTGGAGCAGGAGCGGCGCGACCGCGAGCTGGCCATGAGGATCGCCCAGAGCGAGGCTGAGCTCATCCAGGAGGAGTCCCAGATGGATCCCAGCCTGCGCAGGTGCCTGGCACACCACACCGCATCGCACCACACCACACCACACCGCACCACATCACACCACACCACCACACCACCACAGCATAGGCACTAGAGCAAACGTATCGCACCAAGCCACTCATTCACTCATTTAATCACCTATTCTAATGGTAATCAAATGCAAGCAGGATTCAGGTTTCCCCAGAGTTCGTTGCAGTTGTACATTTTTTTCATTGGACATTATGCTGAGACACTCAGAGATATACGTACAAATATACTGCACACAGCTCACAGTTAGTCACGCAACTGTAAAATTGTAATGTCAAAATTGAACTAGAACACAAATACAGCATACATTCTTAGCAAGGCACCAAAGCTCAGAAGTGGTCATTAAACTCTGCATAAGTACAGACCACTGGACATTTGAACAAAATGTATCATGTACAACCCAACCCCTTTCATAGCCTGACCTGGCACCTTCCAACATTTACACTGACGAGTCTCTATCTACTTCCAATGTATTTTCAACATATGCCTTTATGCCTCTACTTTATTAGTCCCCATATGTACAGTGTTTGCACACAAAGTTACATACTATGCAGGTTTTTACCACTCTAGGTTGCATTACCAGTCTCGCATATGTATGTTGCATAAAGAAGACTGCTTGGCTCTGTGGCTGTGTAACGTCTCTCTTTTTTTGTGTTCTCCAGCTACGATTTCTCATGTGCCTCATTCTCAGAGAGAGAGAAGTAAGAAACTTCCCCCCATCCCCCCCCCCCCCCCCCCCCGCGCGCCTTCGCTTCCCAGCCCTTCTATAGATCGCATCAGTGACTATCCCTGAGACCCTCTCTTCTCCCATGCTTCCTTAATCTCACCCAATCGCTCCCCAACCTAGATAGAGGCTTACACCCTGACTGCCCAGCCATCATAAACAATGGGCCAGTTCTTTATTTGATGCCTAAATCCAAATACTCTGTAATGCACCGGAGGAATCAATCCTGCATTGTATTTTGCCTGGCTCAGGGGATCACTTGATTTGGCGTGCGTTCACGTACGTACGCAGTCAAAAAACACAAACAAGCGAATAGTCAGCCAAAAGCGGGTGGAGAGCATTTCAAAGACGCATTCCCAAACTGTCGAAAGTTCACTTTGTTGTTTGTGTGCGGTTGAAGGAATTGTAAGGCATTACGTAACTCCAGTTGTGGGATAGTCGAGAGGATATACGAGGCTAAAAAACTGTAAGGGCTAAGCTTTCAGGCATAGGCTGGAAAAATAAAAATCCAGAATATTAGACATGAAGGCAAGCCCTCAGGCAATGCAGCAGGGTTGGCCGTGAACATTATGATTGGGACAAAGGCAACAGAAACAACTTTCTTGCAACGAGCACTTTTGAAACTCTTATAGTATCTTAACCTAATAGAGTTATTTATACTGCCTGTGGTATAGAAACTAACAATTAATCTGCTGTAGTCTACTTGAAGGTGCAATAGGCAGCATTGCATAATGAGAGAGAAAAAAACAAGTGTCAGTGAAAAAGAATACATCATGACACAGCATAAAGGAAAGCGCAGAGGGACAGAATCATGACCTTTTGTAGTGTTACATTTCACTACCTGAGGTGGACAGCTGCCTATTGTGCCAATTATACCACAACTAACACATTGGTTTTCATGTTATCTTTAAACCTATAAGTGATTATAGCGTACAGAATCCTTTAATCATGGAAAGGATATCCTATTTAAAAAATGAATTGGTATAAACGCAGTCAGGTGTCTTTGCTGCTTGGTGTATTTCCTCCCTCAGTGACAAACCCACGTTGGTCTGGTGCCCCTACACATGCTTAGGATTAGTGTGGTGCTCGTCAGGTCTGCTAATGTGCCCTCAGAGAGGGCTTCAGGTGTCTCTGCTGACACTGATCTCTATGCGTGGGTGTGTGTGTGTGTGTGTGTAAGAGAGTTGTGTGCGTGTGTGTTTTTACTTGCGTGCAAGTGTCGGGCGCTATCGCCCCTGCTCAGGCCGAGGTGACTCGGCCATAACACCTGCCACGGTGGGTTAATCAGGCGGGTGGCTGTTTTAATGACTCTCACTCAGGCACTCACCTAAGCAGCTTCCCCCATCACAGCTGTCAGAAGTGCTGTGGCACACTCGCTGCCATTGTCACGACGACACACACACCTACACACACACACACACACACATACTAACATATTTACACTCATTGACACACTCACGCACACATATTCACACACATACTCACATATTTACACTCATTGTCACACACACACACACACACACACACACACACACACACACACACACATTCTGGTGAGGAGGGGGGCTAATAACCAGGCTGATAAAACGGAGAGCAGACACCCGTGATGTCTCCTGTGAGAATGGGTGACAGGTGAAGAACAGGGACCCGATGACTCGTCACCTTGGAAGTCTGAGCGCGTAGGGGTTATTTACGCGCCAGTACATTTGATCTGGGTTGTTATGTCTTTTGTGAACACGTGTTGGGTCTGTTATGTTCCTCTAGGAGCGACTTGGCTGACGAAATAGCTGAACTTCTGGCTAGGTGGGTAAACCGCCGAAAGACCTTTGAAAGTGAGGGGGGTAATCAGCCCATCAAATCACCCAAATGGCCAAGATTCAAAGAGGATGAAATCACATCAAAGTCGCCTGAATCACATCAAAAACAGCAAATTATCTTCATTAAATTGAACCTTTTTGATTCTCCATGTTTGATCTGTTCAAGATGATTTTAGATTAGAGAACATTATACTTGGTCATGAGATTCATCAAAGACATCCTCCAAATGTCTCCTGACAATGGAGGAACCATGTAGTTTCATCACTTGGTTACTCAACCTTTCAAACCCACTTTCTCCTGTGACATTACTGCAGTCCGCCACACAGTATGTACCCACTATGCCCCCCCCCCCCCCCCGGAGTGGTCGCTATTTACATTACTGCACCTCTGCTCATTGCCCTCACCCATGGCCATCATCGGGGGCACCCACCCGGCCAGCTAAAGGTCACTGGCACTGCGTGACTTCCCGCTGGTTGGTACCAAACAGGGCTCCCTGTGGATGACAAGAGTTTACCCCCCCGGCCAATTGGATTAGGGCAGACACTATTCCCCAGTACTCCAAAGCTGCTGGGAGAACCTTAGGTGCCTTGTGTAAATCCCCTGGCTGGATGGACTTATTGGTCTCAAACCAGCAGGACGTGAACTTCAAACCGATGAGAGGATGGCTTAAGGGAGAGCAGTTACCAGTCAGGGAGTGGGCGTTGGGGGGTGGGGAAGGATTGTCAGTTCAGAGGGCCAATTCATGTCACAACTCCTGATTTATGCTCCTACCTCCATTCCCCAGTAGCGCTACGCTAATGAGCTAGCTCAGGCACTGGCTGTAGTGACCTTGGATGCTCAGATAATCTATTCAGAAGTGGAGAAGGGTCATATGTCAGTCCATGCTGTTAATGCCACACCATAGAATGTGCCAGACATTTATAATCCTTCAAGTGTCTCCTCGACTACCACTTCTATCACTTGGAGACTCACTGACTGTCTTGGAATGAATAATTAGTAGTCCTTTCTCATTCCACTTTTTTATTCCACCTCAGGGGAGTCCAAGTCCAAGCCAACAAGGTCGCAGCTGGTGTCAAGAAGTATGACCTCAGCAAGTGGAAGTACGCCGAATTGCGTGACGCCATCAACACCTCTTGCGGTAAGAGCGCCGAAACTGACTGCACTAAACCGATAAGGACTGCAGACCGGTCTGATAGAGCGCACGATACAGCACAGCTGTAACAGTACACAAACTTGAAAGACACTGAAGTGCTAAAGAGTACGACTGGTGGGGTGATGGATGAGGTATGAGTTTAGTAGAAGGCCAGTGCTCCCCACGTGTCCTTAGTGTCACTGTCATCATTAGCGTCGGAATACTCTACAACCTCTTGACCTTTTCCATGCGTTCCTACTCCCTTAGTTATAGTGGGCTGTGGTGGTGATTTGGAGCTTTAAAATGGCATGACCTTATATCTTGCTTTAAAGATTGTCAGAGTTTATAATCATGCTATAAAGACTAGCAGAAATTGAAATTTCACTGAACAAGCCTCGTTATTTTCCCTGGCCGAGACAGTTTTGTGATTGACCTTGAAGGATTGCTCTGACGATGCAGTCTTTGAACCATTTTAATTAAATCAATGTATTTCTCTCTTGCACTGACATTTTTACTGCATTTTATGTACTTTTGTGGAGTTGTGTGTATTAAAAATGCATGTGTTTGAATGGCTCCCGGGCCTTAGTATTAAATTGTGGTGATTCTTCACATGTAGACATCGAGCTGCTTGCCGCCTGCAGAGAGGAGTTTCACCGCCGCCTGAAGGTGTACCACGCCTGGAAGTCAAAGAACAAGAAACGCGACACCGACACCGAACAGCGGGCCCCTAAGTCAGTCACCGACTACGGTAGGCAGAACCAGCAGCAGCAGCAGCACTGCACCACAGCTTAGGGGTGTGTGCTCCTCTGTCCTCATCCACACACAGACAATTACTTCGCTCACCGCATGGCTTCCCTTTGAAATTGAACCCCATTTCGAACAAAGAAATCTCCACGGGCCTCCAGCAAGCTTGCCGTAATCTGTTGGAGAATTTAAGGAGATAAAGATTTCAGTCGCTCTTAACTCTCCGTGCAGAAAAAGCTCAGGTGCTATTCTGGATGTTTGAGAAAGGGAGATGTAAACACAGCCACAGCGTTGTTCACCTATGTTGCCGACGCCCGCTGTTTGTTAATGATGAAGCTTCCTGTTTGTTGCGGGCACTGAGGCGAGCCTGGCACGGGCACTTGGCACCCTAATTGCTCTCTCTCCGCTCCCTGCCTCTGTCTGTGTGCGCTGGTTTGTTTGTTCCCTCTCTCTCTCTCTCTCTCTCTCTCTCTCTCTGTGCATCCAGGTTGTTTGGTGCTGCACTCGGCCTACGCGCCGGCGCCTCAGGGGGTGCGTTTTGCTTTTCCGATGCCTGCGAGCACCGCGGTGTCTGGGGGCCGGAGCCAGAGCCGCATTGTTTTTGCGGTCCAAAGCCACTCCGTCCCTTTGATTTAGATGGAAAGTTTTCTCTTTTGTGTTGTTTCTTTTTCGTGCATCTCCATGGGAAGAACAAAGGGAGTTTTATCCCCACGCTGTTCTTTGTGGTAACACTCCGTGTCGCTTGCATATCCTTCCCTTTTCTTGAGCGTGCTTTGGTAGCATTCGGAATCCTACCGTGACTCCGCTGTTACTGTTACTGTGTTAGTTTGTGTGCCTGAAACTCCTTGGCGTACAGACTGACAATAATGAGGCCTCGCTTTGGCAAAGATAGTGGGACTCTTCAGTATAAGGCGACATTAAGCTGAAGTTGAGTCCCTGCTTAACCGACATACTTTTTTATACCCATGTGTTTTGTTGATGACACCTCTCGTGTGTTATTATACCATAGACCTGATTTTATTTCAAAGCAAAAATACTGCCACACTTGCTTAAGGCTCCCAGTAGTGTTCTATTATGACAGTCTTGCCAGTCATATTCAGAGTCACGTCAACACAAGTATGTAACCCAGGAGAGATAGCCCAATTAGTGACAGACACCATAACAATATTAAAAGAAGTGTTGTTTTATAGCATCATTGCATAGGACTGATTGGTCTCAACTTCACGCACTTTCATCTTAACACATGAAAAAGACACACTGTGACTAACAATAAAGTCACTCCTAAAAGGAGTCAAATGGCAGGTGATTTATCTGCAGAGCAAAGCATAGAGCAAAGTGACTACTTACACAGAATTCCTGGCAGAATTGAATATGTGAGCTATGTTTGCAAAGGCAAAAGTGTCATCGTATGTCATAAGAGCATCCTGTTCGATGCTTATTTACGCAATTAGCAGTGAGAATGCCAAATTCCGCATACCTTGTCTGTTATCTCTCCTCTCGGCTCTGCTCTGTTTTCCTGAGGCTGTATATTCTAATGAAGAGCACATTTGCTGTCCACGTACTCAGTTGCTGGACACTCAGGGGAAAGTTCTGTGGCAGGTGGCAGTACCCAGATGTGTGGGGTCTTCTGCCACAGTATACAATACAAGTCCTTTGTTGTGAGTTCAGACCCTAAGGCCTGTTTTTGACTGGTTTTTGTAGATTTTCTCATTTTCAGAATGCTTTTTCGCTTTACAAAATCGATGAAATAGCTAAGTGCAGATGCCCAGACTAACACAACAACTCTTTTGGACTCCACAGCCGAGCAGAACCCGGCGCCGCCCGTCCAGGCCCGGCAGCAGGAGACCGCCATGAACCGCCAGCAGCGCTACTTCCGCATCCCCTTCATCCGGCCGGCTGACCAGTACAAGGACCCACAGAACAAGAAGAAGGGCTGGTGGTACGCCCACTTCGATGGGCCGTGGATTGCCCGACAGATGGAGCTCCACCCGGACAAGCAACCCATCCTGCTGGTGGCAGGTGCAAGAACTCACACATTCACACCAGTTTTAGCAAATTAAGCGTTAGCAACACTAGCACATGTCCTTGCCTTTGAGCTGTTATTTTAGAAACAAAGGAGATTTTTTCTTTTATGAATATTAGAGGATGGCCCTCCATGTGTGAAACATTCATGAAATTCACATCCATGTCTTTTTCGGAAGGGTTCAAAGGTTATTTTATGTGTGAACAGTATGCCTTAGTATCGGCTAAAGAGCCACGGTGACTTGTTGACCCCGGTATGTATGTTTTTGTTTTCTTTTAGGGAAGGATGACATGGAGATGTGTGAGCTCAGTCTGGAGGAGACGGGCCTGACCCGGAAGCGGGGTGCCGAGATCCTGCCCCGGCAGTTTGAGGAGATCTGGGAGCGCTGCGGCGGCATCCAGTACCTGCGCAGCGCCATCGAGAGCAAGCAGGCGCGGCCCACCTACGCCACGGCCATGCTTCAGAATCTCCTCAAGTGAGGAAGCCTCGTGAATACTGCACACTCCTGTCAGGCTCCAGTTCTGGGCGCTTTGGCTAATCTTGTGCTATAGAGAGCGCAAAGGGAACACATACACATACACACAAGGGTAGTTAGGCCTTTACTTCATCTCACGCTGGGTATCCAGCAGAAAACCCTAAACTACTCAGTTGTTTTTTTGTCATATTTAAAGAGTACTTTTCTTGATTTTCTTTTGGTCATTTCTGTTTGTCTGTTTGTACGATTTTGCTGTGAGACTTTATAGATGACAATTTCTGATTTGTATTGTTTTTTTTTTCCCATGCAAATATGATTTATGCTTGAATTCATGATACAAAAATTGGGGCCTTATTGTAATGGTGGTGTACCTGTTCCTTATGTTATTATGTGATCTTAACTCTGTCTTAACTCTGTTAATGGTTGTTAATGTGTCAAGGTTAATTTTGTGGGACCAGCTGTTGAATGACTCTGTGCTTTTAATTGTGACTCGATCTATCAGTTTTAAGTCCTTCAAACACTCCTTTAAGTGTCTGTCCTAAGGGCTTCACACGTTAATGCTGACTCACAGGTTTCTACTCATTCCCTTTGGTTGTTTGTTGACAATCAGTGCAATTCATTCTTTTTTTCAGGTAATAATGTACATTGTTTTCGAAGAAAAAAAAATTGGAGCCAGAACCTCACCTGTAGTTCACTTGAAAGATAAGATAAAGTTTACTTCACAGGCACTATGCATCCACACACTCACTGAAGTCAGAGTGTGTTTCATGACCTTACAGTATATTACCACGGTGATGTGCAGGGCAAAAACACCCTGTATATCAGACTGGAATGCTTGATATACTGTAGCAATATAACTGCCTTCACAGTCTTACAAACGTTCTATTCTTGGTGTTGTATTGGTCTAGCAGGTTCAGTAGACTACAGGTATCCATAATTCATTTCCTTCGTTTTATTCTCCCCACGATTTTGTACTTTGCAAATAAAAAAACAACTCAATTGATGAAAGCGGGAATATTTCCTCCCAGTAAATGCGGTGGTGAGTCAGGCGCCCTGGTGAATGATTAGCTGTGAGGTCTGTGCTGTGTGCTAGGTCTCCGATGGCTTCTCTAGTTATTTGTCGATGCACAAAACGTCAAGCACCCTTGTTATGAGCGGGAAAGAATACGCTTTTCTGATGCGGTTAGGCGCTTTGCAAATCAAGTTATTTTAAAACCCATATGAATATTTATATGAGCCGCTGACCATTTTGCTGAGAAGTCATAGGGTAGAATAGTAGATTAGGCACAAGTGCAGTTTTTAACACAATTGTAACCTTTTGACGAGGGCAGATTGCTTTTTTGCTGTGCTATGAATGCTATAAAGTAGGCAGAATATATTAGATTATGAAAGGGTAATACAGTGGAATGTTCCAAGCCATGATACTGATGTCTAATCATGTGCTCCGGCGTGGAAACAAATGAGCTCTGTGTCGTAAACAGGGATGGAAATCTGAAATGTATAACATCATTTGACTAACATGAGTCTGGAAGATGGTTGGAGGTCATTTAAGATACGGTGCAGAGTTGTTCTTCAGGTCTGTTTGTACTCCAGTGCTGTTTATTTATGATACTTGATCTCTCTTTTGTGTCACGAACACTATTTCATTATGTAAATGTATTTGGATCCGATAGCGACGCAGTGCAAAGCAACCTTGCTGCTGTATCCAGGACTCTGAAGATGACTGCTTGCTTGTGATTGGTAGGGTTGCAGAGGGTCATTGCATTTCAGAAGTGTCCATTTGTTGGCAGCACTGTGCTATCGTAATAAACATAATTTCTCCCAACTTCTTATTCTGCATTTCTAATTTTGTTCTTCTTCCCAGCTGTGACCTTGTGGCATTGGTTAGCGAGCAGTGGACCTTAAAGAGCTGGGTTGACTGTTCTCGATAGTAGCTATATATTAGCCAGGCCATACCATTCACTGTCAAGAGGCCAGACAGCTGTGACATTAACTGCTAGAGCTGAACAGGTGAATCCAATGGCTTCCAGAGGCTACACAGAAACAAACATGATGTATACCTTCTATAAAGGTCATTTTGGAAGTGGAATCAATGAACCTTCGATGTAACTAAACAACAAAGAGAGAACACCAAAAAAAGGCTAGTTATCATGTCCTTCAGGAGTGCAATGTTATAAAAAATATCAGCCTTTGATAAAAAAAAGACTTATTTTATTGTCACATGAAAAAAAGTATAAAATCATTAATACCACCCCGTCACACATTTCAAATGTGTTTTGATATGATCACCACACATGATTGGGAGGAGCAAGAGAGAAGAGTGGACTATTATCATGGCATTAAATAGTATGATATATGCATTTATATTGGGGTATTTAATACATGGGCATTTATTAAGGTACATTTAAGACCGTATTTATGTAAATAGCAAGTAAGAAAAATAACAAGCGGCTTATTGTACATTCAGCTTATTTTTGGGAGACTGAAGGTTAGATAGCTAGACATCTTCTTGTCTCCAGTCACGATACCAGCAAGTGTATCCGACGTGTATAAAACCTCATTGTGAGGGAAGAGAAACAACCTTTTTGACAAGGGTATTTGACACAACATTCCTAGTCTCCAGTAACACATACAGTATGTGAACGCAATGAAACAATGTTTCAGACCAGTGTACAGTACATAATTAAGATTAGAAGGGCATTCTCTTCTTAGTTCAAATACTGGGTTACTGATGCGAGATCTCCATTCTCAGCCAGTCCTGTCCCTTGACTTCTGTTTCCCCCTCAGCCAAAGAGGTCCAGCTGGGTCCAAACACAGTGAGGAGCAGCACAGACCTTTGGTTCCTGTATTGCGCTGTCAATCAGGTCCACCATCATAATACAGTCACCTCAAAGCCCTCGCTGTCGGCTCCCCTAAGAAGGCGACAAGATGGCCGATACTCGCTGGGTAGCCTCCATGTCTGCGCAGGGAGCAAGGCAGAGATGGAAACACAATTAGAAAAAGCAAATAGAGAGTTGTTGGGGTTTATGTACAGTCTTTAGCTATTATTTAGCTGTTATATGCATTAAGTTGGTACAGGCATGGCAGAGGTCCGGCTGAGCCTATTACACATTATATCATTAAATGTGTTAAGCATTCACTGAAAGGTTGACTGGATAACAAGAGAGAGAGGGGGGAGAAAATGTCCATGGTAGTTTTTAAGGTCAGAATGTCGGGTAATTTAGTCATAATTAGTATGGGGAATTACAGGTTTTGTAAGTGTTTTAATCAATACATAATGTAGGAGGCCGAGGCCTGTTTGACTTTTTTAGGAAGACTCACATGCCTTGGTGTTTTTGTATATTTTCCCTAACTAAAAACTATCATGCACAAGTGGCATATATGTAAAAGATTAAAGGTGTCTGGGGGTGTTCTTTTTATGATTCTAGGACAAAAACTCGCAGAGCTTCAAAGGCATATTGACAGCAAGAACAAAAAACTATTTTCCCACCGGTGGGAAATGGCCTCCTAAAGTACTATTTAACTGATATAATTTGGAAATGCTTGATGTTTAAACTTTGTTTAAAATGTAAAATAGGCACTTCATGTAGCATAAAGGGCATAACTAGGTTAGATTTTACCCCTCTTACCTTAGCCCAGAGTCTTTCACATCTACAAAGAATTCTATATTTAATAATAGACATAACAGTCATTAACCAGCCGGATCTTCACTTTTGCAAAGAACTGAAGTCCTGACGTACTGTATTTGGAAGCATTTAATATAGAATGTTTGTGGTTGTATCACAAGTGAACCTGGAAAGCTGCTTTAACCCTTTCTAATGTTGCCTGTCCATCTTTTGGCATTTAACAACTGTGACCTCTTGAGGGCATCATGATGGATGAAGGAAGCGATAAAGAAAAAGAACACATCGTTCCGGTGCTATGTGCGTGGGGTGCACAGACAATTTCACGATTTATCTTGAACATACTCGTTCTTTTACTCACTGCAGCAGACATCAGTGGGTATCACACTTTTAATTATCTTTTTTTCCTGTCATACAAATATGATGTCCCTTAAGAGGTGCATGTCACCATGGCCTTACCTCATTATGTGGTATGCACTGATGGAAATCTACGATGTCTGAAACTAGCTTGTCTGATCTTGTGGTGTAGAGCTGTCTGGGGATCTGCAAAAGGAACGGAGATCAGCACATCCGCATTACATTGCAGAACTCAGTCTTTTAAGCAGCAAGCGGAGCGACTACGGCAGGTTGAAGGGGCTGAAGGCAGAAGCAAGCTGATGCTGGCTTTGCAGCTATGCTAACTGCAGGCAGAGGCATGTTTAGGTTTGGTGCAAAGAAGGATGGTGCTGAATGTTCAGGCTCACTACTACACACACGAGCTACAGCTCTAGGTCAATCCATGCAGAGCCATACGGATCTCATTCAAGCTTCCTTTGTTGGGAAGACATCTCTACGTCTGAAACCTTTTTAAAACCTTTTGGGCAGTACGATCACAACTATGTTATTAGAATGTTGCCAACTGAAGGTTCCATTTGAAAATATAATAATGAACTCAAACAACCGTTATGAATGGCAGTAAATATACATTATATATCAATACAGTATAATTCTGGAATACTTAAAAAATTCAAGTCACTCCTCAAAGTGTTAAATGTCTGAACTCAAAGGCCTTGTTTACCGTGTCAGAACACTCTGACACTGCTATGATATGAGCCTGAGATGAACCTCTGGCTCTCAATATAAGTAATACTGAAATTAGGATGTAGAAGGCCCCCCAGAAAAACTCTCACCGAAGATTTATTTGACTTGATTGTCAATGACAGTCAGATATTTAATTAATGGAGATCCAAAAAATCCATAAATACTGTGAAAGGTACTGCTGCATGGATTATTTGTTTCTAGCACTCATCTATTTTGCACAGAAGAGACAGAAAACTATTTATTTGGAAGAGTTGATGTAAGCTGGTGCATACAAGGTATAAATGCTGTTGGGGAATAATTTATTGAGTTTTTAGGTTTTATATCTTTTTGGTTCTTGGATTTAAAAAATCAGATTTTGTGTGAAGCTATTTAGTTAATTTTTAATGCATTAAAAGACACTGTGTGGCAGAAATTCATCATAGACCAAGAAGAATGTTAGTATGCTTGTTAGTGCAAACCTAGCCATGCAGCTAAAATGATTGTGGAGGGTTCGAGCAAGAGGGTATGATATATAAGCTTTGCTCTTTACCTCAATGCTAACGTGTATGTTTTCAACTGAGTGAAAGGTTGCTTGTTCAGGGACTTGGGAAGAACCCGCTTCCGAACCCAAAGGGTAGCGTATTCTAGCCACTTGGGTTACAACAGCATCATCACTCTGAAACACTGGATTAACTCTCATTGAGTTCTCATATGGAGATACATTTTGAGTATGCCTACAACATAAACAAGATGAGATTTTAAAACCACCCCACACTGAAAATGAAACAAAAACACAGCATAGTGTATAGCAACACCTACTCTACGTAGGCATTCTCTAAAAAAAACATAAGCAAAAGAAAGAGGCCTGCTTACACCAAAGTCACCGTCTTTCTGGTCCGTATACATTTCTTGTTTATGAGTAGCAACAGGCCTATCACCGCACAAACCAGCACGAGGCCACCCACCAGACAGGCTACCAGCAGGAATGGGTCTATGGGTAGAGACACCGCCTCTGTACAGCGCTCTCCGTGATAGTGCCAGAATTTGCCTACCGGACATCTAGAACGGTTAAGAGAACACAGGGAGGGTTAAAGGACAACTGTGGAAGAGCCACACGCCCTCCTACAGTAAGTGTGCCTTGGTCTGAATTACTGTTTAACTTCACTTCATTCACGTTAACTCATCCAGGCACCATTGGCTCCTCTTCAAATCATCAGTTCAGGGAAAACAAAAACAACCAAAGGTACTAACACATTAACTTAACATTCAGACAATCAAAGAGGCACAGGGATATACAAACAAATACAAAGGAGATAACTTTGTTAAAAAAAGAAATGTAACCAGAGGTCACAGCTTGGGGCGGGGCAGCTCGAGGGTACCTGCAGGTGGCGCCATGCCCAGGGATGATCTCGCACTGGCCATCGTTCTGGCAGTAGTCAGGCTGCAGAGCGCATATGCTCTGGCAGGGCAGGCCGTCCACCATGCTGTAGCCCGGGTCGCACAGGCACTCCGCCTCCCTGGACCACGCGTTCACCACACAGCGGGAGAACTCGTTGCAGGCCATAAACTTACACGGCTCGGCGTGATCGGCTGAATGGCAGGAGACGGCAGGAGGTTAGTGTTTATGACATACTGTTTTCAACTGGGTTTCATTAGGTATGAAAAGTTGGGACTATGGATGTATGGAGTTAGATTTGTTTCATAATTCACAAACAAACGAAACGCGATTCAAACAAACGAAACGCGAGTCACGAACAAACGAAACGCGATTCAAACGAACGAAACACGATTCACAAATGTGATTTGTGATTCACAAACAAACGAAACGCCATTCACAAATGTATTTCATGATTCACAAATGTATTTTGTAATTCACAAATAAATGACCCCATGACATTTGTTTGCAACCTGACGAACACGAGTTACAAATCCCTGCATTCTTCTGTGTGGATTTTTGGAACTTTCCTAAGGCGTTTAGATTCACAAATGCATTTTTTCTAAAAGATATTCTCTGCAGCCTATCAGATCTCTTCCAATTTTAGCCAATCACATTATTGTGTCTATGTGGACTACAAACCACCCGTCATGGTTATGGACATTGTCCGAGATCACGAGCAATGTCATCTGGTAGCTGCTCACCAAATGTTAGTGAAATATAGCTTGTTAATCTTATTCAACCCATTATCATACGTGGTTGAATATTCTTGAGAATGGCAGGATCCATGATTAGTCATTTTAAGTGTTCCCTAGGCTAACGTTTAGCAAGCTAGCTAGTCAATGTCTACCATAACATTGGCCTTGCTAACATGGATTGAGCTACGCTTGCTGAATTAGTTTGCTCTCTAGCCAGGTAACATCTTACATGGGACTTTAGTGAACAGATCATTAAAGCGATTTTTTTTTTTCAAAGCAGGAGCTGTCAAGTCAAGTGGAGGCAGCAGCACATGTTCTTGTGCAAGCCCTAGCTAGGAATATTTCCCCAATGCCAGAGAGCAGAGCAAAGTTAGGGCTGTAACTATGGCCCCTACCATACCTAATACCGACAATACTAGGGTGAGACAGGCTATGAGAAGGTAATAAATACACAGTGCACAGACACACATAAGGTGCTTCAGAATTCTACGGAATATTAGCCTAAATTCGAATGAATGGACCATCCCAGCATTCAGATGTCTGCTATAATTTACATTGGGCATGAAATGACCAATTTCTAGCTACCAATGCTTAACTACCAAGCTACTGCCACACAATTTTATTAGTTTGACATGCCACACAATTTAACCATGTAAGATGTGGCTAGAGAGCAAACATATGCAGCGAGCGTAGCTCTATCCATGTTAGCCAGGCCTAGCTTGATAAACGTTAGCCTAGGAAACACTTAAAATGACTAAACATGGATCCTGCCATTCTCAAGAATATTCAACCATGTATGATAATCGGTTTAATAAGATTAACAAGCTATATTTCGCTAACATTTAGTGGGCAGCTAACAGATGACATTGCTCGTGATCTCGGACAATGTCCATAACTATGACGGGTGGTTTGTAGTCCACATAGACACAATAATGTGATTGGCTAAAATTGGAAGAGATCTGATAGGCTGCAGAGAATATCTTTTAGAAAAAATGCATTTGTGAATCTAAACGCGTTAGGAAAGTTCCAAAAATCCACACAGACGAATGCAGGGATTTGTAACTCGTGTTCGTCAGGTTGCAAACAAATGTCATGGGGTCATTTATTTGTGAATCATGAAATACATTTGTGAATCGCGTTTCGTTTGTTTGAATCGCGTTTCGTTTGTTTGTGACTTGCGTTTCGTTTGTTTGAATCGCGTTTCGTTTGTTTGTGAATTATGAAACAAATCTAACTCCACAGATAACTATTCCCCCCCTTACCAGCTTTGACATCCAGGGAGTCGCTGTCAATGTCTAGGTCGAGACGTTTGGACGCGGCATTGCAGAACTCTTCCAGCACGCAGGTCACGGACTCAGTGAGGTTATAGGGAACAGGCTTCTCTAATTTCATCTTGCTATTCACCACCACGCTACCATTCCTGAAGTTGAGAATCTCAAGCTCTTTGAATCCTGTCATATTTGATTGCAGATATGGCAGAAGCTGTAGACAAAAACAGGAGAGGAAGGGAAGGAAATTAGTTAGTACAGTCGCACCGTATGTCAAAGTGTTGAATCATCCTCTCTCGCCCAGGCTTTCAGATCTTCAAAAGAACAATTTGTATCAAAAAAGGGAAATCTACCAAGGGTTCAAAGCAAAGTGTCTATTAGTTATCATTAAAGCAGATTAAAAACGATAGGCGGAGAGGATGATTGTGTTGACATTTCGTTTGTACGGCACAACAGTCTACAATGTCAGAGATGTTAAGGATGTTTCACTATTGACTCTTTTTCCATTCATAGGTTAGTACTAGTAAATGGTTAGTGGAAGTTAAAGGCATAGAAACACATAGGCCTACAGGCTGGATAGGTGATTTCATTAGACACTAGGTGGCAGGAAGTGAACCATTTCGTTTTATTGATTGAATCTCAAACTCAGTTTTGAATCAGGTGTCCTCAAAATCATAGGTTTGACCTTGCCGAGACCTGGGAGCAAAGCAATGTCTGAAAATGATCACCTTACCAACCTGGTGAAACACCAAACACTTCAATTAATCTGGAACCCAAGGCTGCAATGTTTGTGGGTGCCTCTCACATTTTCAGTTAATATGTTGAACCCTGAATTCATGTAAAATGTCAATTGTTCAAAGCCCAAGGCCAAATGATTTAAAGACATTGATTTGGCATCCCTCTGCCTCACGCCAACAAATGTCTGGAGTGCGAAAATCTTTTTTTCAAGTACGATTACGTTAAAAGGTCAATCAATCCTAAGTCAACATCTTAAATTAACGTGGGGTCTTGCGCGGGTTTACCAAAACAACATTAGGGTTTAACAGTTTCTGGGAGATGAAACAAAACGTGTTCCTGCAAGCCAACAACTTCCCTTTCTATCTTGCACAGGTATTATAACAAGTGCTCCGGCTTAAAACACGTTTTCAATAACATTCTTAAATGTCAAGAAAAATAACACCCCTTAATACAATACAGTAGCCACAACACTTGCTTGACATTTTGTTTACATCAGAAGGGCGCTATACTTTTAGCACGGAGAATAAGAGGATTAGCATGTCTTAGCGCAGTAGGGCCATGTCTGTATACGAAGAGATAAGCGGCATTACAGGATGATCTGCCACTTTAACTGCACTTCTCACCTCTCGGCTGATCACCAGGACCCTATAGGTATAATACACCCCCGCGAAGAACACTGTGACTCCCAGTTAGGGATAAGCCAGCAAACCAGTGACTGAAATAATTGGATGGGCACACCTTGCACCATTGCAATCCAGATTTTGAGTAGGTGCCACACATAACATCACTCCTAAGGCCACACAAGCACAACAAAGAGGAACCAAGACACGCCTCAGAAATGTTACAAGTCACCACATTATTTGCACTTCGCAACACAACAGTCACGGCCCATTGGCCATACCCGTCCTAAATTACACGTGTATCTACTGGCTCTGGATTGGAATCCCAGATGATACAGTACCATCCTGCTCTTGTTTTAAGACGTTAAGAGGAAATTAATACTTTGTGTCACCACCAAGCCATTTAAACCTCCATATCCAATTATATTGGTTGCAACACAAACCAGTAGAGACAGGGGTAAAGGAGGGGTATGTCAAGGCCCTAGGGTCTGTTTAGTTTCTCTACATTACTGTGCTGTATAAACACAAAGTATGACTGGGTGACCCTTTGATACCAATCACCAGTATTTGTATGTTTGCTTGAAATATAATGGGTGCATAATTAAGCAATCTTTGTTGCTATCGACTGTTGGTATCACAATCTATACTGCTTCAGTTTAATTTCCAAATACGTATGCACAAATATATGGGGCGCCGTTTGTAAAATGTTGCACGTTCGAAAATCCTGCTCAGTTTTGCTACATTTAGCATTTTCATAAGGAACAAAAAGCACGACAATATTCGAATGTCACTTTTTCAAGCATTTAGAGAGAAATTCATGTAAATTCATGCGATAACTTTTCCAAGGATATTTTTTGGCAGTAACACAAAGTTGTTGAATAATATAAATGTTTCATCTAAATGTAAATGTTAAATATAAATGTAAATGTTAAATATAAATGTAAATGTAAATGTTAAATATAAACGTAAATGTTCAATGTTATATATAAATGTTAAATGTAAATGTTAAATGTAAATGTTAAATGTAAATGTAAATGTAAATGTTAAATGTAAATGTAAATGTTAAATGTTCAGTCTACATTTCAGATTTGAAGACTGAACCTTACAATATTTACGGTAATTGGCTTTCATAGTTTTCACGTCACGTCAGAATTACCAGCTTGCGGGCAAGAAAATACACTCCACAGCTGTCTACCACTGGAATTTATACTGGAACTGACCATCTTTCATTCAAGATTATTTAATATATCCGCTTTAAAATTGTCTGACATAGGTAGTAAAATGCCAGACAGTTGTTGCTCGGTTGGCTGTTCAAATCGGCGAGGAGACAAGCCCGGCTGTTTCCAGCTGATTGTAGACGTCTTCTGGGTCAACTTTTCTCAGGCGGGCAGTAAACTAGCCTTCTTTTTGGAGCTTGCAATAAAAGCATTAACCCTGTTTTGGTCGCCTCATTCATCAGAATAACTACCTAAAACGGGAATAGATCAAGAAATAAAGTCAAGAAACAAAGCATCAACACGATTAAAATTGGATTACCCGGTTTCTGCTCTGAGATTGCGACAAGTACCTAAGCAACTAGGCTAGGCTACTGTATTTTGTCATCCAACTGGTAATACTACAATGCCAGTAGAAAATACTTGGGAAGATAATTTCAGTTGTCATTCGCCAGACCAGGTGGTTGTACTTGTGTTAACCAGGAAATTGTGTAAAATGATAAAGAACAGTGTTGGGTAGGCTAAAGGTGGCTAGCTAACAGCATGTAGCTCGCTAGCTGGTAGCTAGCTATTAAATGGCAATCATCTTTGCTCTGATAATGAAGATGTTTATTAGTTTTCACCTTCCAGACGACATCGTTATTAACCCATCCCCTTCTGAAAATTAAATTACTATCTGTGCTTTTGGTAGGCTTTCAGTTTTTGAGGTGTGTAGGGGGACGGATTTTCTATTAGATATATGTAAATATCTCCAAACTGGAGCTCAGGCAGGGACTTCTACGACGTTACAGAAATACAAATATCAGCGGGTGCAGTAAAGGGATCACAGGTTCCCAAAATGTAATTTTTTTCTAGATATCTCTGTCTGGCTATTGTGGTATGATCTGTGTTTGATGGCGATCGTAATTGAGTAGGTTGCACTGCTCGACGATGTCCACTGTTGGTCGACACATTTTGGCCGCAAGGTATCCCTGGTAGTGTTACTGAAAGCTATGAATTACCGTAAATATTCTAATGTTCTGTCGTCAAGTCTGACATGTAGACTGAACATTTACATTTACATTTAACATTTACATTTACATTTACATTTAACATTTACATTTAACATTTACATTTAGCATTTGATATTTGTATTTACATTTAACATTTACATTTAACACTTATATTTAACATTTATATATAACATCGAACATTTACGTTTATATTTAACATTTACATTTAACATTTACATTTATATTTAATATTTACATTTAACATTTAACATTAACATTTAGATGAAATATTTATATTATTTAACAACTTTGTGTTACTGCCAAAAAATATCCTTGGAAAAGTTATCGCATGAATTTACATGAATTTCTCTCTAAATGCTTGAAAAAGTGACATTCGAATATTGTCGTGCTTTTTGTTCCATATGAAAATGCTAAATGTAGCAAAACTGAGCAGGATTTTCGAACGTGCAACATTTTACAAACGGCGCCCCATACAAATACCCCTGATGCAGTTTCAGTAGCCCATTTGACAATGGATAAACTATGCTAATGGGTATCTACTGAGGTACTGAGGTGTTCTATACTGAATACTTACCAATGGAGATGAACCTCTGACATTTAGATTTAGTAGTTAATGTGTAAATTTTCAGATAACATTGTATTTATGAAATTGTATCTCTAGTTTGCGCAACCATTTACAATTGGAAATGGAGAATCAATGTCCCTAAAATACATTTCCTAAAAGTCATTGACCATATATCAGCCTGTATTTAGTGGGTTAGTTCCTTAGGACTGTTCTCTTCCAAACAACCTGTCAGTTATGACATGATTTCTTATGAATGATTATGAATGAAAGTTTTCTACAAGTGTGCCAGTGTTATTAATGAGTTAAGATGCTAATGATCACATACCAACAATTATACTCATGCCAGTGTGAATACAAAAAATATACCGTTTATAATGTCAACACAATATGTACTTTATGTTGATCTTTCCAAAGTCTCAGTGATACTTTCATCATTATATCTTTTAGGATTAATTAATGAATAATGGGATGTGGCACCAAATGTTAATTCCCCATGCAGTTCTATAATAACAAAAAACTGCATCAGCATGTGGATATAGAGTCTGAATTATACGTTGTAGACATATCTGACAAAACACAGGTCTGAACGCCCAAGCATACACACACACACACACACACACACACACACACACACTCACACTCACACTCACACTCACACTCACACTCACACACACACAGGTACAGTCTCTTGCACGTGCACAACCACACTGGCTCTAAGCTGATTGGAATCAGCCATAGTGTTCATGTAAAACATCCACGGTACAAACCAGCATTACCTAAAGCCTCTTAGTCAGTCACCCAGCAGCGAGGCAGAGCATGTACATCGTCACCTGATTTAGACCACCCTTAGTCTTCCATTCTAAGTTGGTTGAATAGAAACCCAACAGTATTCAGAAAAGCTTCACGGCACTGAACAACACATTGTCACGTTACATCTTAATCCTCTTAATATCTCGATCAAACTACTGATGCTATTTACCCTCTCCATCACACTAATTCGAAGAGCTCTCGTGCATAGAAAACTGTTCTGTGTTTGCACACACCACAGAGCAAGGTACCCAAAGCTTGCAGACGGGATTCAGTGAGTTATTCGTTCAGAATATCTATGACGCACCATCTCCAGCCTTTCCAAACAGTCTGAGACTGAACTAATTGCACCATCGACTGTTGAGCAGGAAGTTCAGAGGTTTATTGAAATCCATAGAAAAACCATACAATGCAGACAAACACTTCACAAAAGAGACATTGTACAACGGAGGCTGCTTGATGCAGTTTCAGACTAACAACACAATGGAATGAGCCTATTAGTAGTCCTTGGCTTTGCGGCTTCCAATCTCCACAGTCAAGACTAAGAGGTTCATATCAAAAGATTATGAGCTACTGTGCCATTCATATGTTATCAGTCCCATGGAGGCCTACTGCAACCCCTTACATACCTGTGATCCAAATGATAAAATGGACTGCATTTATATAGCACTTTTCTACTCATAGAGCACTCAAAGCGCTTCACAGATTAATGCCCCAGACATCTACCCATTCACACATCAACAACAGAGGCTACTATCTAAAGTGCCAACCTGCACATGTGGGAGCAGGGGGGTTTAGTGTCTTGCTCAAGGACACTTCAACACTTGGTGGGAAGGCGTCAGGATCGAGCTAGTAACCTTCCAATTGCTGAACAACTCCTCTACCTCCTAAACCACTATCGCAGAGATACTGTAGACCCCTTGACTTTTTTCACTTTTTGTTATGTTGCAGCCTTATGCTAAAATCATTTAAATTCTTTTTAATCTACATTCAATATCCCAAAGTAAAATTTTAGAGCGGTCACCAAAAACCGATGGTCACTCTGGCTTCCAGAAACATCCAGAAAGTCAACCATCACTGCAACACTCCACTGGGTCACACTGGGCTTTATGGCCGGGTGGCCAGACAGAAGCTCTCCTCAGTGAAGGGCAAAGAAAAGTCCACTTGCAGTTTACATAAAAACACCTAAAGGACTCTAAGACTGTGAGAAACAAGATTCTCTGTTCTGTTGAATCCAAGATTTTAAAATGTTTGGTCCATTCTAAGCGTCATGCCTGGAGGAAACCAAGCACCGCTCATCATCTGCCCAATACCATCCCCCCACTGAGGCATGGTAGGGGCAGCATTAATGCTGTTTTTTTTCAGTGGCAGGGACTGGGTGACTGGTCAGGGTTGATGTAAAACTGAATGGAGGAAAGAAGAGATATCCTTAATGAAAACCTGATCTAAAGTGCTCAGGACCTTAGACTGGGCAGAGGGTTCACAATGGGCCTAAGTACACAGCCAAGGCAACAGAGGAGTGGCCTTGAAACAACTCTGTGAATGTCCTTGAGTGGTGCAGACAGAGACCTGACCTGAACCCAATCAAACATCTCTCCAGAGCCCTGACCTGAACCCAGTCAAACATCTCTCCAGATACCTGAAAATGGCTGTCCAACCTGACCGCTTAAAAAGATCTGCAGAGAAGAAAGGCAGAAAATCCCCAAATCCAGGTGTGCAAGGCTTGTCGCATCATACCCAAAAAGACTCAAGGCTATAATCGCTGCCAAAGGTGCTTCGACTAAGTACTGAGTAAAGGGTCTGAATACATTCAATGTTTGCAGTTTTTCCTTTTTAAGAAATGTACTAAGTTACAAAGTTTCTGAAATCCTTTTTCACTTTGTCATTATAGGGTAATGAGTGTAGATTGATGAATGAAATTAATTGAAATGATTTTAGCATAACGCTGCAACACAACAAAATGTGAAAAGGTGAAGGGGTCTGAATGCACTGTACACTGTAACAAGAACAAGCAAATTAAGGCACAATAGACATCCCAGCAAAGGTAACAATGAGCAACTGAAATTGTGGTGTAGATATGAATGAATTGGGTGGGAAGTAATATCAGCGAAGGGACTACTGGTTAGTATGGATAGACATGGACAATATTTGACATGATGGTTAATTATTTCCACTACTGAAGAAACTGTTAATGAATTAGTTGCCTCTAGATTAACCGATTCTAGAGAGATCGGGAAAAATCTTGCCAGTATGGAGATACCGGTAATGAGGCTAATGTCCTTCCAGTTTCCGATTTAGTGGATGCTTCAGGATTTGGAGTCTCCTCAGGGTCGGGGAACTGTCTCTAGTTAAACACAATTTAACCAGCAGTTTCACAGGTTATATTGTTTGAGTCTACATTTACTTATTACACTACATATAATTATCCAGTTTATACATAAGACCTTTGCACCTTACAGGTGATTTATTTTATTTTAGGATAAAAAAATAAATACTTTAGACATAAGCACCTTTGAATTAAGAACCACAGAATTTCATCCTCACAGGAGAGATATCAAAGGTCCCTTAAAAAAATAAAGCGTAACCCTTATGACAAACATGTCCAATGACTTGTTGCTCCTTTGGCTTGTTGTCCTTCACATGAGCCTGAAGCTAAGCATACAAAAGGAAGAAAAAGGCATGCACACAAATGAAAGGAAGCACATAAATATGTTTACCTACCAGCTCAAGGAATATGTTCTCCAGGGTTTTGTACTCTGAAGAGTTCTTGTTGAACAGGTCATCAGAAAAAATCATGTTAGTCACTCTTAAGCTAAAGAACACCACCAGATCATTGGCCTGGTTGGATGCCACCATGGATGGCGTGGTCAGGATTCTGAGTCGTGGAGGCCCAGTTGCGTCACCAGCCTCATTCGTCTGGAGGGCATCCCCACTGCCAAAGTCTATAGTCTCAACCTGTTCCACATCCTCTTGCATGCCCTGGGCGTGGTCTGGGACTTCCTGGCCCTCCTCCTCTTGTAGTGATTCAGGAATGGCTGAGGGTCCAGTGTCAGCAGTTGAGCCGGGCTCAGAAGGGACCTCTATGGGTTCTACGGGTTCTAAGACAGCAGGTTCAGGGGGAATTTCTACTGGTCCAACTGGTTGGATCGTCGTTTCAACAGAAGGGACGTTCATGGGCAGGTCCTGCCTGGGTGTGGTAGGGACTGAGGGAGCTTCTACAGGTCCTACAGACTCAAGAATAGTTGGTACTGAAGGGGCCTCTACTGGTTGTACTGATTCAGTTACTGCAGGTATCTCTATGGTTTCTATGGATTCAGATGGGATCGCTACAACATGGATGTCTGTGGTTTCATGGGCCTCAGTAGTTTTCTCTTCCGGTATGATGGCTTCCTCACTTGTGGCTGTTGGAGGCGGGACGGTTGCTGGTTCAAGGGCTATTTCAAACTCCATAGGTGCTGTTACCATTAAATCTTCCTCAGGTGTTGTATCAGATCCTTGGGAAACAAATTAATGCATCAGACACTGCTCACAATGCACGGCCCAGAAAAAAAAAAGACTCAGATGCATTTTCAGAGAAGGGAATTATTCACCTGTCATGCATAAATTAGAGTTAAAATATACATTTATATAATGAGACTAAATAATAGCTTCATTATCATCATGCCCTGTATATCCACATACTGAATTATTTTACTTGATCCAAATGTTAACAGCTAAATTAGTGTCACCTGGGTTGACCGTTTGTCACTTTGGATAAAAGTGTCTGCTGAATACCTTACCTTTACATTTAGTAAAATTAACATGTTTTTCTTTGTTTCAATCAACATCCTAGGTTTCATACATCTCGTTAGCCGCATTTATGTAAATGAGAATTCTACCTTCTGTTACAGCTATGGGTGTCATAGCAGGAGGTTCCTCAGCCCCCTCCTCTGTGGCCTCCACCAGAGGTGTCTCCTCTACTCCATCCCCGCCAGGGGCAGCCCCCTGCTCTTCCCCACTCTGAGTGGGCATGGTGTCTGGAAACAGATATTGAGCGTGTGTTCAGCTAGCTCATTTTACATGTAGCACTAGGCCTGCTCCTGTATTGTAAAAAAAATAAAGCCTCACCTGAGCCAAAACTGAGTGAATGGATGTCCACTGGAAGTGACGTGTCTGCACTCAGGGCTTGGGCAACGAGTTCCCTCAAGTCCATTTCGGTGGGGGGCTCAGCCTCTTCTGTGCCTGCCTCAGTGGGATGGCCATTAGACTCAAAGACCACAGTATAATGCACTGAGACATCCTCAGGCCTGGCAAACAAAAGCAGGGCAACAGGGGAGAAGGGAGCTCAATTAGCATCTACTAGCGTCGACAACATGAAAGGAATGAAAGGACATGTCCTCATTAACCTCATACTATGTGGTTATGATGTATGACAATTTGTCAGTCCGAATAATTCTAAATTGAGGAGAACCGCTTTGAATACAATTTGTGCGCATCCATTCTTAAACCACTTTCACTACCAATCTGTTCGTTTAAAAAGAAAGCTATCCGTGTGAAAAGACAATTTGCTGGCTCAATGGAGGGTAATATCAGAGGAACTTCCACAGGTTGAACAACCCACCGAAATCCCAACATCCGAATCTCTTTAAATCCAGGAAGTTTGTCCAAGATGTGTACCATCTATGGAAGAAGAAGCAAAACAAAACATAGCTTATGGAACCTGTGTAATTAATTAAAAGTCTTGCTTGATTAAAACGCTTGACTTACAAATCCTTTAGGTTACTGTTGCAAAAGTGCTTCAATTTACCAAATGGCATTCTGGTGTGAAACAAAGGCTCTCTTTTTTTTCTCTGGTCTTTGCATGCTCATGACCTCTGTACAAAACAATGCCTCCAACGAAATATTTTTTTATCATGCATAGCCATAGTCCCATTGTACAAATTGGCAGCAGGCTTTTGAAGTTGCCCAACACTTAAGTCGGCTTTATCATATTTTGACCCTTTACAAAAGGCCTAATTAGAACCCCAAGTTCAGCAATTCCATGCATGTGCAGTCAAAGCTCTTATTACAAGAGTCTTAATAGCAATTCCTCCCACTCATTTATTGGGGAAGATTTGCTAAACTCCAAAGATCTAGCCAACAGCGCAAGGCTTGCAAAATTAATTGTGATAGTTGGACGATATTTTGATTACCATAAAACACAAAGATTAAAAAGACTGAGAGCTCACAGGCCTACAGTATTGTCCTTAAAGGTGCACTAAAATAAAGGCTACTTAGGTGGTAGAAGAATGTTTAAATGCAAACTTTAACCCAACAGATTGCATGAGCTCACCTGCTCATAGAGAGTCTGTGTTATGTCGTGGTACTGGGGGGTGTCAGGATCAGCCAGAAGCTCACTATAGCCTGGTTCCACTATGGTCAAGCTGAACTCCACTATTATCTCCTCGTCCAGTTCCTCTGGAATGAAGTTCGGAGCTTCTGTGTTCTGAGAGACAGAGTGACAGCAAAGACGGATCACAGATAAGCAGAAATGTGACACAGCATTTTGGCCTTGCCCACACTCTTGGCATGGCCAGCCTGTAGGTCACTGACTGGTGAGCTATACACAACCTCAACTGCCACAGTAAATACATTACAGGGAAATCGGCCAACTGGCTGCAACCGAAACTGTGATGGGAGAGGTGATCAGCATTAAGGAAGTAACTATAGGCAGGAGTGTAGGCCCATTTCTGGAAAGTTCTCCATTTAAATTATCTTCTTTATTTTTGTTGTTGTTCATTCCATGTTCACTTGATGTATTCTGTCATAAACTCCAAATGGGTTAGAGGTTGAATCACATAAAAAAAAAACATAAAAAGTCCTGTGCCACTATTACACCCTGCAGTTTGAGCATTTGGTAAGATAAAACTCCGAATATCAGCCTCACCTCTTCAGATTCAATTATCAACAGCTCGGCGGGTGTCTGTGAACCTGTGAGGGATTATTGAAACACACATCAGTAATGTTAAAGCCAGAGGAAAGGGAGAGTTCTTTCTTTCATTTTAGCAGTTCCCTACAAAAAGAAAATGCTGATGACTCACACTTCTCACCACCGGGGTTCTGTGTTGCCAAAGCAAAACCACTGGTTTGAAGAAGAAAATATTTATATACATTATGACAATTGCATACATTGGACTCTTTAAAATGTATGAAGCACTATTATGAACGTAATGTGAACATTTCACTAGCATGCGCATAGAACTTCATCCGAAGATATTGTACTGTAGAAACACTATTTCAGTACGCATAACTTAAGTATATCAGTGGAAAAGACAATTTTTGTAATAAATGTGTTGCTTTCTTTACCTTCCCAGTTGGAGCACTGTAGGATTCCCTCTCTGTGGGGAATAAAACAACATTGTTAGGCGTAATCAATTATCCTGCCACAGTGACCATTTGTGTTTCTCACAGTCAGCCAAGGCCCTCACCTTTGCCACCATGTCAAGATGCTCCTGGTTGCTGCTGAAGTTTTTGGCCAGGCCATCTACGCAGAGAGAGTCCCGTTGACAGGCCTCCACCCACTGATGGTACTCTACGGTGTCTGGCACTCGGTCCAGAAAGATCTGGAACGCCTCCCACACTGCCTCCTGACAAACTGTGCAGTGAGCCACATCTCTCATCAGTTTTGTGGTTGTTATTGGTCCTCCAATTATAAATGCATCATTGGATCTTTCTCAAAATATGCACTGCTAGTGCTAACTGTTTCTACTCTGGTAGATAATGGCATCAGCAATAATTAAAATGTATTTAATTTTATTTCTGTCACACACACACACACACACACACACACACACACACACACACACACACACACACACACACATGCACGAAAGAACACCATTCACACTCTTGTACTAATTTTCTTTGTCATTAGTTCTGTTCATGACAGCACAACACTGACACTTGTGTATATTTTTCAGAAAAGTTCTAAACTAAATTCTAAGATTAAAATAGACCACATTTGTGTTTCATCTAAGCTTCCCAACAGTCCAGAACCGTAACCGTTTACCTCTCATCCTGTAGTAGGCCCGGTGGCTGGCTATGACCTCTGCCATCGTCTCCTGAGGACACACTTTCACCCCAGTGCTGAAAACTGTGGACCTCTTCATGCGTAGCTTGCTCAGATCATGTCCTGCCTTGTCACCCGAGTTCTGTTTGACTGGCCGTAACGTGTCCAGGAAGTGTCTGTATTTCACGTTCCTGATTACAGACAAACCTTGACTGTTGGTGTCTTAAAAAGAAACAGGAGAGGTTGGGTATGAACTGCTGTTCTTGTCAAATATTTTTCAGTGGTGATTTCTGATGAGTCTGCTTGCGTAAGAGGATTCCCAAATGGATACAACAAACAGTTGACAATCTTTTTTGGAGATAGTAGTATATGTTTGTATGTACAATGTTCATTTAATAGGATTATAGTCTCAAGCTCTGTTGTAATACCACCATGGCAGATGTTAAGTAGCCTACACTTAGCTGAACAGAACAGCCATAGGTCTATTTAACTCAGGGTGTCAAAACAGTCGAAGCCTTTTTGAAGTATTCATGGTTGTACCCTTTTATTGTGAATGAGCTCTGTGAAGAGATTATTATCACCTAGCTATATTACTACGGTTACCTTCTCATATGACATGTATTACAGTGACATATGCCCTGTGCTCTAAAACTGATTATTGTTGGATGAATGATTCACAGATATCTATCTCCCTGATACCCAATCAAATACACTGTAAACTCATCTCACCACTGCAAATTTGGAGCACCCAAGTCATCCACCCAGGTTTCATCCAGGTATGATAGACATTACGATCTTATCAGTGATTCTTAAATAAGAACAGTCACTGATTTGTTCTTGTGTGCATAACGTAACGGTAATTCCCCTTATACAAATTGTTAGTTTTTGCTATTGAACCATTGCGCCAATATATCATGACCTACACTTGAACTGTGCCCCACTGTAATCTAATCAATCAGGCTCCAAGCTTTTCTTGTTTACTTCTAGAATGAAAACTGTTCCTTACCACATCGCACTACATCACTGCAAGGTAGTGCCATGTAGTTATGCAAGGTCATTAGGCCAGAAAGCATAGGCCCTCCATTCAACGGGGGCCATTTTCTCAAAATCGCTGCATTGTGCGACCAGGTGGCAAACTTCAGAGGCTGTTCTTAAAACCTTAAGCCTTAAGGGCTCAGCGAACGACACACTGCTGCTCCTGCACTCCCTGCACGTGGATTAAGAGCCCAGGTTTGACAGCAAGAGGTGGAAACGACATCAACACCATAGCTTCTGGCTGAGGTTTGTGTGTGGGGGGTGGGGGGGGGGGGGGGGGGGGGGGGGGGGGGGGTGAATTGTTTAGTTACTTTACATCCTGCCTTGTCCACGAGGTCTCTTATTGATAGAGCTGAACTGTGCCATGCATATAACAACGGGCTAAGCTGACCATTCCAACAAATGACCCATAATGGGAGCGAGCCATGGAGCAGTTTGTGGTGGGTCCCTCTGTGTGGAGTTTTAGCATTCCCACATCTTCTGGGTCAAAGAGCACAGCCTTGTAGTTGTCGTCGGCACAACAGGCCCGCCGACACAACACAAGCGGGCATGGTAATTGCTGATAAGATTTTTGCAGCCTATTAAAGCCAAGCACTGCAAAGCAGAGCAATCTTCTATTTGACATTCTCATTTAATTGACAAATGGAAACAGGTCGGGAGGCATGAAACTGTGCCGGCATGAGGAAGACGAGGCTAAATGGGCCCTTATTGTGGACAAGCACAGTGGAGGGCTCACAGAGAAGCTACAAGCCAGAAAAGATTAGCGTCCCGCCCGGCCACGAACAGAATGCCTTTGTTTTCCCACCCGCTAATGAATGAATCGGGCAAACACGGTGTGCAAACACACTTTTTTTTTTCCTGAGAAATCACTGAAAAAGTAATCATTCACAAGCATGGGTTCATCATGCTCTTTGATGATGAAAGTTTTGGTTTGCATCAGTGAGTTGGGAATTGTTATTAGGGAATGAATTAAAGTTTGTAGAGTGTCGACTGATGGTGTGGGGGAAAAGTGGTAATGATAAAACACATCGGAACTAATGATGGCAAATATACATGACGACTTAAATCGAACAGCAATGTAAATGTATCCCTTTAAGATTTAAAATAAATATACCAGACACAAAAGAACGACAAACTACACAGTAGGGTGCAGTGCACTGGGCATAATTAGAGCACATGCATTAACTAATAGCGCAATATATTAATGAAATAACATTAGTTTCTAACAAACTTCAGAGTGTCTACCAGCGTCTTTCTCATGGCCTGTAGCTACTTTAGGAAATGGACATCACCTGGCACAAAATGGAAACTTGCCTGGTACACTAAGCCAAGGGAGGACACCATGACAACACTATTTTAGTCCTCGTCCTGTGGTTTGTGTGTATTAACTGCCCATGAGAATGCCCTCTGCCTCTATTCAGAGTCACTGCTGAACAACCACACACATCCACAGAGATATATGTCTCTCGTGGGGCACACAACAAAGGCACCTGTACGCTCATTTAAATTCCATGACAGCATCCAAACAACCACCAGCCACTACCAGATGCCACTGCAGGCTCCCTGGAGTGAGTGAAGGCTTACCTTTGATGGTGGTGACTTGGAGGGTGAACAGGAACAGACAGATAAACAGTCCTGTGTTCAATGGCATGGTGGACCTATTCAGGACGCACAATTGGTCATTTGGGAAAGGGTGAGGCAGAAGCACAATCGGTCCTTTCTTTTTTTATCTTGGATCCATAGGTGAAAAGCAAACTCTCCGATGCCTGTATATCCAAGTTGCCATTTAAAAAGGGTTGGTGTGGTTCTCTCTCCCTTTCAGGAGGCTCAGGGACCAGGTCCTGAGTAGACGGCTGTGGGCTGCTTCTGGGTAACCTTTGATCTCTGGTGACGTCCAGAGACGCTGCAGACCCCCGGGCTTGAGTAGTTACTCGCGTAGGTTAAACGGCGCTGCTCCCGAGTGTGACAGTAGTGACGAGGTTAAAAAAGCAGGCTCCCTTTAGGTACTAATCTGTTTACCTCGCGCTCACACCTAATCCCTTCCAGGCCCACGTGGTGGACTATCTTCATCCTGTTAGGTGCCTTCTGGACCAACATCTGTTAGCCAGGCAGCCGTGAGCGGGCCACCCCCCAAGGATTCCTACTTCACAAGCAGCCCAGCGCGTGCACCCCTAGACCTGGCCTCCCCAGCTTGTGCTGTGCTCTCCCCCTGGACTGTGCCAGGCTCTTCTGACTGCCAAACAGGGAGAACTGTGCGACTCCCTCGGGTTTAGACAATGTGCTTTATTCCTTCCCACCAGAGTGTGGCAGCTGATCTGGCCTCTCCTCCTGTGTGTGTGTGTTTATGTGTGTGTATGTGTGTGTGTGTGTGTGTGTGTGTGTGTGTGTGTGTGTGTGTGTGTGTGTGTGTGTGTGTGTGTGTGTGTGAATGTGTTGAATGTGGTCCTGTTGTCCTGTGGTCTCCACTCCCTTAGTGCAGAAGAGGATTACTAGCTCACTGTTCTTGGTAATGTTTTGATGCCAAAAATATGCCTCCTCAGAACAAATCCATTCACTAAGTTCAGGACAGAAGACCTTTCAACTTTCACTGACAGTAATGGTGCATGTGTGGCTTCCACCCACACACGTTTTCTCAAGCTTCCCAGAAGTGAATGGAAGAACTATCCTAAATACAATAATGAAACTCTTCCAATATTCAAAGGTTGCAAGTCATCCTCAAATCAAAAGAAATGCATTAAATTCAAAGCAGAGCTTGTTTAGTAAAAACGTAAAACCTGAAAATGAATTTTCTCCTGTGATATTTTCTTATAATATAATATGCCCTTTCCTCTGCAGCATTGCTTTATGCTTTGATATTCACCTCTGATTGTCCTCATAACACCTTATTCTTTTATAAAATGTCGCAATGTTTGAGTTGCCCGTACTCATAATCAAGGTGTTTGTTGCAGTGGTTTAACGAAAGGAAAATAATAATAGCTTTATTATGCATCTGATTCTCCCAGTGAGCGAGCTGAACCTTGGGGGAGTGTGCTCTATTGAGTGGGTGTAACCGAGCACGAATGGTGAACAATGATCAGATCGGATGCGAGCGGTTGGTTGCAAAAACCCTCAGGCCACTGCGGGATTGCAGAAATTCATCAGGCCATACGAGGCCCTGATTTAACTTGCATAAACTTTTTGCGGCGATGCCAGGGAACAGCTGAGGCACAGGCACGGATGCATCTTCACCTGGAATGTTGAGTTCACTCTAGGAACATTCCAAGTATTCCATTTTTCATCGTATTGTTTTGATCAAAGGTACTGATTGCATAGTAAATGTCTGGATGACTCTGAGATACATCAGAGGGTTAGAACAAAGCATGCTGTGTCATGTAAGACGCTATAGCTGGACTATCTTTCAAATGATGATGAATTCAATATTTTTCTACTTAGAGGGGTCACTTTGAATTATGCATAGGAGGGTGAACCTGACCGTCTGCCAAAAAATATTTAATCTCCGGAATGTCCTTACTGTCAAACCGAGGTGGAATGGATTGAGATGGACTTTGTGTCTTGTCCACGTCCTTTCAGAGACTACAGATTTATTTGTAATGACACACACTGAGCAACCTTCAAATCGCTGTGTTCTGAAAAAGAGATCAGAATGAATCAGATGTCTTGTGCACAGTATGTTTCTATATTTATAAAAAGTACAAGTGGAGTACACAGCTTTATACACAACACAGTTGTCATATATTGAATGTGCAATTAGAAGTAATTCGGTGCAAAAGCCTGTATTTCTTTGTGTTATATAGTTTATAATTGCAGCCTTTTATACATTATTAATGCAGCTGATATTCTTATGAAAGCTTGTGTACCAGAAATGATCAATAACTTCTACATGTTCTATATGTTTATGAATGTATGTGTTGCATAATGTATTACTGGGACCTGATTAATTATTCATTCTTTACCTTTACATTTCATAGACATCGTTTTTCTTTACCTACAGATCAAGGTTAATGCATGATGATATGTCTTTAAGTGTGCTGCAAAACAGGAGGGGATGATGATGATGATGATGATGATGATGATGATGATGATGATGATGATGATGACATGATACAGTATGTCTGCACATACCCAACACAACATCTTCTCCATGGCATCCATTAATTAACAGCAGGCATCACAGCTCCCTCAGAGGATGGGTCAGACATGACAGGCCTCAGATCTAATATTAGAGATTGATGGTGTGGGTCCCTTTGAACTCTCCATGCTAAGCAAATCTGTTCAGCACTACTGATTACAACCCTCCTTGGTCTATTTGATGATCAACGAAAGTGACACATATGCCTACACCGTGTGTGTGTGTGTGTGTGTGTGTGTGTGTGTGTGTGTGTGTGTGTGTGTGTGTGTGTGTGTGTGTGTGTGTGTGTGTGTGTGTGAGTTGAAGATGTTGTCCACCTTCTTCTTCTTCTTCATTGTCCTCCACTCTCCTCTCTCCTTTGGTGGACTCGAACCTTGAACAGCAGATGCGGGGGCGGTGGAGGCATGGAAGATGTCAGGGGAGGGGTCGGAGGATTCGGGTTTCGGAGGAGTCGAGCTGTTCTTCTCCTCATGTAGGCAGCTCTGCTGCTGTTCAAAGTGACAGAGTTTTTACTTTTTGTAAATTACCCATTACACAATTATTTTTTTGTAAAATACCCTGTATTTATTTTTTTCTTACACCGTACCTCACACTTATCCTGTTACATAGCCTTTAATGGAAGAAGTTGACCACGTTGTTAACAGGATGTCCCTTGTAAGTAATCTTAAGTAACCTATAATTGCATTTAGAATTACAATGACTTAGAAATCGTAGATATACATTCCTTATTTGTAAAATGTTTATAAATGACCCGGTAATAACCACTTACTTCCACAATCATATCCTATCCATAAATCATATTTAAAGTGTTATCGGGACTTATCGGTGTCACTATATTTTGGACTAAGTTACAGACTGCAAAAGGCGCTGGTAAATGACAACAGGTTGGAACCTATGAAAGCACCTGCCTGTACTGGACTAATGACATTTATAATTACATGTCTGAAAATTCCACGAAAGTGTCACACATGCTTGATGTAAAGGACTTGGTACACAAACGTTAATCCCCTGCTCCTCTCCCCTTGGGGAGTGTAGTTTACTTTGATGGCATATCTAAATGTCCAGCTGTCCAGGAAATATGCTCCTCTAAATGGCAAGCTATGTAAATGGCTCTGAATATGGGCATCTGCTCAGCAAATGAGCAACATAATGTATTCTGTTGGGCACTGGGGTTGATGTGGGAGCATGGAAATGAAGCACTCCTAAATCCTCTTAGAACTCAACAGATATACATAACCGTGCTGAGCGTCGGTCGTCTGTACGGGCACCCCTGTGGAATGCATATTAGGATTCCGGTAGAAAAAGAATCTTGAATATTAATTAAGTCTTAATAGAGTTCAGAGTGCATCTTAAAAACACTAGTCAAAAGACAGATTAGTCAGGGCACTTTGAAAACACTGAGATGCATGAAGAGAATGATTAGGTTTCTGCTGCTCTCTAGCCCAAATCAGTGATTCAGCAGGCGGCAGGCAGCGTCAGATCAGCACTCTCATAGGGGCTGGAGCAAGAGGGCAGTGGAGGGCCTAATAAGGCTCCCGGCAATAGCGGGGTGCAGACAGGCTCTATTACTCTTTCATGGGGCAAAGCGAGATAAAAAAGCAAGATGAGGCCTGATCCATGCTAGTGCGATACAGTAATGATACTGGCAGGGTGTGAAAACACAAGGCCACGCTTTGGTTAATGGAACACACACACGCACAGAGGTGCTGTGTTGAGGATCTGGCACAAGCAGAGTATTTCAGTTTTGTCGACACAGGGGGGGAAACAGGGAAAACCCATTTGGGAGACACAATGCTAGAAATTGACCAAGGGTATTACTTCTAAGAAGACTTAAGACTTTATGAACAGCATTTTCAGTCCACCTCACTGGAAATGGGCCTTGGGGCATGTATACTGGCTAAAATCACCTTTACCATGTGAATGGACTCGGGCTGAATGAAATAGAAAAGATTTCTTTCTGTGGACCGCTCCAGAGGTGAGAGGGTGAACCATGTTGGATTGTGAAATGGAGCCCATTTATCAAGGCACCCAAGGGAGAGTATATGTTCCAAAGTAGGGGAAAGAAAGGCAGGCTGACAAGCAATGATAGCCTTGCTTTTCTCCTTCAGGATAGAGTCTGTTCAATGGTTCTGTGGTAGATTCACAGGTTTTGGCCAGCTCATCTGAATTGAACATTCTCGACTGTGATTGACCTGACTAGAAAGAAACACACTGAATCCCAGATATAAAAAGATTTCTGAATGCAGCCTTGGGTGAGATGTAATCTCCTTTGATTTCTTTATTTGTTTGCACTAAAATCCATGAACCCAATTTTCTTCAAACAGGACTTTTTGTATTACATTTCTTCATACTAATAGAATGAATGACAGGTATGTTATTGGATTTCGAGGTCCAAACTGCAGAAATGCCATTCATGACAAAGCTGTCGACTGCTCCATTTTCACAGTCATTCAGATGGATTAGTTTTCTCCCACTTCCCAGAATAACTCCATTTTGCCAAGAGGGTTGCTGGTGGATGGGATAGCTTTTTCGTTCCAATGTCCTATCCAGTTATCATTCAATTCAAGTGCTTTCCCTCTTTTCTCACCCTTCCTGCCCTAGCAGTGGCCTTAAATGTGACTTTCAGAGCATGAACGCTAAGCCATTAGCGCCAGCCAGGCTGGATGGGAGCCACAAACACAGACTGTGTTTATAGACTCACAAAATGAGGAATAGGGATTGCAGGTGATTAACAGTGTGACAGTTGAAGGGCTTGTTAAGAGCCTGTGACTTACAACAAGAGCTGTAACGTAGCCATGCTAACAGCCTCCCTGGGCAAGCTGACTGAGCACTTCTGAAACAGGCATGCCTGCCTCTTGACGATCCTAATTTACACTCCCTGATGGGAAGATAGACTTTTTTTTTACACACTCAGAGCCATCAGGCGGTAAATAAATAGACAGTTCAAGGAAAGACCTACATTGCTTTTGACCTTTCATAGCTGCCAAGATTGTCTTTATAAGCATTAAGTATATAAATATTGATCGCTAATGTCAGTTTGCATTAGCGCAGCTCTCAATCCGTGTAAGCAGACAGACACCATATTGAAACAAAAGGGAGGTAAGATAGCATGCCAACAGGATACTCACTGTGACCCCAGTAGCTGTGTGGGCTGAGGGTATCTGTGCCTCAGCTCAGGAAGAGGGCATAGGGGGCGCTGGGTGTCAGCTGCAGAACGGTGTGAAATAGAGCTGAAGGTAACGCCAGTCACCAGGGAAGCAGATAGATGCCCCTGTCTCTACACGCCGCCATCCATACTAATATCCCCGTCTCTCCCCTCTCCTCTCCTCTCCTCTCCTGCCCCTGCACCATCCGCTTGGTGGCCTCCGGGGTCCTGACCCTCCATTGCTCCTGGGCCCGGTGCTTTAGAGGACAGAGCTTCCAGGGGTGGGTGGGGGGTGTGTGTGGCAGAGGCAGCGTTGAAGAAGGACACTGACGGCCCTCTGGAGGCATGTGTGCTGCTAATGAGATTGTGCTTCAAGCTTTCAACAATTTCACTTGGCACATCAAAGAGGCTTCTCTCTGTGGCAATTCTTTGCAGACATGCGAGGGAAGGTATAATAACACTGGGCTGCAATGTATTCTACACGTGTATATACACATACATCAACATGTCGTTACTGTCATTCACATGCATGTATGTACACTGCAAAAAATCAGCCTTCAAAAACAAGAAAAAAAAGTAAAATAATTGGGTATATATCACTTAAAATAAGCTAAATTATCTGCCAACAGAACAGGAAGATTTGACTTACCAAGACTTTGTAAAAAAAGTAAAAATATCTAGCCTCAAAGAACCCAAATATGTCTTAAAACTAGTGTGGCCAGACTAAAAACAAGTACATTTGTCAAAATATTTAAGAATCATTTTCTCAATATGTAGGAAAACGTGCTTATATTCATTAAATGCTAGCACCATAATCTTGAAATGAGGCTACATGCTAGGCAATGTATCTTGAAATCAGTACAGCTACACCAAAAACAAGTACATTTGCCTATATACCAAAATATTTAAGAATTATTGTCTCAATTTGTAGGAAAATGTGCTTATATTCAGCAAATGTTAGCACCATCATCTTGAAATGAGTCTACATGCTAGGCAATTTATCTTGAAATCAGTACAGCTACACTATGACAAGTAAATTTGCCTCTATACCCAAAAGATTTAAGAATTATTTTCTCAATATGTAGAAAAAGGTGCTTATATTCAGCAGATGCTAGCACCATCATCTTGAAATGAGTCTACATACTAGGCAATTTATCTTGAAATCAGTACAGCTACACTAAAACAAGTACATTTGCCTAAATACAAAAAAATGTAAGAATTATTTTCTCAAAATGTAAAAAAAATGTGCTTATATTCAGCAAATGATAGCACCATCATCTTGAAATGAGGCTATATGCTAGGCAATTTATCTTGAAATCAGTAAAGCTACAATAAAAACAAGTGCATTTGCCTAAATACAAAAAAAATTAAGAATTCTTTTCTCGAAATGTAGAAAAATGTGCTTATATTCAGCAAATGATAGCACCATCATCTTTAAATGAGGCTATATGTTAGGCAATTTATCTTGAAATCAGTACAGCTACACTTAAAACAAGTACATTTGCCTAGATGCCCAAAATATATAAGAATTATTTTCTCAATATGTTGGAAAATGTGCTTATATTCAGCAAATGCTAGCACCATCATCTTGAAATAAGGCTATATGTTAGGCAATTTATCTTGCAATCAGTAAAGCTACAATAAAAACAAGTACATTTGCCTAGATACTGTAAGAATTATTTTCTCAATATCTAGGACAATTTGCTTAAATTCAGCGATTTTTTTTATTTCTAATTATTATTTTTCAAGCTTTATTTGTTCTGCTTTTTTGCCTTTACTCAGATAGGACAGTAGAGCGAGACAGGAAGCGAGCTGGAGGGAGGGATTGAGAAATGACCGCAAGTCGGACTCGAACCTGAACTCTTACCTGTATCCCCATCTTACACCATTCATGGTGGAGGGTTGCTGCCGCTTGTGCCACAGCTCCATCCCTAAAACAGTCATCTGTTGAGGATATTGCCATTTGTTTTGGAGAATTTTGAAGTCAATGCATATGTGCAATTGATCATTGAGATAATAAAGACCGCAGTGTTACACCTAAACAGCATTATGTGATTAATTTTCCATCAGAGATCAAATCATTGGGTCCAATGGTCAGACATATGTGTATGTGGTTCGAGTCTTAACATTGTTTCTTTAAACAATGGGCATCTAAGCTCAAATTCAAGTACATTTGTCTTGATTCTGACTTTGACAAAGCAGTTTTGTACTTGCCAGTGGTGATGAAACTAGTTCCAAGCACTAACTTGCTCAGAACCAGTAATAAAATCTCAGTAACAGGTAATAGTACCTTATTAAGATACACCATCTTAGTAAGATGAAATATCTTAAATCAAGGCAATATATACTTGTTTTTTGTTTGACAAGATATTTCTTCCTACCGGGTAAGAGCATTTGACTTCAAAACTCTCCAAAACAAATGGCAATATCCTTAACAGATGACTCTTTTAGGGATGGAGCTGTGGCGCAAGCGGCAGCAACCCTGCACCATGAATGGGTAAGATGGGAACACAGGTAAGAGTTCAGGTTCTAGTCTGACTTCCGGTCATTTCTCAATCCCTCCCTCCAGCTCGCTTCCTGTCTCTACCTACTGTCCTATCTGAGTAAAGGCAAAAAAGCAGAAAAAATAATAATAAAAAACTGAACTAAATTTAAGCAAATTGTCCTAGATATTGAGAAAATAATTCTCACCATATCTAGGCAAATGTACTTGTTTTTAGTGTAGCTGTACTGATTTCAAGCTAAATTGCCTAGCATATAGCTTCATTTCAAGATGATGGTCCTAGCATTTGCTGAATATAACTACATTTTTCTACATTTTGAGAAAATAATTCTTACATTTCTTTGTATTTAGGCAAATACACTTGTTATTAATGTTGCTTTACAGATTTCAAGATAAATTGCCTGGCATGTACACTCATTTCAAGATGATAGTGCTAGCATTTGCTGAATTTAAGCACATATTCCTACTTATTGAGAGAATAATTCTTAAATCTTTTGGGTATATAGGCAAATGTACTAGTTTTTAGTGTAGATGTACTGATTTCAAGATAAATTGCCTAGCATATAGCCTCATTTCGAGATCATGGTCCTAGCATTTGCTGAATATAATTACATTTTTCTACATTTTGAGAACATAATTCTTACATTTTTTTTGTATTTAGGCAAATATACTTGTTATTAATGTTGCTTTACAGATTTCAAGATAAATAGCCTGGCATTTAGACTCATTTCAAGATGATAGTGCTAGCATTTGCTGAATTTAAGCACATATTCCTACTTATTGAGAAAATAATTCTTAAATCTTTTGGGTATATAGGCAAATGTACTTGTTTTTAGTGTAGTTGTACTGATTTCAAGATAAATGACCTAGCATATAGCCTCATTTCAAGATGATGGTGCTAGCATTTGCTGAATATAAGCACGTTTTCCTCATTCACTTTAACCTGCTAAAGGATGATAAAGTCTGTTCTTAAAGCAAAAGTTTGACTTAGTTTAATACTGTCTTTGCACTGTATAATATTTTGTCTACAGGAATACATAATTGCTGTGCTGTGCTGTAAAACATTTTTTTATATATTTAGAGATCAGAAGGACAAGATGCTTGAAATAAGAAATTCTGACTTTGACAAAGCAGTTTTGTACTTATAATGCCTTATAATTATGGCAATTCTAGTTTCAAGCATTAACGTGCTCAGAACCAGTAATAAAATCTCAGTAACAAGTAATAAAACCTTATTAAGATAATTAAGGACTGAAACACTTGAAGCAAGTGAAATGCTCTAACATAAAAAATGCCTGGTAAGAAGAAATATCTTGTCAGACAAAAACAAGCATATATTGCCTTGATTGAAGATATTTCATCTTACTAAGATTTCACTTTTTGCAGTGTATGCAAATGACATTTGATGGAAAAATACATGAGTTTTATTATAAAATACTGTTCATAAGCAGATTGCGGCCACAGATCATCGAGTTTGGTTTCCATGCCACTCTCAGGGCAATCCAATCCTGCTTATGCCCATGTGAAAAAAGCGAAGGCGTCAGAAAAGGTGCGTCAGAGAATCACAGAGCATGCTGTGGAATCAGCTAATCGTGAAATTTGTTGATTTTCAGCCCAGCAGTGTTGACCTTGAGATTCAATACTGAAACTGCATTAGATGCCATTAGTGTTCTTATCAATGTAGCACAAGCGCAATGCATTAAACCAACTTGGGGAGCCCCTGTATGGTTTCGAGAGGTAGCTCAGCAACGCGTTGGATTACTGCTTCATGGACCATTGCCTCAGTGTATTTGAGGTTTCTCTCACAGCAGAAAAACATATTCAAATGTATTATGCTTTTTTACTTCTGTGGTCCCATAGTGCTTTCTCCTGCAAACTTTTAACATTTTTAATTATTTCTGGTATATCAGTAAAAGCAGTAGTAATGACGGCTCCATTGTTGCTCCATTGGCAATTGTTTCATTAAACTACATCCTTGGTTTGTCTTTTACTATCTAGCTGTCTGACTGTATGCTCCCATTTTAATAATGTGTTCAGATCTACTTTTAGATTAAAGCTGTATATTATAGGTCTATAAAAATCTTTTATAAGCCACTAAGTAAATGGAATATATTATGATAAAACAGATGCTAGGACTCCATTTCAGATTAACTGTAGTGCCTGTAATTCAGATGGTGTAATCTCTTTTACAGTGGGGACAACTCATCTATAAATTAGAGATACAGGTTGATGTATTCACACTAGTACCCAAGGGTTTTGGCCTCCTTGCTAGCTCGCCCGCCTCCCATGCCCAAGGTTGTGAGTGCGAGGCCGATGTGGGACTGTGTTTGTCTACACAAGCAGGTTACATAAGCAGGTCATAGGATGAGGTCCTTCGTCAAAGTTTGAAGTTGTAAAGCAGTTTGAAATATAGGTAATGTAAGAATGGAAATGTGGATTTCAATTAACACCCTGAATGGTGCTGATTTTGTTGGCGCCAGACAGAAAGATAGCTTCCAGCAACACCACCCATGACTTCACTTCCAGCAACACCACCCACGACTTCACTTACAGCAGCTGGGATCCCTAACAGGTGCAATATTTTTGGTTGTTTGTGCCATTGCTGCATTTTAATAAATTCAGTTCTCTCTCATCTTGACTTCCCCACCATCTACACACACACACACACACTCACACGCACACACACACACACACACACACACACACACACACACACACACACACACACACACACACACACACACACACACAAACACACAAACACACTCAGGCTGTATTGTCTGCCCTCTGTGAAGACCTTATTTATCTAAACACAAACAGCCAACCTCCACCCTTAATGCTCATATGTTAATGTTCTGTAACATCCCACTAATTTGCCAGCTCATTATTGTCAAGGTCCACAGTTATTAAAATTGAAAGGATCTTTATGACCAAAGGCAAATGCTTCAATGGTCACAAAGTGTTTTGGAGGACAAAGAGAAGGTATGTATCTGTGTGCTCAGAAAATGAAAGCAACATTAATTCACTTTTGCCTTACCGGGCCCAGGTTTAATGCATAAATGAATGCATGTTAATGTCAAACCACACCCGCTTCCCCCCTTGAATTCTGCAAAAGGCCTCTAATGGAAAAGAAAAGATTAAAAAAATGAAAAAATTGTCCTTTTCTTTTCATCACTCTCTGCATCCCAATTTGGATTAGCTCTGTGTTATGTGCATCATATAAGTTGCATTCTTCGCAGCTTCGCTGGCGCTGCATTGCTTTGCAAACCCATTTTCATCAACCTTAAAGTGTTCTGCACTGCACTATATTTTTCTTCAGTAATTATTTGCTGGACAAAGGTGATTTAGTTATGTAGTGCTCTGTTGCCATCTCGCCCTCTATCCCCCAGACTCCTCCGTACAGGTATGATTCACTGTGTCTTGTTTCTCTTTTCTGTTAAGACTACAGCCCAGCAGCTTCATTCAGCTTCAGCCGATAGGGGATGATGTCTGATTATGGTGGAACTGGTGGAATTACTATTTTTGCCATACGCTGAGCTTTTGAAGGAATCTGTTGCCTTAAACCTCATGTTACCTCGATCTCTCTCCATTGTGTGTGTGGGTTTTCAGGCAGAGGTTGGTCACATCTGCGGCGAGCCAGGTGTTGGATGCGAGCTGGGGATGAGCTGAGTCCATAAGTACCAAATGGGAGGTCATGTGAGACTATGAGAATGCCTTTATGCCTGGTCAACCAGATGTCATCCAATCAGTCAATGAAAAACATCAGAATAGCATATGAACCACTGTATCAAACAAATGTCTCCATTTCACATAATGTTGTATTTTACACTTTATTTAACTGATCAATTTTAATACCAACAAAATGATAACTATGACTTTTCAGTTGGTTTGTTCTTTTTGTCTTGTGGTAGGTCACATTATAAACGGTTCATCCTTCAAATCGTTACACCACAGAGATCCATCTTTTTCCGTCACAGGGAAATGGTACACACAGCCTGGTTGAATGACAAAGTGCAATGTGAAAAGACTGTGATGAAACAAAGCTTCACTTTTTCTTGTTCCTTTTATTACAAAACATTAATTTATGCCGTATGAAATATATAGTCTCAGCACACTGACAGCTATCCCTTAGAAATAAGGTAATAGTGCTATGGCACATGACATGTTACAAGTCATTTCTGTCTTATTTTTACACTGAAGATGAACATGCTCCGAGTCTCTCCCTAGTATTTGTAGTTATGAAACCTCTATTGTAGCTGTAACTCAGGGCTTCTTAAAAAACAATGTGCTGAGGTGGTTTATCTTTAGCTGCCAAAAAAATTGCACTGTCCATCAGAGCAAACAGCTGAAGGGTGTGTGCACAGCGCATGGAATCTGTATAGATACACGTTTGCTCAGCAAATATGATCCAGACCTGCATTTATTGAGCAAATATTACTTTGGAATTACTCAGTTTATGACATTCATCTCAATACAAAGCCCACACCACTGCCCAGATTGTTCCAAAACAAACAGAAACAAATACATACATGTACTTTAACCTTGGCCTTCTCATTTCAAATTTTGTCTGACAATTTCCAAGGCATAATAAACAATCAACATAGCTCCTGGCAACTGACAGTGAGATTTAATGGTGAATGATCCCCTTGTATCCACCTAATCTTTATTACACTGATTTTAGACTGATTTTAAATAAGCTTCTAGTTGGTTCAAATTTCCACACATACTTTACCTCAGTAATGTTGGCTTGAAAGTCACTTTTATCCATTGCAATTTTACAGCATCTGTTTTTGTTTAAATATAACTTTAGTTAAGTCTTTCATTCTTTAAGATACACAGCATCTAAATCGCAGCAGTTTGTGGAAAGCCTTTTTGAAATCCTCATTGGACATGGTGTAGATTATTGGATTTATCAATGAGTTGAGGTAGCCAAGCCATGTGAAAAAATCAAACAACTCTGGGTAAAAGCAGGATGAACACAGTGGCACAAGCAGTGCATAGATGAAAAACGGCAACCAACATACTATGTAAGCTCCCAAAATGATACCCAAGGTTATCGTTGCTTTCCGCTCCCTAGCAGCGGAGATTCTCTTTTTCTCCAGAAGTGCGTCGGACAGAGTCACCTGCACCTGGTTCACATGTGTCTCATTCAACCCAAAGTCTTTTCGTCCAAAGTGTAACGGACTCGATGCAACAGATCCAGGGGAATTATTGACCAGCTGTGCTGACGTGAGCCTTTTGCCAACTTTTGGTGACTGTTTCAGAATCCTCTTTCGAGCTTCCACATATATCCTCCCGTAAAGAACGATGAGCAGCAAAGTAGGGATGTAGAATGCTCCAAACGTGGAGTAGATAGTGTAGAATATGTGATCAGTATTCACCGAACAACTGGTCAAATTATCCGCTTTTACTTGGCGCCAGAACAAGGGAGGCAGAGAGATGGACACAGCGATGATCCAAGCGGTGGCGACCATACCTGCTGCCCTCGCCGACGTGCGCCTGTTGGCATACCCAACCGCGTCCGTAATAGCCCAATAACGATCCAGTGCTATTACACACAAATGCAGTATAGATGCAGTGCAGCATGTTATGTCCGAAGACAACCAGATGTCGCAAATAATTTGACCAAGAGTCCACGTATGAGTTACTGTGTACAGTACGCATATGGGCATCACCAGGATGGATACCAAGAGGTCCGTCACGGCTAAAGATGCTATAAGAAAGTTTGCCGGGGTATGCAGCTTCCGTGAGTGCGAAATAGTTGCAATGACAAAAGCATTTGATAATGCTGTTGCCAAAGTTATAACGCAGAGAATGACAGCCAGACTTGCTTGGAAAATTAAATCGATGGTCTTGTCACCAGGTTGAGATGAATAAGATATATTAGCAACATGGGTGGAGTTGTAATATACCGGATAGTAATGCGTGGATGTTGGCTTCAAGTTACTTGGGCTATCCATCCCTCAGTCCCCTTTCACAAGATGAAGGTAATTACCGATTTCATGCTAAAATGTATCAGCAACGGCACGATACTCTCGTGCTATTTCATCCCATTTAAAACAATATCGACAAGTCTCTTGTCAATACTCGTACATCCCCATTATTTTGTTTTCAGGAATCATAAGAAAATGAATATTTGGTCCACGTCTTCTTTTCTCTTGAACTCTCAAAAAGTTTCGTGGCTTTCCCGAATGCTGGATTTCGATTTGTTTTTCAGTTCCTTTCACCTTCATAATTCAATTGTACAGTCGAAAATAAATATGGAATTAAAACATTTAGTCTTCTTAAAATATTATATAATATCACGAGTTTCACACGAACGGGTCAGTGTACCCCTTTAGCGATAAGCCTCAAAGCACCTGAAATATAGGGTAGCATCCGTTTTTTTACTGGTAGGTGGGTTAAGGACGTGGCTTTATATAGCTGACTCCGATGAAACTTGTAGCTTTGATCACTCCAGTCTCTTCACTTGAGCGCTGCCAACATCCTCTGGGTCTTAGTGCTCTTCCATATTTTTCAGTGTCATTTAAGCGTGATTTTGCGTAATGGTAAAAGCAGCATTTATTCAAATCTACAACTAGGAAAATACCTGTAACATGTTATGTATTGGACTTTTATAAAAGTGTCAGTAAAGGGTTTCAAAGTCATTTTGTGTTAAAGTAGATTTATAATAATCTGGAAACGTGCATAGCCTATTTAAGTGATCAGGACCTAACGTCTGTTGAAATGGATGCCCCAGATAACTGCTGCTATCAAATATTTACACTACACTACACTTCCTATCAACCTTTTCTTTTTCATAGAACATAATTGCAAATTGTTTCCTGAGTCACACAGCAGCTGCCTTTGGGCTAGCCCAACTCTTTTCATTTCACCATCTCTCCTGCCTTCACTTGCTTCATCTGTTTACTGGTTGTGACTTCATAACATAGTACAAGTGTTTTATCCCTGAAGACAAATAATCTTTTTAGGCCAGCTTTTTCAGAACAACAACCTTACCTCTAATCATCTGCATTGTTGTATTTGGCTGCTTAGAATCTATGGTTTAGCAGTTGTTATATCGGTTAGGTTAGCTTGTTGGTTGTGAGTACTTGAATGTAACAGTGAGAGGATTGGCCACTGTGGAAGGTCCCCAACCAATAGCACAAGGAATTTAACATCTCTTTTGCATTGCCAGTGTGTACTCACTGAACACCTTGGTAAATAACATGGCATTCAAAAGCATCACTGAAAGCTCATTGAGAATCTTTTGAGTGCCCCATCGTTTGACAAATCAAAGGCTAATGAATGAACCACAGGGACAGGGTAACCATTTTACTCATAATCATGGCCAGGCAGTATTCCTTCATTACTGTTTGTTTATCTTTGCTGGAGTTCATGTGTCTCCAAGCCATCTGTTCCGGTGATTCTTCTAAGAGTGTAACATTTGAGACCCAACCTCAAGTGTGGTTACTGTTTGCAGAGGCAGGGCATGTTGTTTATATGGGGAGGACAGAACAAACCTGAGGCTGCATCTCTTTAAATACCAGTTCACGCCGAGTTGATCTGGGCATTAAGAAGAGCTAATACTTTAAATGTTCCCTTGTTCATCTCAAACTCAGTGACCATGAATAATGTGCAGAAAGCACAGCTACATTATGAATGGCTTGTACTGTAGGTACCAGTGTAAACGTATTTCCAGAAGTTAGTATTTGCCTTATCTGCCTTATTTGGCTTTTTGTAAAAAGGCAATTTGTCACCAAATGCATTAGCACTTTAGGCTATTATGATATCACATTCTCTCCAAACCCTTTCTGCTTCCCATGTCCCCTCTGTATGTGTGTCCATTTCTGTTATAATATGCAGTTTATCCTCGTGTATAATCTCTGCCACACACACACACATAATCTAGCATTCACAGCATTCATGTCAGGTGTTTGTGCTTACCCACCCTCTGTATCTTGCCAGTCAGGATTGCAGGAAATGCAACAGTACTACAACAGTACAACAGACTTCTCTGCATTCATTGTGCATAAACCTCAGTCTTTGGTAGCTGACCCGAGGCCATGACATCTTGAAAGTACAAGGCACAGTAGGGTCCACTGCAACAGCCTGGGGGTGTTGAATGATTTATCTTCAGTTACTCACCATCAGTTTCACTGACCTGTTATTGACTGATGAGTTTTAAATCTTGAATCTAGGGTATTTAACCTGCCCATCATCAACGCATTAAGAAGAACCTATTATTTCATATAGACATACACATTTCATGAATGTTAAATATGCTGACTGCCATATTCAGCCATGTATTGATCATTCTTGAGAGGGAGACCAGATGGATTTTGAAGGGACGTATGATGCAGATAACTGAAAGCCTAGAATGTACCTTTTCCACATGAGACACAGGTCTCTGGCTTTGAATATGAATAAGCCAGACCATCTGGACATACTAAGTATATCTCCCATGAGACAAAGCTGTATGTTTGATGTATGTTTGAGGCCAGGTGCTGGTAAATATTTGCCCTCTTCAAAACTGTATCAACCAAAAGGGTCAAACAGTTTGTGATCATGTTTGTTGAAACGTTTCACACTTTCTGTGCTGTGCTATTACTGTAGGTGTGTAATCCGCTCAAATTTAATTTGACTTCCAAAGAACATAAAAAAACCTATTGATTCCCAGCAGTCTAGACACTGTGTCAGGATGGGGTGTAATACAAGATTATTTACAGTTTTGAGGCTGTCTGCGGTCAATCCAAACTGGCAGTGTAGCTAATGTTTCTGGGAACGTTCAAGGACTCAGGGTGTTTAAGCTGTATCATCATCAAGCTAAAACCCGTGCAAAGACAACTGCTGTAGGGAGGACACACTGCCACTCCCCTTACCCAGTTTGTTAATGGCAATGAAAATGAGTTCATTGCATTACAGCCACTTTATCTGATATGAAAAAACAAACTGAAAAGACCAGCGATGCATAGCAAATAGCCTTTCCCTAAATTACACCAATTAACTCTGACAATTATTTCTGTACATTTCAAAACATTGATGTGAAAGTGTAAGTGGAAATAAATGGCTGGTAAACTGGGTCTATGATAAAGAATAACAGATTTATCTTGTCTCTTGTATCTTGATACATCTGAACATATCAATGGTCATTTAAAAATGAAATGTATGATCCAAAAATATGCATCATGCTGTCCAATCTTACCCCTCATCCACTTTGCATGCAGGGAACATCCTGACCTGGATACTCTCAACATAAACTGCCACACATTTTAGAATCATGGCAGCATGTATGTAATGTCAAGGTCTCCATCCATGTACGTATCTACTGGGATTCATGAATTAGGCATGGAACATGCAGGCATGCCCTCTGGGGATGACACTCATGCATGGAGGTCAGGTGTTATCAATAGTCCTCCAGCGACCGGAAATGTGTTCACAGATATGAAGAACTGTGATGTCCGCTGTGGAGGAGCTGACTTTGAAGTTTTAACATGGCTCCTCAGGTGCTGTAATACTTCTTACTAAGGCAAAGTAAAAAATTGCATCATTTGGCAAAATGTCCACACAATGAAATGTTTATTCATTCTTTAAATCATGATAGAGTTGGTTAAGTATCTTATATAACAGATGGGCTGGGCTCACTGGGCTGAGTTTTTGCAGCATTTCATTTAGCATTTATTGTCAAAAAAGTTTCCTAATACAAATTAAAAGGGAGAACGCTGATGATGCAATGTTTTAATAGTTCAAGAGCCTTTTTTGAAGTATCTTTGTTGATTTATAGTTGATTTTTTATCACATTTTAATCCAGTTTAAAACCTCAGGTCAACACAGAAGAGTTTTCTGACCCTGTATTTCACATTGATCCAATATGTTGCTTATGCAGATCAACGTTTAAATGTTGTGTTTACCACTCTTCCACCTACTACTTCTGATTGATTTATTTACCCTTTCATAGTACCACATTAGACTGTAGTCATTAGTAGTAAGGTGGTCTGTGCACCATGATATGGATATACCTGATGATGGAGTTTGATCGTGGGAGTTTCCATACAAAGACAATAAAAGGCACTCCAAGCTGAGAACGACTAAACGAATTACATGTGAACCGATAAGATGCAGATCTGCTTTCAGCCCGCCTGTGTATGGCTCTAACATTGTTCGGGGAGATAAATTGAGTTATGAGATTTGCTAACTGCAGTAGATTATAGCCACGTGCTCCTGGTCTCTGGAAATGAATGGATGATTTCAATCCAATCCAATTGAAGGCACATTGTAAACTCATCCAGAATAGGGCCAAAAGATGTGTGCATTTCAAACATACATTATCCTTCTTTACTGGGATCAGTGAAGAGTAATCTGTTTCGTAGGAGTCTTCAGGTGGCACAGATACAATGACATGATACAGCAGCTTTGCTTTCAATGACTGCATTGTGATGAGATCATTTTGCTGTTTCGGTTTTGTTACTGTTTCAGCTAATATGAGTGAAATCAGGAGAGACTTCCCTTAATAAACTCTGCCTCCATCGTGGTGCATCTTCATCGCTCTTTCACCCATTTACATGTCGCACCACGCACCATCACAACCATGTGAAACTATACGGCAAAGCATTCAACATTGAGGTTTGACATGGGACTGATCCTGATCCTGATCCTTTTCCTGAGACCTCAGGTCAGTTTGACATGGTCCACCTCAAGACTAAGTACCTCTGAAGCCAATCTGCCATGTGAATGATCCAGCTCCAAATGCACCCTGTTGAATGATGGAGAGCCAGGAGGGTGTACTTTTGAACCAGCCCTTGAAATGGACTCCTGAGTCCTGAAGCTTCCTAATGATGTGTCCGAACGACTAAATGTCACATCAGACTTGTAAGCATACACCGTCATCCTTTCATCCATAGCATGCTTCTCATGGAAAATGTGCTTTTTTGTAAGTACTCCACAATTCTTATGATTGATAGGCTTCTCTTGATATTTCCTTGAACAGTCACTGCAGGAGTGCCCCAGGAGATGGACCGATTTGACAGATATAATCTTAATCTGAATGAACTGAACACGCTTTTACACTCATTTTCTATGGTGACATAGAAGAGATTGACACAGTATGGACTTCACGAAAAAGTTCAAGGTCCAGTATACTGCATGAAAAAATGATCTCTTAAGTCGTCCAGAGGGCCATTTTGTGCATATATCTACATATTCCACTGTTCTCTATTTTGTGGCCTTAGAAAACACATAAAACTGCCGTGCTCAGCCATAAAGGGAAGATGTCAATTGAACAAAAATTATGTGATTTCATCCCTAAGTAGAGCTGTCATTGCCATCTAAGTGGAGCAATTAGGCTAAGGATGACATACAGTATTGGGTCAGGCTGCTAGATCAGATTAGCATGCTAAAAATGTCACTGCAGGGAGCACAGCATGGTATTTGAGCACTAATGAATGGTTTGCAGAGTCGATGGGACTCCTTTTAGATCTGTCTAGAGACCTTCTGGAGATCATATTTTCATTTTCAGTTTGTCCCCCCCCCGCAGCTACCAGAGAGGAGCTTTCATTTGTGTCCTTACATTTACATTTTGTCATTTAGCAGACGCTTTTATCCAAAGCGACTTACAAGGATGTATACACATTTTACACTGATGGCACACTGCACATCAGGAGCAATTAGGGGTTCAGTGTCTTGCTCAAGGACACTTCGACAGGGAATCGAACTAGCAACCTTCTGATTACTAAACGACTTCTCTACCTCCTGTACCACTGTCTGCCCTGTCCTATCCATTTGACTTCAGTATGCACTTGTGTGTATGTGTGTGTGTGTGTGCATGTGTGTGGTTCATGTTTCTTCAAGTCATTTTCTGACAAAGAGGTTAGCAGATGATTGATCATCTGTCTTAACGACCCTTGGAGATTATGATAATTATTTTGGTTCCGGAGCTGGCAAGCAACACCCATTAGGGAAAAGGAATCCTCTCCATCTCCACAAAAGCATTTCCAGGGGTCGACTGTGTTCCATATCCCTCCCTCTCTTCGTCCTCTCTCTGTCACTCCAAGTCATCTTCTTTGAGGATTCAGTCTGTTCATCATGCTTTCCTCTTCTTCCCTCTTTTAAGAAGTAATCTACTGTTAATTGAGATCATTTTCCATTTAATAGGGAAACGATTTCAAAGAAGCTTCCTTGGGACCCCCTTGTTTGCCAGCAGTTGATCTGGGCATTATCAATGAGCTGACTCCACTAAATGATGTGGCCCAACTTGAATGAAGTTTGACGAGACAAAAGTGTCTCAATAATGAAGAGAATGAAGAGAATGCAACAATAATGTAGGACAGGAGTTTTGAAATTCCCCAGGCAGGCATCTTTTTTTCTGTGCTGTAAAGGTCACTTCATTTTGAGGAGTCATATCGTTCAGCCACCGTTGATGAAAGCCTTTTTTTCAGAACCCCAGGTAATTCTCTGTGGATGGAGAAGTGCTAATAGCTTACAAAAGTGAAGGTGAGGTGGTGTGCGGATTCTCAAGTGGAGAACTTCATTGAAATTCTGGTGATTTTCCCACCGTGTCTGAGCCGTATGAAAATGCAGCCTGTGGGTAATCATGCCTGGAGAGGCCCCACAGACCCCCACAGCTGCTCTCCCTCAATAACAGACAACACTCAACACACCTAATCTAATAGGCCAAAGCTTTTTATACCGGAATGCATCAAATAGATTAGGCTGTCTTACTATAGGCTGGATAATATGCATCTGACATGGAACCATTCAAAGAATTAGGTTTCAGTATCTCCTTTAAAAATTGGTCTGATCTTTAAAATATGCATTTTGAATAGTAAAGAGGATGGCTGTTACTTACAGGCATCAAAGCTACCTTCGAATGGCTTTCAACGGCTAATGGCTAATCATGTGCAAAAGTGTATGTACAAGGAGAAGACAAAGTGAAAACTGGCTGTTGCTCTGAAGGTAGAGATTTGTCCAGACCTCTGATCTCAGGAGTTGATATTCACTAATATAATTATTTGATTTATAAAAATATATAACATAATATAATATGACTATAAAATACAGTATGTGGAGAACAAGCATGCAAAACAACATCAACAACAACAACAAAGCATAACTGAAATGCAAATACATTTTGATTTCCCGTTGCAGCTGGATATTAATCATAAATTCATGTATGTGAGACGGGCTGTACCCTGTCTAAAGTGATTCTCTCACTTTATGGAGGGAGGGAGCTGTGATATTCTTGTGGTGGTGGTGTGTCTGGGAGCGGAGCAGGCTTTACACTTTCTTTTGGTAGAGCAGATGAAAGTAGAACTCGTGGGAGGATTATGACGAGATCAATGTGCATTGTTTTGTGAGAACAACCGAAGCAGCAGGGACTACAAAATCACCCCCCCCCCCCCCTCTACCCACATTTGTTTGTTTTAATGACTTTCAGCATCCAAATTCACAGCTAAGTTGCTATCTGAATGTCTCATTATGCAATTACAATCTAATATCGAGGCCTGCATCCACTGGTGAGATTTAACGCTGGTGAAGTATAAGTGTCAAGCGAAATGAGCTTGCTGTCCAATCCCTTTGAAACTTTGCTAAATCTAATGATATTGCGCAGTGTGTTTTTCCTATGGTTCAGCAAACTCCTATAGTTGGCTGTAGGAACTCTGCACATCTTCTGAACTTACTAGATAGCAGTAAGGAGTTTAGCCCATTCACTGCAAATTCAAAAACAGGACCAATATAATCATCCTTAGATGGCTCTTTTAAGTGTTATTACAGGTTATATGACACTGCATAATTTTGAGCGATAGACTGCCATGAATGTAATATGGTCATAATACTATATCTTAATTGTATGATCTAACAACCTTTGCTGATTTTCTGGCCCACTAAGCACGAAAGTGCCTGTCTTTGGGTACTTTTTCATTACGAACTTTAAATGAGCTATGAAATTGAACCCCTTCATTTTATACTTTAAATATACTCAATTTGAAAATACATTTGTGCACATATTGCCCCTCTTAAATATTAAAATGCGTCTGAACACTTAATTTCTGGAAACAAACAGACAAACAAACAAACTAAATATGTTGATTAGGGCCTTAAACCGTAGAGCTTTACATATGGGGTTAATTAGGAAAGGATTAAATAAATGGTTAGACAGCACATTAAAGAGCTCTTGAGGGGATCCTCAACCACAATAAGTGCACCCATACGCATTAAGGGATTCTTGTCTAGTGAAAGATTAGTGAAAGTATATTTCAAGGACTTTTCATAACTTTATTTTTAGTATTGCTGCTTTATAATTCCCATTTAGCAATGTATCAGGGGTACTGAGTGGCAACATGCTTCATATGTTCAAATTTCTCCTTCAAACTTAGGTAGTTAAACACATCATTCTGTTTAATCACAAAGGATTAGCACATTTTAAAGAATTCTTTGTCTGCATGGCCATGTACTTGTACACTATGTGATGGCACACACTGGTACTCTACTGCCACCTTGTGGACCACAATTTTTTTCAAAATTGCATCCAGTTGGTGCTCAGCAATAGATATATTAAGTTACACCACAATGTCTTATGCATTCAGTGTAGATAACTGCAACTTTTTAGATACTTTTAATTTATGGTTCAAGTCTATTCTAATCGGCTAGAATGACCATGTTATTCCTTGATCATCCATCATCGCATCGAAAATGCCTTTGAAGCTGAGTGCAAGTTTGTGTTATCTGGGAGGGCCTGGTGCTGCCAATGACCCTGATTACTTTCCCAAGCAATTATCTCAGCACAGCCCTGCGCTTGTAGCTTTATCTGTAAATAATGTCCATGTTGACCTTTTTGTTGCCTCCTCGCGTAGTTTGTGTGGTCCAGTGGAGGACCATAATAGACCCAGAGTGGGTGCATTTTGTTAGCTCCGGTGGATCTTTCAAACCTACACCAAATATTAATCTGCTCACTGTCACACCGGCTTGGGCATATTTGGGTGGTAAGTTATTGCTCTCCAGCGAAGGAATATCTGAATAATCTAAAATACAGGTTATTGGCTAGAACGTTGTTTTGTGGTGAGTTGTTTTAATCCATTCATAGCATTAACGTTCTGCATGTTTCTTGTGTGGGGGAAAATAATTATTGTACTCTTTCTGATGGAGACTGTCTTTCAGTTTCAGTTTAAAGCATAAAGAGGCTCTGTCTGAAGATATTTCGATTCATTGCTTGTTTGCATCAGTGCCATTTTTTGCAAGTTTTTGTGCACCCAAGTTTCAGTTCTTTTGTCCTTTACTGTCATTTTATTGTGTGTACTCCCATTTTGTGTTTGATCTCATTACATGAGTGCAGTTTCAGTTTTGCTGCCACAGGATTTCAAGGTGAATTAATGTGGTCTGTTGTGTGTGTGTGTGTATCATGCCACAGTGGTGCAGTCTGCATGCTGGCAGTGTCTCAGGAAGCACAGAGACATGCTTTCATCGTGTGTGTTAATGACCATCCTGGGACTGACGCTGGTGACTTCAGCCTACGGCCAGCAAATGTCCGAGGAGCCGTGCTCCATCCAGATCCTCGTCCCCGGACTAAAAGGTGCAGAGCCAATACATAGCACATGAGTCACCAGAGGGAATTCTGCCAATTGATTGTGAAAGTAGCTGGGAGAAAAGTGCTGTTCCATGGAGAGAGTTGATGTGTTTTTCACTGTGAATGTTTTTCACTTTCATGAATGACTCCCCACAGGAGAGGCTGGAGAGAAGGGAGAGAAGGGAGCGCCAGGGCGGCCAGGAAGACTGGGTCCCCCCGGAGAGACTGGTAGGGCCTTGAATGAAATCTTTCTCCATGTGTTTTACAGGGATATGATGTTGCAAATGCACCATGGATGTTGTATGTACCATTACCATACATAGGAGGATCATTTCTGTGGATCTATATGTGTTGGCTTTGGCAATTTAGTAACATTATTATGTAATAGGTTTACAGATAGAGAAACTATTTAAAAAGCACATTGTCAAGTGTTTTTTTTTTTTTTAGATTTGTAGAGTTGAGATGGTTTGGGGTTTCATCTAAAACATGCTAACTTCATCAAATACTTGAGTGCCAGATGAATATGTAAATTATCCTATGTAGCTACATTTAAATATATGTGACAAAAACCACAAGTATTTGGAAAGAGATTCAGATGATGTGGTCTGAGGATTATCACATCATCATTTGCATTCCTGCAGTTGACAGCATGAGTGATGTGCTGCCTGGTTAGAGCCTGCTAAAGAAAACCAGAGCTGCCGCATGTTTACTGAAGGGTCAGAGGTCGGTGCAGACCACAGAGCGTCTACGATCACACGTCTTGGCCACTGCTTTAATGAGGCCAGGATTTCTCTCAAGCTGCTGGGATCACACTCTAAATAATTGCAAATATTTTTTCTGGTTATTGGTAATTGTATGGTCTACATAACGGGACAAAAAAACAATCTGTTGTCTTCCAGGTGCTCCTGGACTCAAAGGACAGAAGGGTCTCATGGGTCGGTATGGGAAAATGGGTCCTCCAGGACATAAAGGTAAAATAACATCTAATCTCTCAATGTTAACTGTTATTTTATGAGAGTGATGTAGATAAAATGTGTCACTTCGTCAGGTGAGAAGGGAGACATGGGAGATCCAGGACTAAAAGGCCCTGATGGAGACCCAGGTAGTACACATCCTTACTTTGGGATAACCTGGACTCAAAATATACTGTATCAACAGAGCTGTTCGTGAGTTTACTTATGAACATCTACCCCTAGGGCTTCCCTGTGAATGTGCACCTTTACGGAAGATGATTGGTGAAATGGACAACCAGGTGGCACAATTAACCAATGAGCTGAAGTTCATAAAAAATGGTATGTTCTATTGTTTAGTATATGTAAAAAGATAAGCTGGAACTGTGTTTACATGTAGTAATTTTGTAGCCTGGGTCATAATGATGTAGATAAATGATCAGGCTTCCAAACAAACAATTACAATGCACTGCTCATTTAAGTTAGATACATAGACAGTAAATATTGCAAGGTTCAGCCAGATTGCAATTTTCCTCACCATTACCTGTGCTCTGCCTGTTGTTTGAAATGCAACTCTATGAACATCTTGCTGTTTTTAGTGTGGTTTTAGAAATACAAGTGCTCATTTTATGAACATCTTGCTGTTTTCAGTGTGGTTTTAGAAATACAAGTGCTCATTTTTCAGCCCTGCCCTCCTCTGCAGCTGTCGCTGGCATCAAAGAGGTAGATGGTAAGGTCTACCTTCTGGTCAAGGAGGCCAAGCGTTACCTAGATGCTGAGGCCTACTGTCAGGGGAGGGGCGGACATCTGGCTATGCCCAAGGACGAGCGGGCCAACACGGCCATTGCAGGGTACATCACGGAGGCGGGCCTCGGCAGGGTGTTCATTGGCCTCAATGACTTGGAACGCGAGAGCCATTTTGTGTATGTGGAGCGGTCTCCCATGAGCACTTTCAGCAAGTGGCGGGAAGGAGAGCCAAACAACGCCTATGAGGATGAGGACTGTGTGGAGATGGTGTCTACAGGAGAATGGATAGACGTGGCCTGTCACCTCACTATGTACTTTGTGTGTGAGTTCGACAAAGACAATGTCATGCAATAGGAGAGGGAAGGTGAACAGATGGGTGGACAGTCCTGTCTTTTTTTTTTCTTTATCGTTTTACTGCTTTTTCAGTGATTGTTCCTCACAGATGCCTACAGATCCCCGGAGAAATCACAGAGTGTGGGATACGAATGGATGTGCGTTTTGGGACCAATACGTCATATACCTTCATTAAGTCTCATGCATTCAGTGGGGAGTGTTTGGATGTCAATGGGTCTGAGAAAAGACATTAATATTAGGGTTCTTATTTTGTCCTTTTCATTTATGTCACAGTTATTAGAAGTTATAACAGTCATGAGACTCGCTGAAAAGCTAAGTGGTTTAAATTGCGTTGATGACAATATAGTTGATATGAGTTAATAACTGAAAACATCAAATATATTTAAGTAAAGAACAAGGATGTTTATTAGTTTGTCAAACATGAAAGATGTAATTATTTTGCTGTTATTTGCATGTAATAACTTGTAATAACTAATAACTTTGTGATGTCACCCACTACATGCTAATTATATAATGTTTTATATAGATTAGGTCCATGTGTGAGACTACTAAAAGTGACATCATGTGCGAGCTTTTGTGAAAAAAATTCAATTTTGCCATAAAGGACAGTTTATCCTAATGATGATAATAAAACTTCCCTAAAAATAAAACTAACTTGTCAGTGATGTGTGGCCTTGCTGATCTGGTTGGGAAATTGCTTCCACCTAGTGGATATAATAAAGCAGAGCAACAAGTGACTGGGACCTCAGGTTAACAATGCTGGCAGGGACCACAGTGGGATACAGTATGCATCTTGGCTTGTGTGGTCTTCATGGGATCAGGTTGTTTGGAATCAATAGTGTGACCTTTTCTAAATTGAATAATACAGCAAGGATGTGTAAGATGAAACGTATACTTGACTATTCTGCTTATTTGACCGGGAAGGCTGTGGTTGACTAGACAGCGGCAACTAGAGCCTCTCTAAGTCATTGTGTGGAAAGTCAGAGCACTGATAAGCAAGTGTCTATGTGCGAGGTGTTTATGAAATGTTGTATGAAATTTAGAAGTGATGATATTCAATATATTATATTGTGCTTAATGTATATCTTACGGAGCATTTCACAATGCCAGCACCAGCGTGAAGAAGTCATTTTTCCAAATAGACCCATCCACAATCCATACAATTGCAGTGATATCTTTTAGTTGTGAAAAGGACATTAGTTGTTTTGTTGTTGCATTTTTAAATGTTTGTAAAAAACATTTTCTTTTGCAAAATGAACTGTTTTGCACATAAACGTGTGTTCATGCAGCTTACAATGTCTATAGGGTTGATGTGTATAACAAAATTCAGCTCAAGTAAGAACATTTAGTTGTGTTCAGATAGCCTATATCAAATATACACTAGGCTACAACCTACGTGTAGGCCTACTATGTGGGTGTTAAATCCTGTAATGTATGACACTCATCCCAGTTGTAATAAACAGATAACTTGAATATGTATGACATGGTTCAATCAATTCCCATTCATGTGTGATATGATTGCCAAAATAATGAATTATTAACATGCAGATTAATTATGCATTCCACTGACCAGGAGTTGTCTGGCCAAAACCAATTAGCTGAATCTCTTGTTACCTCCACCACACACAACTACAAGATAAAAAGGTGATTCTAAATGGCTTGGGTGTAAAATGCATTAAGTCTTTTTTTTTTTTTGACTGACACACATTTATTCAAAAGACCTCACTTTCCTTTATTCTCTTTTTACTCCCTGTTATCACAACAAATGCCTTACTTTTGAGTTTTACACAACCTGATCTGAAGTTTAAAAGTGCCTTCTAACATAGCTTATGCTATATAATTCTTAAAATATTCACACAAAAAGCTTCTGACTGTGGCTAAAGCTTAGGCCTACAAGGTGACGTTTTGAAGAAGGGATACTTTTTTAAACAACCTGCTACATCGTGACCTCACGGTGATCTGTTTAGAATAAATTCCACTACTAAACGCGCGCTTTTCTACTCGTTTCCCTGGAGACACCTTAAACAACATCCAGATTCGGTGTTTGCTAACGTTAGCCTCTCAAGGAGTAACGGTACATGGAACAGTAGTAGGGTATCATTTTATTCTAGGGTAAAAACGGACACCCCAGAACAGGGCACCTGATATGACGTTGCTCTCGGCACGGAACATAAAACCTCATGAGATAACGCAAGATCCATAGTTTTGCCATTTGACCTCAATGGTTTAGCGAATGAGCTGGCTAGCTAACGTTACAAACTTAAGTTAACTGGCTAGCGTGTTAAAATAACATGCAACAGCACAAACAAACAATGCCTGGCTCATCAGGTAACGTTAGGGCTCTACCTCCTCCCTCGAGGACTGTAGTCATGTACAGGAATGGAGATTCTTATTACCCTGGAAGGAAGATTGTCATCAACCACCGCCAAATGTCACATTTTGACAGCTTTTTAAGTTTAGTTACATTTGGTGTTGAGGCACCATTCGGAGCCGTGCGAAATATTTACACTCCGCGGGAGGGGCACAGGATACTTGACATGGACCATTTTCAGCATGGGGAGACATATGTAGCAGCTGGAAGGGAACGGTTTAAAAAGCTTGAGTAGGTCACTCATCCTTCACATATCTTGGCACTTCTTGGAAATGTTGCTGGACTTTCAGTAATCCATGTCTCTACAGTAAATTAAGTAGGCAACGTCTAATTGTGTCGGAAATAACACTGGTTGCTGAAAACTGTCACTGTCAATGGAATGATGAATTTGCATTAAGATGACCAGTTTCCCACCATTTAGGAGCAGATACAAGTCCAAGTAATGCTGTTGCTTCTTTTCAAAATAGCTACCTACAAATATCAACGATGAAACCACCAAGAAAGAAAAAAGCAATGGTAAGGCAAACAACTGTGGGCCTGATATGTCTGATAGTTGGGAATAGTGTTGCCATTAGTGACAGTTGGAATCATTATGAGTGAACTGTAGTCTTCACAAGTTTGTTGTAGTGTCACTATAAAGCTTAGCTGTAGAAAAGCAGGAAAGCTGGCTGTTAGTTTATCAAAACAATGCACTTTCATCTGCCCTGGCTGTTATGTTCTTGACACATTTGACCTCTTGTGAAACCACATAATCTCATTTTAATAAACCTCCCTGGGAGATATTTCTTGCTTTGAAGTTTCTTGCTTGCTTGAAGTTACAAACAACAAGTGTCTTGCTTTCTCAAGGCCTGGCTGGCTAGCATTAAGTTCTGTAATACCCAGTTTGTGTTGTTTCACAGATCGTGCCTGTAACTCACAGCAAAATATTGGTTCCAGCTCGCTGCAGGAGATACATTAATGAGTCATGCACCATCAAGTAAGTCCTGAATTCAGTGTCACCATGCAATTGCTTATTAATGCGGTGCAGTACTTAAGTGTCGTCATACATGAATGCTAAAGTGAAAATATTTGCAAGGGAATGCATTCTAGAGCAAGAATATGCTGGGTGAAAGACATCTATGATAGTCTGCACAAAAATGAGCCTGCAAAATATCTCATTCCCCTTCTGTAGCTGTGTGCACAATGGTGTTGGAAAGACTGTGGTTCTCAATGTCACATATCGTCATATTTTGTAGTGTTTTTACCAACGGAGATATCTTGGTTCCACCATTCCGGATACTGATACCAAAGTACACTCTCAAAAGCTGGGAGCATGTACTGGCCATGGTAACAGAGAGGGCATGTCTGCGCACAGGAGCTGTGCACAGGTGGGTTCTATTGAGCCAAGGATGTTGGAAAGACTCGTATGTGTGTATCTAAGGTGGTTCTAAGTATCATAGGGGTGAGACTACTGCGTATTACAATTGTTAAGATAAACCAATGCATGCGTTTCTTCAAAAAAGGATATGCACATTAGATGGGACTCCTTTACTCAGTGGCGCAGAGTTAGAGAATAACCAGTACTACGTGGCTGTGGGGGTTGAGAGATTCCGACACTTGCCGTATTTCCAGTGGGTTCCTAACAGAGGAGTCATTCGAGATAAGGGGTAGGTAAACCTAATATTTTGCTTTCATTTTGATTGTTTCTTTTTGTAATTCAGTTGACTTGTTCTGTCATCTGAGTCATATGTTTTTCTTCCTGTCTACAGTGATTTTCTAAGGAAAAGGAAACAAGGAAAGGAAGTTGTAAGTATTATAGGACACTGTTACATAGTACTTTGAAGTTAACTGAATCTTGAGCAAAGTCATTAATCCTGGCAGTACAGAGAAAATCATTTAGATGGCGTTTCAGTGCAGCTTATAGACCAAACTCTGGGTTGAGAGAAACATATCCTCTGGCTTTTATGTTGGACTGTTTGTTGTGCGGAACAACAGATTGTTGCAAGATATACTACATGCTCAGCATTTCAATGATGCCCCCGCTCGACTCACACAGCGGCGGTGTGCGATCTGGATTGGGACATTCCCTTCATCAATCACTGTCTGAATGAGGCATAGAGTTCCTCTCACCTTGCTCTCTGATGGCTAATCCCGGTGCGATGAGCCGGGGGCCACTTGATCAAGTGCACAGACTTCTACTGGGGGAACAGATTTACCAGTGGAGCACAATTGAAAAGCTCCCACGCTCCCACAGAAGGGCTAAACTGCATTGTGATGAAGTGGATAATGTAAGTGTATAACCAGCCTTCCAGGAATGGAGAGAGAGAGAAAGAGTGTGAGAGAGAGAGAGAGAGAGAGAGAGAGTCAAAGACAAAGATGAGGCTCCCATCTTAACCAGAAGTGAAGGACAGAACATGCAAGCTCTGCCAGATGATTGAGAACAGGCTGACGTGAGGCTGTGACAGCCGTTAGCGGTAAACATGAAAAATGACGGGCCCACGTGACAATTTACGTGACAACAGAACGCACACATTTCACAATTCAGGTAGTATTTTCAGATTAGTTTACCATGCTCCATCAACCTGATTGAAATGTGGAAATCGCATTATCTGCAGGGGAAAATGGTGAGAGTGAATGTCATTAAATCCAATTATGGGCTAATCTTCATAGTTTTTACTTTGTTTAACTAGTCAGTGGCAGTCATGCATTATGATTGGATTGTGACAGCCATGTGTCGACTCCAGCTGTCCATATATTTCCTTTTGTTAATACACAACAACCAGGTGTATATCTTATTGATATAGTTACTTTATTTTGAATGCGATTTCATGTCTGGTCTTTTTAATGTCTATGTCAGCGTCTCACTGTTGTAATGACATTCATTGGAAAGCACAGGACAGAGCAGTGAAGTACAAACCAGAAGGGGGAGACAGAGACTCACCGATACCAGTGGCATTTCATAATGTTCACAAGTTATTCACCTCATGTCTACCAGTCTCCTGTGTGCATGATGTCATTGTGCATAGTGTGGAGAAGGGGGGAAAAAAATAGAAGAGCACCAAACCCCAGCCTACACTGCTGTGCATCACTAATTGTGAGGTTATCCCAGAGCGACTGTGTGAATTATGGAATTGAGTGCCTCCCTGGCAGCTTGCGCCATAAGCGAGGTGGTATATCAGGCTTGGCACACTGCTTCAGACCCTGAATGCCATGGCACCAGCAGTCGGTGAAGTCACAGATGAAAGCACCGTCTTTCCCATTGGCGGCACAGATGCTGAATGCAGAAAATGCAGTGGAAGGCAGTGGTGCAGAAAGGAGGAAAGAGGGGCAAAGAAAAGAGGAAAAAAAACAACCACAGCACAAAAAAAGATTTCATCCTGTCACTTGCAGTCCATTTAACACCAGTCTGTTGTGTATTGTAGTATCTGAAGCAGGTTCTGGAACTAGTCAGCTGGGTTGAAATTGACATCCCTTGACATTACTGGTACGTCACCTTTTGCTTCCTCCTCTGTGACCTCATGCTTGGGGAAAAAGTGGAGTGGTGATCCTAGGGGGATGGGTGGTAGGTCCACCATCCCCTGCCACCTATACCACCCCCCCTCCCCCCTGCACCCCCGCGTCCAGCCCAGCCAGGCACCAGCAGGAGTGGCTGGCTGCCTGGCTGATACTGCAGGCCGTGTCCATGTCTTCATGCCCGACTCCCATGGCTGCTATCATATCACCGCGTCCTCCCCGTGACTCCTCCGTGCTGCCACTTGAGAGGCCGGAGATGACACGCTTCTCCCTTGCGGAGACTTCTCACGCTGATTCCAGCCAGACTCGCCGGCTGCCCGGCAGGATGCAGCGCCGCAGCGGCACGCGGAAGACGAAGCCGTGATCTCAGCTTTTCCATCTCAGGGTCGTTAATGGGCGCACAGTGGGCACTGGGGACGCGGTACCCCTTGCAGTCAGGGCACCACATAAAATGTTGGTTTCACCTCCTGTTTCCTGCTCAATGTTTGTGAAAATCCCTTTTCTTCACCTCATTATGCAGGTTTTTTTTTTCCTTTTGTCTTTTCTTTTGTTTGATTTTCACCTCACTGTCAGTCGTACAAGTTTAGCTCATGGGGCACTGCATGTGTGACACTGTGGCCCTTTTGTTCCTCCGGCTTGTTTAAGACAGCAGAATTTTTATGAACTTGTTTTCAACCCAGTCTACGTCAAATACGCCTGCGGAACTTATTTTTTTTGACCTATGTTTTATTTTTCTCTTGCCAGCCAACAGCTGTTGAAAATCAAAAGGATGTTGGACATAGTTCGCCTTTGCATTATATAAAAGAAAAACAGCAAACAAGCAAACCAGTGCTATTCCCCAGACCCTGTGTTAGCTGGCTTGCAAACACTATTGCCTACTGTGTGTTCTTGTGGAATGCGAAGATCAGTAAACTGCCCCCAAGCCAGCCTCTACACTGAATCAACTAACAGCACGCAAACACACTCACACACATAGAAAGAGGGAGAAAGGGTGGAAGAGAGAGAGAGAGAGAGGGAAGAAAAAACATTAAGTCTGCTCTTCTTCTCCTTCAGTGAGAGAAGCGCCTCACCTCACTACCTACAGTACAGAGGAGATGAGCTCTCAACTGGCTGCCAGGGGAAAATTGTCTTTTGTGAGGGAGCATTAATTCAGATGTATACCCAGCTGTCTGCGCGTCACTCTGAACTCATCTGCCCACTGTTTTCTCTCTCATTCTCTCTCCCTCTCCCTCTCTCTCTCCTCTTCCCCAAGCCGCTCTCTTCCTCCCCATCAATAGCTGTCTGGCGTCTGCTAAGAATAAGTTATTTTCTGGAACTCCCCTTCCCTTTAAGTTTGTTTGGATTCTCATTGTTTGATCTGGCTTGATAAATAAGACGAATGAATTTAGAAATTCATGGCTGCCCCATTTCATCAATAAATGATTAGTTGGTGGTGCTCTCCCGTGATTGATAGGTTGTGTGCAGGATGTATTGGAACCAGATGAATTCAATACAGTGTTAGTCGCGGGGGAGCTGCAAAGCATATCAGCTCATGAAAAACTGAGGTCAATGGGGGAAAAGAATATAAAAAGGTGGGAAAGGGAAAAGACACATGCTTTTTGTGTATCTCAATGTGTGCGCGACTGTGTATGCCAATCATTGTGTGTGCCCCAATGTGTGTGTCTGTGTGAAAGAGAGAAACCATTTGCATACAGGAGAGAGCTTTTACTACGGTGCGCAGCGTTTAACAGCAGGCGTGGTGTTGTGAGAAATTGTGACTGTGAGATTTGTAAGGGCTACAGGTTGTAAGCTTTAATTCCGGGGTGTGTCTCTTGTTTTGCTGTAGTCTGTTGTAGATGGCCGAGACCCATCTCCCTCCCGGGAAGAAGAGCCGGTGCGTGTGGAACCCGGGTTACGGGCCCTGCTGCCTCAGTTCTACTCCAAGTCCCAGACAGCCAAAAAACCGATGCGGACTTCCAGAGTTCCGTCTCATTTCTCAGTGGGGGGTAAGCAGTGAAAGTCTATACTGTAGATACATCTCCCCGCAGCAGCTGTGGGCTTGCTTCCCCTCTCTGGTGCCAGGTCGCTGTGATATGAATTGGACCTGTTGTTTTTGTTGAAGGCAGCAGTATTTTCTGTGTGTGTGTGTGTGTGTGTGTATGTTTGTGTATCTGTATGTGTATGTATGTGTGTGTGAGAGAGAGAGATAGAGAGAGAGACAGACTGTGTGGTGGGCTGTGTGGCGTTCTATTTGTATGTGTGCTTGCTTGTGTACGTGTGTGTGTGTGTGTGTGTGTGTGTGTGTGTCTGTGTGTGTGTGTGTGTGTGTGTGTGTGGTATACAGCAGAGATAACAAGGGCTTGTGGTAGGGATTACTTTGAATTCACGAGCTGTTCTCAAAAGACTACCTACATCAGGGGAACACGCTGCCTGTCTTCTAGAGAATCCAGCCCTACGAGGTGCATATTAAAGCAAACACAACTTCAAATACCATCAAGCACCATGCATCATGGATGAATTCAATCAGGCCATTTTGTTGGAAATGTATGCGGGAAGCCTTGTTAACTGTGCCAAGAAAAACAAAATGCTCCAATTTTCCGCTGATGGGGAATCAAAACTGATCATGAGTAATTTATCACAAATAGAATAAAGGCATCAGCTTATAAACCTGACATTCTAAAATGTTATATTTATAATGATAATAATGTCAGTGACAGTTTTTTGGAGATCTACCAAGTGTCATCAAGCCTGTCGACAGTTAAAGCCCTGAAGCTTGTCATCTTGCATTTGTTTTTTTGTGTGTGCGTGTGTTTGTGTGTGTGTATGTGTGTGTGTGTGCGTGTAGGCACATACACACACACACACACATAATATATATATCTACACACGCACAGAAGCTCCAGAGTAGCTGTTGTATGGCAGTGGCTCATAGATACTCTGAGGTCATGGGAGCGAGTAATCGCCTCCATTCGAGAGCGGCCATCATTTTACGTGTAAGAGCCGAGCCAGCAAGTCCTTAGTGATGGAGTTGAATTTCCTTCCTCCACATAGCCACAACATTAGTGCCGGCCTGGCTGTCTGTGGCTGCGCCGCGCTCCGCGGGAATGGCTCGGCTCCGGTCTCCAGCCACTTCTTTCTCGGACACTTGATCATCCCTTGTGGCAGCGCTTCCTTATAAACCCGTCACTAATGGTTTTAGAAAAAAAAAGAGAGAACGAAAAAAAAAAAAAAAAAGGAAAAACTGCCCACCCTTTTCCACAGGCCTCCTCTTAAACACATCAGCTGGCCTCATAGGGATAATTAAGCATGCGATGTGGCTGAGTAGAGCTGAGATCACCTCGGAGGGAGCCCGTCTTTGGGCTGCTCGCTGTTAACAAATAGCGCCTCACCATGAAGCATCATGTGTGGCTAACTGTGTTGCTTGGCTCGCCGGGCAGAAAAGACCTATAATATCTGTGCTTGACTGTGCCTGGAATAAAATCAGTTTAATATGGGTTGAAACTCAATGCAGTTCATATATTTACACTGCTATATATACAGCGCCTCATGTTCAGACACATTCATCATTGACATCAGTGGCATCCAGTTAACTTGGAATTAAAGTGCATTGCCGGACACTAGTTTAGATTTTGTATTAATTCGTAGTATTAGTATTAGTATATAGTGTAGTGAAGTATTTCTAATAGTAACAGCTGTTTTCTTGCCACAACAGTTTTTTTTTTGCTCCTTCCTACCATTTGCCCCCGTGATATATCTGCTAATCCTTGATTTCTCACAAGTCTGTCTTGTGGCTAAAAGTCAACTTGAATAGAGGCTAGACAGTGTTTTTGCTTGGCACAGCATCAGAGGGCCAACCCCCCCCCCCCCCCCCCCGATCCATTGTGACAAGTTCTTCTTTTCACATTCCCATCGCCAGGCAAGATGCTGCCCGTTTCGCCTGTGCAAGCACTTCATTATTATACATCAGCACTTGGCGTGATGCTTGTTGACTCGCTGGCCTGGCGTGTTTGTGAAAAAAGCTGTTGTTGTTCTGTGTATTCGAAGAGTTAAGCGTCTCTGGCAGCCTCTTGGACCTCATAGTCTCTCTGTGTAAGCGGTGGCCAAACTTGTGACAAAGACGTGCGAAAAGGCTTCCAGTAGCCGCCGACTCTTTATGTCCACTTGAAAGAAATAAAGGCTCTGACAGGATCATTGATCACCTTTGAGACTTGGGGCCAAAAGAAAAAAAAAAAAAAAGGCGGAGCGAGGATATTGTGGATTGGCAGGCCGAGCTGGCTGCCAAATGGAGAAGAAATTGTGATTAATCACTCTCAACAGCAGATAGCGTGTTCAAAGCCAAGGACAGAAGAAAGGAAACAGCAGGAGCGGCCGAGGTGGAGGAGGATAGCCGAGTGCAAGTGGACCTGCCCATTGATCAGGTGAAGACCCCGCTCTCTGGATAAATACACACAGAGAACAAAGTGCACCAGCCCGTTAGAGGGAGAGACAAAAATTGCTAGTTATCCAATGATGTTAGATACACATGGACAAGCAGGTTTAGTTGATTTGTTTTGATAGCCTTTTGTGGGTTTATGGTTGGTTTGTCTGTTTTTCCCCCTCTGGGTACATGTTGGAGAAGAATACAGTAACTTATGTGAATAACATAGGCTGCTAATAAAATGTTAAGTTTTAGGAAACATCAATAGCCATATGGATTAGAAATTAGAACCTTCTGAATCCCTATATGTGTAGGTCAAAGCCAAGACGGTGGATGATGAGCAGTGTGACTACCCTCGTCCAGAGAGTGGTGGGAAGAGTCCTGCGAAACCTTTCCCCCGGAAGCTCAGTTCCAGCAAAACTCAGAAAACGCCACCAGCGGGCTCCAGGGCGGAGGTCAGTGTGGGCTGTCTCCTTCAGCAAGTTTTAGAGATATTTCTCATGTCCCTTGAGAAACACACATTAAAAACATTTCGCACCCCATTACATCCCTAAAACCTCAGCGTTTCTTAATAATCCATCTGGTTTATCAATTACGTATTAAGATTATTGAGCTACTGGCCGTGAAACTTTTGCTTCACTGTTGTCACTATAGGTGTATACTCAAAACATTACTTATATGGTATGTTCCTTCTAGACTCCTGCCAAAACTTCTGGGACTCCAGAGGAGCCAGTCGGTGACTCTAGGCTGAGCAAAGCAAAGGGATACCCAGTGAAAGCAAAAGTGCCAGCCCCAGTTACACCAGATGGGCCAGTGCAGTCGTCAGATGTTTCACCTGAGGAAACGGCAGAGGTAAGACACTTGACAAAGAGTACACAGGAAGGCCTAGATGTACACCTCTCTGCCCCTTGTCTTACCTTCCCTCTTCAGCTTCACCCCTCTTTCCCTCTGTACATCAACAGATTTGTGCTGAAAGCAACAGCAAAGTGTACTTTGTTCTCAGTTATGGCACTCATCCACAGTGGATGTCCATTGAGGTCGAATAATCTTTAAGTTGAAATATAATAATGTGAACCTCATAACAATAACCCACAATTGCACACAACAATAGACCGGGATATTACAATGCTGTGCAATTTCATATGCCTTTGAAACTGGAAGATATTGAGTCTTATTTAAACAATCAATAACACTCAGCATTTCATTTAATGAAAACTATAATTTTAGACAAAGGCCATTACAACCACAGGGGAATGTTGTGGTGCTGTGATTTTTGCTGTAGTAAGCGCTTTTGTAATAAAGATGTTCTTATTGGAGTAATTATTGACTTCGGGGAGCAGTTATTACCTTGTTAAAGACCTCATCAATAGCATTATTCATTACTTATCTAATTCAGTCACATATGAACAGCTGAATCAGAGCCTCTGTAGATCCTGAGAATGGCCTTGGCATAATACACGGCCATAATCTCCCCCCCATTCAGATCCAGCTAATTGGTAGAATCATCTTAACTGCTCCAAACCGTTTGATTTACAGTGTCAGACTAGAGGACCCTCTACAGCTGTGATGGTCTTCACCTATTCAATTCGTCCTGAACATGCGTGGGCTAATCGAGCCACACACACTTTACATTCAAGCAGAAAATTAACCCTAGCCTTTGTGTTTGCTCTGCGCTTGTACACAATAAATACTTTCTCATTATTTCCCCATGCCAAGGCCAATGTAATCCATTAACAATGTTTATTCCACATCACAATGGCACATGGAATAGCTTCTGAATAGATTCCACTTCTCAGAAGGTGGTTTGAATGCGTAACATTATAGCATGCTTGAATTGCTGTGTTTACTGTTGTCGCGATTCCTCTTAAGGAGAGGTTGCATCCTTAGAAGCCTACTGAAAAAATGCACTAACCCGTAGGCTGTAGGAACATCGTTTTTTTTTTACCTGGTTATTTACTCAAAGTAAGACCACAAAAGCTTGGACATTATATGTATTTTTCTTTATATTTACACAATGGAGAATTTTAATGTAAGGAATGGTATGAAGATGGAATTGATGGACGAACGTTGTTGAAAAAGAGGTTGTTCATGTTTTTGTCCGTCTGAAGTGATTCTACTGATGCACTACTACTTTGTGTTTTTATAGTTGACCAGTAAATTGTACTTAGGATTAGCAGTTATGTCTCTCAGACCATCCACAGCATTCTCCTCCTGTTTCCTCATCTCCTGTAATGAATGCTAATGGCTGATAGCTCACTTTTATGCCGTGAATCATACTCCAGCTGAAATTGAATGAAATTGGCCCTTACCAGAGACATACTTAGGAGACACTCTCATTATTTAAATCAATGGTTGTGTGCTTCTCGCGCTCAGTTCAAACGACAGACTCCCTGAGCCGAAAAATAATTGAAATGGTGATTTCTGCAGTGGCCGGTTAGGCCGATCTTAATTGGGACGCAGGCAGATCGGCCCTGTGATGTAGGAGCCAGTCGTAATGACTTAGACTCACAGACAATGCCGAGGCCAGGGAGAAGCAGGCCGAGGAGAGATTAAAAGCAAATAGAGGACCATATAGTGCGTGATCAATTGCACATGTTTGTTACCGGAGGTGACTGGTGTGATAATTGGCAGGAAAAACCTGCAGGGGCCAAGTTACACAGTCAGGCCAACATTCAGATAAATAGATATAAATCTGTTTATTCCTCAGCTTATCTGAATGATAGACTGTTGCTTTGTCCTCATGTGTTACGCCTAAGGACAAGAGACAGCGGTGTGGGGGAACATAATATACAAGGGTAGTAATGTGTATATGCCTGTGTAATGTTCTGTTCATGGTGGTGGTTTGTTTTGATTTTAATAATATTGGCTTACTTATCAGTCAGTCAGCTAAGCATTTTTTCTTAATTAATATTGTTAGATATGCCAGTGCGACCAGGGATGTTTGATCAATCGTCTTCCTCTTCTGCAGAATTTTGTGATAAAAATCAAATAGTTATTGATCGGGCCATTGATCTTCTCCCTTTTTGCCAATGCAGTATCTGTTCATTTATCTTCCGCTGTTTTCTGGCTACCATTCTCCAGCTTAGGTTAGCTGTTTTGAAGCCCCGCTCACACGCAAGGTCAACTATAATCAACCCCAGACGATGTCACTGGCTTCTGCAGCAAGAGGCACTCCTCCTGGCTTTTAGTCCCACTGCAATATACCATTCAATTACTGTTTATTATCTGGTGGCTAGTCATTAATCAGAGTGAGATGTTCTGGGATTCCTCACCGGGCCATTGAACCACTTAGAAAAACAGAGTTTTATTATCTTACTTTCATGGCCACAGACGCTGCAGTGTTAAAGACTGGTACACAGGATCCGCTTTGGTGTGTTTTATCTCTGGGTCCTGTCTGTTCCCCACCCTGACCGGTTAGGTTCCATACTTCCTGATGCATGACTTCACTCCCAGATCCCAGAAAATGAATGCGCGCAGATGTATTTCTTCTTATTAAGCATGGCCAATGTGCATATTAATTCAGATAAAATCAGATAGAATTACTTCAGTGATGCTTTGCATTTGCCCAGAACCATTAGATTATAGTCTAACCACTAGAGCTTAGCTAATAAGGACATTTCTGTGACACACTGCAGTAAATATGTAAATCACAGCCCTAGAAAAAAGAAGTTGGATTCATTAAGTTGGTAGTTTGGTAGCTTGGTTCTGCCGGTGCCTGTTTGAATTTCACAAATGACATGAGCGTTATATTTACACAAGCCTTAATGTGAGTGCTAAAAATGCTGTTTTTAGAGCAATGTAAATGGAACTAGATCAAAGCGTCAGATTCTGATTTATGTTCTAGAAGCAGAAAGTGGAGCGGCGAGCGTCAAAGCTGTGCGGAATACGGACACGGATGTCCAAGTTTTTCAAGGGTGAGTTCATCAAAGAGCTGTGGCATCGCGGCCCAAAGTCCCTGCAGCCCCAGCGAACACGATACACACATAAAGAAACCGCTAATACACTCCGTGTTACCAGCTTCCCTCCCATGTCACTAGATCCTCATGTGCAGGGCTAACATCTGGGAGAGCTTCCATACATTATAAATACCATCTGTCTTGAAGGTTACCTTTCCATCCCTGTGTCTTGGTGTATTATTAAGTACACCTGTACGCTGTGTGTTAGAGTGTTCCATCAGCTGCAACGAGACTCGTACTTTTTCTCTATTTTTCATGAGTCTTGTTGCAGGAAATCAGAAAGAGGCTGGTTTCTTTTGGAGCCCCTCGACTTTTTTTATTTGCGCAAAACAACACAAGCGTGGAAAAGATTGTGATGTTTTGAATCTGGTTCTGTAAAGACATGATTTGTGTACCGGGAGGAAGCGCGGCGTTGTCGGGGGAGTGTGCCTGGAATACTGGATATGCAATTTGCTCTAACAGGTTACAAAGAACAAGGTGTTTTGAGGGACAGACGGAGGCTCTGCCAATCTCCGTGTCTGAATTCCACTGGGTGACTTAAGTGAGAGGGATGGGGGTTATTACTGCAACTAAGCCATGGCTTTTTGGTTGGACACCAGGACCAATCTTCTACCCCACACTCACAGCAGGCTTCCCTATTATGTTGGAGCGATGTATCCAAGCCAAAGGCAAAATTTATATTCAACACCTCATCAGAACAGCATTTGGGCTTTTCTCGTTGGCACCCTGTGAATACTGAGCCGGGACCAAAGTCTGTCACGCAGAATCCTCCATTTGAGGAAGTTGATATAGCAGTAACAGAGTTTTACATTTGGGATGCTTGCTATGCAGTGGGCTGTCTTTGTAATCTTTCACTGTATCACACAGGTTGTCAGACAGCGCTTCAGGCTCGTATTGACTTGCTTCTTATCTCATGCGTGTTCGTCTCAGCGTTGTGTATTCTAGCAATGTTCTTGATCAATTTGAATGAATATGCTGTACCCCATATGTTTACCATGAAACGGAATGATAAAGTCCATAGGGTATGGGAAGCCTTTTAAATATTCACCAAGTGTCTGGGCTCTGCCACTGGCAGGAGCGCCTCTGATGATGCCCCCTTTAAGATCACACATTTCTTATGGAAGGTGCAAGTGTGGAGGCCCCTAAATGCCGTGTTACCACATAAAGGAAGGGGTGGTGGGTTAGATCGCTATTTATTTTGTTTGACAGCACAATTGATCACCACTAATGCCATTGATTCAAGACATATTTTGAGGCGCGCAAGGAATCTTAAACTTAACAGGGATAAAAAAAATTAAAAAAAACCTTAAGGCTTATGTCTGCTTTTTATCAAAATGTATACCACCAGGCCAGGTTTTTGAAAACCACATGGCGCTTTTCCAATGGGTGGAAACAGGAAATCTGTCGAATATCTGCTCTTGCTTTTGTTCAATTTGAAAAAGGGCCACTCGTCGAGGAGGCTCTCCTTCAAAAGTTATTGAAAAATACGAACAACAAGCTTGTAATTTATGGTAACGGTTAGCGCTGTGTGCCGCGAGTTGTAAACCATCGTGATTGATCTCAGACATGAAGATGTGTTCAGTCATGTCAGACTCGGCCCGGCTCTGTCCTGCATGCACACATGCAGCGGGGTAGCTGGCCCTGTCATGTTAAATTATACCGCACACAAGTTAATGAACAATGAATTTCAGTCTTCTCCGTGGGGGATCATACCTGAGTGATGACCTTTACGGAAGCCTGATTTTTACTTTTATTTAAATGTAAATGATCTGTGTGCGCCAACGATGTCGCTATTAAAGATGGGATATTTATCAAGGAAGGCTTGCTACTGGTGGTGGTGTTAACTAGTGGATATTTCATGTTTTTGTTTTCACAACTGTTTTTTTCTTGTGTTTTAGACAAAAACAAAAAGGAAACATCGACTACAGAATTGGATGACGTTGATCCAGAGGTATGTCCAAAGCTGTCAACATTTGTTATGTTTTGATTGTATATTTTATAAGTCCTTTATATATTTTACAATGTGGTTTATGTGTAATGGTTATGATGTATGCTTTGGAACTTGGGAGACTTCGCCACTGAACCTCATCGTTGACATATATAATATAGTACACGTTACTCATGCTTGAATCATCAGCTCCACTACATTTCATGTGACAGTGCTTTTGAAACTGGGCTCCAGTGCAGTGCAAATAATATCCTTGTGGATTTGTGAATTCCCCTGAGAGAGAAGGCATTTGTTAAGTATGACAAAGTTCAGAATTGCACGTTTTATGTCCGCCCATTTATCATACACATGACATTATTTGCCTTCAAAGCCGCACTACCAGCCATAGCTTCCAACATGGAGGAGAGATAATATGTTCCAAAGACGCGGCATGGAGAATCTGCCATTGTGATGAGCAGAGAGGGGATTCGTCTCCGTGTGATCTCGGCTGCCGTTCTGATGATGGAGCCCTTGTGAAGTGCACCACTGCCCAGTTATACATTAGCTTTGATTGCCAGTTTGCTCTGTTCGCGGCCAGCTTTGAACCGTGTCTCGAGATGAAAGCCATAGTTGTCCAGTGTGTCCACTCTTGCCACAGTTTCGTATTTGCTTCAGGCGCCATCAAGGCCTTCAAGACTCTTATCCAGGCTGGGGATGAACATTATGTATAATTTATCATACAATGCCTCTCAGACAGCCCATCTCTGCTCCATTTTAATTTGATGCCATTTTTACTTCTCATGTTGACAGAATCAATGATCGACCTATTTTACAAGGTAGGCCTTTGTTGCATTTTATGCACTTTGATATTGGCACCCCTGTCGTTCTGAGTGCATCACCAATGCTGGCGGTTTGCTCCCATCCTCACAGTGAAGACAGCCAGTCCCGTCGCAGTCACAGCATGGGAATCCTCCCTCCCCGTGTGCAAGATGAAACTGTTTTAAACGAAATAAAAATGTCTGCATCTTGACAGCCCTGCAGTGGATATATAGCCTCTTATTTCAAGGATATATTGCATAATTATGCATTGTTATGAATATTGCATGGGCCCTCACAGTGAGTGCGTGGTAAGTTGCCTAATTGCAGGGATTAATTATTAAGAAGCAAAGGTCTTGAGTGGGCTGAAGAGTAGCACTTTTGATGAATTCTTTTTTGTAGTTTTTCTGATGAATTATTTTGGGGGGGCTTTTGCCACATCAGCATGCGGGGTGTGCAGTAGAACTCCTCTTGAGATAGACTTGTCACCCCCAGAAGAATAACTACGATGATTAAAACCAGTAGAATCAGTAACCTACTGATATTGGAGTGGATCAAAATATACACATGGTGCTCGCGGCCATGGTGCTTCAAGGCACTGAGGTAGGAAGATTTGTTAAACAAGAGCAATCGTTGACCTGCAGGTCAGACTTTAATTCCTGTTTAACTTAACTTCATAACATGAGCAGAAAATGCAAAACAATGCAGTATAGCCTGAGCCCCCTCTGGTGTAATTATGCTACTTCACTGAGTAAATTAGACTCATATAGAAGGACAACAGCTGGCCTTTGAGGAAGTTAATGAAATACCGTTGCAGACTCTAAGGTTTCTATTTTTTTATGAAATGGCCAGTTACAGGTGTGCATAGTAATTGTCAGTGAGACGGTGCTGTTCAAATGGGAGCCCAACACAGTAACACAATAGTATAAGATGCAGAGTTGTCTTGTCACTTGCCACTTTTTCATCATGTTCCTGTAAAACATCTTCATCTATTGGTTTGAATGTGTTATGTACTGTGAGGTTATTTAGGTCTAGATACAGAATTACTACTAGATCTTTGAGAAGTGTTACAGTGTGGGTTTAATGGGTGAACAGCCTTTTTTTTGTAAATACCTACATAATAAATCATTTTGTACATACCTCCAGTCAGAAGGTTCATGATCCAGCATTATTGGGGGAAAGTTGCCTTCAGGAGAGTGCTGCCAAGGGTTGAGAAGCAATGCAGCTGTAAAAACAATATTATCTTTTATATGCCTTCACAACAGATAATAAAGTCCATGTAAATAAAAGGTTAATCTCCAGCTGTAAGCGTGTGTGGCCTCTGTGATGCTCAATCAGTCTGTAAATTGTCAGCAGGCTCCAAGCCCAAATGAAGAAGCTCAACAACCTCTCAACCACCACTTATACATATAATAGCCAATACACTGCTCATAATGTAGCCTAATGGAGATGTTTTTCTTGTCTGCATGTACAAGAGATTCTCAGTAGTGTTCTCTGTCTGTGTCGCATCTTTAGACAGATACTACTTTTGTCATTTTTTATTTTGTCTCTTCACAAGAGGTGACACAGTGCCATTCACTGTACATTGCATCAAGTTAAGCTGGTTAACTCATTACAGTGGCTTTAGTGGTTATGGAAGCATAGGAGAGTGTCCCTTACGGTCATAGACAAAAGTTTAAGACCACTCTTGAGAAAATGTACCCACGGAAATGATTAGGAAGCGTCACTCACGGAAGTCCAGAGGGCACAAATTGTTGTTCTTCATCAGGAAGGATACTCTGAACAAGTAATTAGTGAGTGTAGTAAGACTGATGTTCAAAATGCAGTCGTGACATTTGTAAATTCAGGGACTTATTCAGACAGAAAGCGGTCTGGGCGTCCATGAGTGATGTTTTTTTTTTTTTAACCCATTTTGTTTTTAGGAAAGGCAAAAGAGCGAAATACTGATGGTCAATTGAAAAGTGACCACAATAGGCTGACGCAATCTCATGCAATCAATTTAATATGTGATGCAATCCCTGCGAGTGGTCTTAAACTTTTGTCCATGACTGTAAATGTGAAGTGCCATTACAGTGTTTCAAAACAGAACATTTATAACATGATTCGCTCATTTAAATGTTAGTGATAATAGTACATGATAGCTAGTAACAGAGAGAGAAGAAAGGGTGGCTTAAGAAACTTATGAATTCAATTCAACTAGAGCACTGTATTAATGAATACAGAAACACCTGTGTGTCAGCAGTATTGCATATGGGTAAACCTGACCAAATTGAATGCTATTCGAATAAAGGCTGTGTAGAATGGCAGCTTCCTATTTTCTGTGCCACTGCCATATACAATAGTCCATCACTTTTAGATAGCTGATTATGCAGGTCCCCCGTCTTTAATCCAGAGCAGTTACAGACTTGCAAGTTTGCTGAATGCATCTAATTATCACACACACTGAAACATTTCCTTATTGACTGCCGGTTTAGTCAATTCTGCCGCCTAAAACAGCCCTGAATGTATACACTTGTTGTACTCCACTGACCCCTCATGTGCTTCAATTAAGCTAATAAGTCCAAAGTGTAGTAATATGTAGCAATCAATTTATTCTTTCTTGCCTTTTGGTGCCTTGACCTCATTAGCAAGTGCAGACTTGCAGTTATTTCAGCTCAATGAAATTGACTTAAAATTGTATTAATTTGAATGCAAGGCTATACAAGCTGACCTCAAATGGTTAGACCGTGCATTGGGATTTCTTTGTCATGCATAAGCAAATAGCGATGCCGAATGCTCGGAGGACCTAAAGCACGCTACTCCTCAGCACACTGTCAAAGCAGTCCGGACCATTATGAAAATTACCCAATTATCTGAGCTGGGTAAACTTTGTGGTAAATATTGTAACTCTAAAAGGTGTGTGCGTGTGTACAAGCACTCTCATTTGTGCCTCCTCCTCATTTCAGAGTCTGTGTGTGTGTGTGTGTGTGTGTGTGTGTGTGTGTGTGTGTGTGTGTGTGTGTGTGTGTGTGTGTGTGTGTGTGTGTGTGTGTGTGTGTGTGTGTGTGTGTGTGTGTGTGTGTGTGTGTGTGTGTGTGTGTGTGTGTGTGTGTGTGTGTGCGTTTGTGTGTGTGTGCATGTGTGTGTGTGCATGCCTTAATGCAAGTCAATAGTTTCATGTGTTGGAGAGTAAGTCAGTATGTGTGTATGGCAGGGTTATTATAGTTAATGCTTTTGGTTTCCCCCTTGATTTGCACGGTAGTTGCTATTTCAATTTCTCCAAATAAAAATGAAAATTAAACTACTTATGTACTCGTAAAACTTACTTAAACTAAACTGAAATAAAAAACTGAAAGACTAATAAAAAATAATGAAAATTTCAAAACATATATTACATTATAACAACTAGTGTATGCATGTAGCACCACTGATAGAGAGGAAACCACTACTGCCCCACTATGTGCAGCCAGAGGCTTAGATACGATCCGTGTACACACAATTCATTGCATCTGCAGAAGGCCACAGAATGTGTAAGCTGCCTCTGATTTCATAAGTAGCATATGCACATAATGTTGTTGGTATGTGCAGGATAGGGACAGGCACAGAAATAGAATTACGGCGTGCCAGGAAGTGCTAGAGGACACTGCAGATGGAGATATGTATGATAAGTATATCCCAAGCACCACTGTGGAGATGAATCATGAATCGCTTTTAAATGATGATGCTGCGCCTAGAATAATTACTCAGTGGGCATTTAAAGTGCTGAGTAGGATGACAGGAAGTTATGCATCGTCACGCCCAGCTGACTGATTTCAAATGCGCACTGACATTACCATCCAAGGGGTTGTATGCTTCCTTCTGCAGGTAAGCGTACCCCCCTGCTTGCTCATGCACGTCTCGGGTTTAGGCCCCTCTTTGCAGGATTTACATGACAGCTTTAGTGGCTAAGGCCCTCCTCTGGGGGCCAGAGAAGAGGGAGGGAGAGACAGAGAGGGAGAGAAAGAGAGGGGGGAGAGAGAGGTAGAGAAAGAGAGGGAGAGAGAGAGGGAGAGAAAGAGAGGGAGAGAGAGAGGGAGAGAAAGAGAGGGAGAGAGCGAGGGCTCCTCAGCAGACGATCCGCAGTGCCTCAGGGCCCTCTTTAGCGCTGACGTCATCTGGAGCCACCAGGAGGCCACTCTTCTCTTTTTTCTTTTTTTTCCACACAGCCTTTCCGGTTAGTCCCTGTTAATGGCTGGAAGCTGAGGCTAAAAGCCCCCAGTGCCTGATAAGAGGCGAGCGAGGGAGTGAGCGGCAGGATCACTGGGGGCCTGGGCGGCTGATTGGGCTGCGCTGAGGAAACGGTCTAAAAATAAAAACAAATGGAAAAATCCCAGATGATATCATCTGCCGTGCGCTTGCTGACTGTGGAGACTGGTAGCTTGGCAGTGGGGAAGGTGCAGGGGAGACTTAACATGACCAGCACAACCCTTTGAGGAAGTAGTAATGCTCTTTTCATCTGGAGGACTGAGGGTCTGACAAGGATTTAGAATTAGTGTTGATATATGTAAAGAATGTGCATCGGTTGCCTAGATAGAGGATAACATTTACTGAAAAGGAGTAAGTTCCATTTGAACATAACTGTAACTTTTATTATTATTCAACCATTATTATTATTATTGTTATTAACCTTACAGTGTTGACCTTACCTCCATAAACTGTAAACATCAGATTGAAGTTGAAAATGTGAGTAAAATAGTTTAGATTTAAAAAACGGCCTTCCCATCCACAGCTATCTGAAGAGGGAACTAATGATTCAGATGGTACATTTCCCTCTTCCTCTCCCTCCCCGACTCCCTCTCTCTGTTCACACCTCCTCCCTCCTCCCTGGGCTCCGACTGTCCCAGCGTGCCCAGGCTCATTGTGTCCCCAGTAAGATGGATGCCCAGAGTTGTGAGGGCAGATGGCCATGATGCCTCCGTGTGTACACACAGCTCACAGATTAGCATCCCGCCTGGGTGTCGCATCTGATGAGGCACCGCTCGGGGAGGGCATCACGCCATTTGCATGTGTGACGTGCCGCCCCGGCTTTGTGTGGCCAGCACTGCTGGAGGTGTTTTAGTTCTAGGAGAGGTCCAGAGGGCAGTCCTGCATGTGAGTCTATCAAAGCAATCCCGCATTATATTCCCCTGGGATCCCCGCTGTTTACCCGATTTGTTTTGTTTTTGTTTGTTTTTAATAGTACGGAGATGCCATGTAGGTGGCCATGCATTTCAATGAAAGAGGACTTTTTTCCTCCGTCTCCTGTGAAACCACAGTTGTGTTTGAGTTTCAGATGTTTTGCAAAAAACCTTCTCTTTGTTCTTGATGATGGTCTGAATAGATGTTTTCCTTTAAGTGTAGGTGAGGCCTTTGTTGGCAATTAATCATATTTAGACCTCTGATACATATTTCAGTGATTTGAAATCTGCTTTGCATAATGAAGAACCATGTCTTTTTGATGGATTCACTTCGTTTCATTGCTGTGATAAAGTTTTATAATGGATATCATTTACCTGCAACATATGCGGACCTCTTGAGGAGATCTGTTTCTGCAGTGATCATAAGGTAATAAATCTCTTCGAACATAAATTATGTCTCCAAAGTCACTTTAGATTTCCTGTGAGGCTGCATATGTTAATCCAGTGAGGCAATGATATGTTCGGCATAAAAAAAAAAAATTGCCTACTTTAAGTCACCTCATATCTTCGCTATTACCTTGGTTTCAATCTTGACACGCAGCCGGAATATTGTCCTTTATCTGTTCCTATCAGATGTAATGAATGTACTGCCCCAAAGGTGAGACCGGTAATTGATTAAAGGCCGTAATGTTTTCGCCTTGGCGCGTGGACGTCGGGGGAACATCAAAGTCCTGTGCGGCGGAGCTTTATTTCCCTGCGGTTAATGAGGAGATGGCGGCTGAGGAGAGTGCTTCTGGGTCGCGGCTGGAACACGGTGAGGTGAGGTCACTTCAAAGGCGCGATAATGACGGATTAAGTGTAAATCACAGCCACGTTTTTAGGTGCCCACATAACAACTCACCTTCTCATTTTTTCTTCTTCTTTTTTTTCTATAATGAGAAAAATGGTTGCTGGTTATTGTAGGGTGAAATGAAGGATCTGTCCAGAGTGTTACCAGACTGTCAGTGGTTACTCCATGATGAGCTTTAGAGATGTTCTCCTGGTTTTTGGTTGGAAATAAACAAAGAGACTGTGATCCCGTGTGATACTGAGATCTGCACTTCAGTAGTATGTTTCAGCTGGAGTAGTTTTGGACAACCAGGCTGTATTTGTGTGTTCTGGTGCGTTCTGTAGTGTTTTAAAATGCCAGGGATCAAAAATGTAAAGAGGTGGAAAGTGTCTCACTCCAGTGTCACAAATTCAGCCTCGATCTTAAGTGGCGGCCATCAGAGAAGAGGATATGGATTTTACCCATAATGCCGCTCTTCATTGTGACCTTTACCATTTTTCACCTTTGCCATTCTAGGGCCTCTTTCAGGGTTTATGCTGAGATCACTTACCTGAGATAGAAAGCACTTATGCTCATAAGTAGGCTTGTGGTGATTTATGCACCTGTAAGGCTTACTGAGTGCTTGTGTACAGCCTACTCCTGGAGGAATGAGGTGTCATTAAGCAAAAAGAGCTACAAACAATTTCATGTAAAAAATGATATCAGCCACTTTAAATCTCTAATCATATTATGCCACCATGTTGAATCTAAAGTGGATGAGCTTGTTACTGTGGAAAGGAAGGCACACTGACCGCACACTTTGTTTTGGATGACGCAACCATGATTTATGTAGCCATCTCTGTAATTGTTTCTCTAACACGGTCATAAGTTACTCTAATATTTATTGACGAGATGGAGCCAAAGAACACATGTTGTCATATCATAGCGCAGACTATCATGTTTCGGAATATGGTCAGCCTCCATTATACATTTATGCCTACTTGCTATCTTCCAGTGCATCATGTAGTAATCTTGTTAGCAGTCTTAACCAAACACAAGCGCCAGGGTCCTGCACAGTCCCTTCCCGTGCACATTTCCTGAACCTAGAACCGCCAGCCCTGATACATGGCCTAATTCATCAGTGTACTGGATCCATTCTTTCTCGCTTTTTCTAAGTTGCCATGGCTGACACTGAAGTCGAAGTAAACACATCTTTATAGTGTGTGTGTGGCGATGTGGACCCCACGTGACTGACCTCATTGGGAGGCGTGGGCCGAGCCCTAGTGGAGAAGGGGATTAAACGCGGCCGTCTGCACCCCACCCCCTCTCCCTGAGCGGGAAATCACCCCTCATTCTGCTGCGGGCGCTGAGGTGGCGCTCATTACACCTGGGCTCTCCTATGTTTAATTGGCCTCATTAAGTGATTAACTTCACAAATTTACCTCTCGCCTCAAGGGCACGTCGCCGTGCGGCAGTAGATCAAGCTGCCGCTGCCTCCCGAAGTCACTCCATTAAAACAGAATCCGGGTGTCAGCGCCGGAGGTACCGGATCGCAGACCCTGAGTTTAAAGTTTAAAGTTTCAGAGTGGTACCGTCCCCACTAGCCGTTACCTCACTTTCTGACCCAAATAAATATTTGGTGTGGTGACCATTGCAAAGCTGTTTCGTAATCTGCACCGCATGTTTTGTGAGTGAAGGAACATATATTACTCTGCAGAAGACACAATTGGACGAGTTGAAAGACTAAGGCATTTATTCTTTAATACTGTACATTCTTGTCCTTGGCGAGTGAAACAAATGAAGAATAGATGAAAAGCAAGGGCTGTTATTATTTTTCTTGAAAGTTCACTTTAAGTTGTCATCGTTGACTCTGTGAGAGCTGCCTTGGTCCCAGTGACAGACGAATGAAATGCCAGGTAAAGTGGCAATTTAACCGCTGCGCACGCTCACAGACTGAAGGTCCAGCTATTTGGCCTGCTTCCTCTTTTAACGACCGCCGGCTGCGGCTCGCGAGCACCGCCAGAAGGATGGAGCGCAGGAGTGTACAAATTGGATCCATCATTTTTCATGCGCACGGTGACATCCCCGTCAGCCAATTCCACTCTGATAGCCTCTCTCAGGGATCATTGATATCTGCATTAGAGACCTTTGTTAAAGGTCTCATCTAAATGCATTGAAAAATGCCTGGCTCTCCTGTGTACTTCCTGCTGAAGAAGCAGGCGGTCTCCGGCTCGGCGATCTGCCTCGGAATTGCAGACTTGGCTTTGTCTACATTAAGGTTAGTTTGGGGGGGGGGGGGGGGGGGGGGGGTTGCAGGCAATGTGGTGTCACTGAACTTTGGGGAAAACAAGTGGGGGTGGTGGAGGAGGAGGAGGAGGAGGATGACAACAGCAACAGCAACAGCAAGCGTGCACGGCAGTGGCTGCAAATCCAGAGCTTCAGCAGGAGCTTGCTGACAACACTCCGATTTGTCAACCTGACTTGTGCTCTGACACCCCGAAGCAAATCAGTCCATCAATCATTGTTTGTGTCGAATTTAGTAAATTTGATTGTGTGGACATGTTGAAATGGTTGCTTTACATCCAGAATGCTTTTTTGAAATTGAAGGTATACTTGACTAAGGACTATGGAAATACAGAAACACACCAAGCCTTTCTAGAAAAGCATTGCATTGTACACACAGGTGGATGAGGAGTGATTTTATGCTACTTCCTATAAATGTTTGAGGATGAATAGACATGATCTAAAAGTAAGGTTAGGAGTGGAACCAGCCTTTATATACAGTTGTATCGACTCGCCAAGAGGCCTGTGTATAGTCTGAGAGAGTGAATTTCCATTTAACACAGCACTACAGACGAACTCCATTTAAAAGCTCAGCCTCACAAGTCTCCCCACATAGAGCACTTGCACTGTAGAATTGCTTCAGAGTGAACTCTGACTTGCGCCTCAGATCCTAAATGAGTCATTTGCTATTCCTGTCTCTCTTATGCTCCGGGGCTGAATGAGGCACAACAGAATTGATCGAGTTGTCGCCGCTCCGAGGCTCGACCAGTGTCACTGTGCATTCGCCGTTCCCCCGCGCAACAAGCTTTTGGTCCGAGGTTCAATTTCCCCCCCCTGATCAAAGAGCCTCTTGTGCTTTCGAGTGGTCTGGCCCATGCACTTGATTTGAAATTACCCCAACACTGCTCTTCCCCTGAAACAGTCACTCGTAGCATTTACCCGTCCTTCGCCCCAAACAGCTATTTCCACACGGGAGCGCATATAGGTGTGCACCTTTAGGACAAACATATGGACAAATGCAGAATTATCGACCAACGCCCCTCAAATGCTGCCTGTCTGTCGTCAACCTGGTTGGGTGTGTGGGTGAAAGCAATGCTCTGTCTCTATTTTCTCTCTCTTCTCTGCCACTGCAGCGAGACCTGGCCCAGCAACAGTATCGGTATCATCAGAACGTTCCCTCACATGGTGTCAGATGATTGGATGTGTGCTTACCAGACATCTATCCAGGACAACAGTATCTGCGAACCGACTGTCACAGGAGTTGGAAATAAAACAGGGGCCGTTTGGAATGCTCTCACTCTTGTGATACTTCATTGTGTCATTTCTGTGAGTCAAGGTGATTGAAAAAGGTGCCCAGGAAAATAAAAGGCTTGTGTGTCAGTGACAGGAGCCAGCAGTCTACAGTCAGGGGATTGCTGTATCCTCACAGAAGAAAAACATCATCATAATGAAAAATATAGAGGTTTAGGCTCTAAGGAAAAAATACCCCTTAATATATACTGGTGAGCAGAGGGTAAATAGAAAAGAAAAAAAAATAAACAGATGAAATGCCAAACAAAAGCAAACACAGGACACACAAAAGCCCCTTATCACAGAGAGATAGAATGAGAAATCAGTTCTGGGGTCACGGGCAGAAGAAATGGGGTCTTTATGCAGAATGTGCCTCTACACACACTCACACACACAGAGACATACACACAAACACCTACACACACACATGCACACACACAACACTCCAAAGCAAAGGTAAGGGCAAGGCTTTTACTGCTATTTTCAACCCATCATTATTCCTCATAAATCCCAAACTAGCCCAGACCACTGGCTCTGACAGCATGACTGATGAGTTTGCCGTCGTGAATGTCAAGAGAAATGGTCTCCCGCCCCTTATCTCGCCATTTCTCATTGTGTGTGAGACTTTGGGGTGTGTGGAGAAATACAACCATTCTGATGAGCCTTACTTGCCGATAACCCAGGGCACACTGACATACTGTCAGGTGTTAGAGGGTGGGGGGAGGGGGCCTCTGTGGGGATGGTGGCTGTCGGGATGTTCAGGTACACCAGATCTCAATTTAGAACCCATGATGAATACAAATTCCCCCCACGCATTTACATGACTGTTGAGGAGACATTTTAAGACGTGATCATGTTAAATACCACACATACAGAGAAATGTAGTATGTTTGTTTCAGATATCCTCCCCCTCCATGACTGTCTCCTGAGGAATATTTGAATATTAATGCCTAAGGTGTTATGTCTAGCTGGATCGAAGTTGGTGTGGTGTCTTATGAATCTTTTTGATATATCGCCCCTAGAAATTCAACTAATCCTAGATATGAAATGAAATTCATGGGTTTTATTCAATTGAGATCATTCCTTTTACAAATGATCATTTTGAGGTCATCTGACGGTAAATCAGCCTCTGCAGCCTTTTTGCTATGGTTTACCAGTCTTGACGTACAATATTTGACATCTCTGACATATTTAAGTCAGAATGTTTGCTCTGCTATGCTGTTGTCAACCCACAGCATGCCTGGAAATCTGTCTCCATTGCCTGGGTACTAGATCAAAAAGACTGCTTCCAAGAGAGCCCAAATCTGCCGAGACGCACAGTGTGTTTTTTTTTATAGATATTCCCCTGTACCCTTTGCCGAAGAGGCTCCTGGTGGATAGGAGGGATAATCAGGGCTGAAGCAGGGTTTTAGCAACAGCTATTAGCCCACCAATTGCATATTTATGAAAACTTTATGAAGCATTTACTGCTCAGTTTCATCAGACCGTTATGTGCAAGGACTTGACAGCTTTCCTTTGAGATTAGTCTCAGATACCCTCGCTGATGGCAGCCTGGGCAAATCATTCTTTTTCTATGCCAGGCCGACTGAAACTGTGCTGTTTTTCTGTGTGTGTGTGTGTGTGTGCACGCATGTCTTCACTCAAACCGCTGTGTGCCCAGCTACAAAACAGATAGGCATCAGGAAAGAGGCGTTTGTTTACTGCACGCTGTAGGAGGACGGGGTGGATGGAGGTATGTGTGTGTGTGTGTGTGAGGTAAGGGGGGGGGGGGCAGGGTGTGTAGAGATGCAAGCCACTGTGGTAAATGTCAAGGATGATGAGGTCAGTCAGACTGGCAGCGCCGTTGCCATTACGACAGTCTTCACATGGCATCATTGCAAACTCCCGACAGCAGCTGCGAGCTTATGGGAATGCTTCCTGAGTCCCGCTGTTTCACAGGATAATCAAATTCAGATGGCTCTGTGGACTTTGAGGACATCCTCTTTCTGCCCGATACCAGCGAGCTTTTGAAAAAAAGAAAGGAAAAAATAGAAACTGGGGACACTATGAAATGTCACGCTGGGCTGTCCTCATTGATGGGAGGTGGGGGGATGGCAAATAATTCGCCAACGCGGTGAAATAATTTGTCGTGCACTCTTCAAAGACCCTGTTGAAATCTAATGAAATGTGTTTACACATGTAGACTCCCAAGGACAGCTGAGGGAAATTGACATTAGCCAACTGCTTTGAGGGGAAGGTGAAACAACATGAGTCTAATGATGCTCTATTACCAGAGGGGCGACGGGAATGTTTTCACACCATTTTTATGAGGACAGGAAGACAAGTGAGAGAGAGAGAGAGAGGAGAGACAAAATGAAAGTATGTGTATGCACTGAGCTGTGTGTATGATTCTTTTATGATCTGTCGAGAAGCTGGCCTTTTCGCAAGGGGTGCTCTCATCGAGCACATAATCAATACCTGCCATCTTGAAGTCATCTTCGCAAGTGGCTCCTGCACCAAGGCCGGCCCATAATCTATCTCCATATACAGCCATTTGAATTTGTATTACACACTAAGAGGACCTTCTTACCATCTGTGGACTTAACAGATTTTTTAAGGGCCTTGAGTACTTATTTTCATAAGCTATGTGCCTGGTATATGAAAAATCCATACAGGGCTTACTGGGAGTGGTCATGGGAGGCTAGGTGTAGGGATGGAGGAGCAGAGAGGAAGATGGGAATGGCTTTAAATATTAATGTGACAGTTTGGGAGATTGTTGGGATTTCTGGGAATTGTTGATGGGACTTTGTCCCCATTGTGCAAGTGGTTTAAAACGTACATGAAACTGCCTACATATCTTGGCTCTGTAATGGAAAAGAACCGCAGGGTAAGTTTTCAACTGAATGCACAAACCAGACCTCACATTTAGAGCCTGTCAGCCTCCACAAAATGTATACAGCTGTGTGCTCTGTAATATTTATTTGACATTTTTACTTACATCAATGTATATTATCTCAAAAAGGCCTCTGTTGAAGTGATGTCTGATGGAATGTGAATTGAAACTTTTAGTGGGTTTTTAAAACAAGGCAATAGAAAGAATTATGCATGAAAATAAGTGAATAATTAAGAGGCCTAATTGGAGGTCATTGAAAACCAGTGCATGAGTCATTGTTGAGTCCCTGCACATGGATCCTAGCCCAGGAGAGATAGATAGAAAGAGACTGTGTGTGTGTGTGTGTGTGTGTGTGTGTGTGTTTGAGAGAGAGATTGAAGGGGTAGCAGCCTGCCAATCATCCTGCATTTCACTCACATCTCACCTTTAATTTAATCACTGCTTAATTATTATTTCCCCCTGAGGGCTGCTCTGTGGGGCTCGGTTACTAAGAGTTTTCCTTCCTTCCTGCGCTCCTCTCCTTTCCTCTCTCCCCCCTACTCTACTCTCTCTTTCTCTCTTTCTCTCTCTCTCTCTCTCTCTGCGTATTTAGCCTTCGGACACTGGCTCGGAAGCGAGGGCCCGGCCCCGCTGTCTGGAGCCTCAGCAGTATTTCAGCCTTACCTCGGGGCCTCATAAATCTGCTGATAATGTCAAGGGCGAGAGCATATGCATATGCGCGATGAAAGACACACCCGCAGGAGGGCAGATGCAACACCACACACACACACACACACACACACACACACACACACACACACACACACACACACACACACACACACACACAGTGCGGAAGAAGTTGAAACACTTTAGATTCAACTCTCTCTCCCCAGCCTCAGCCACCACAAGCAATCCCCACCACCAGGCCCCAAACACACACACACACACACACACATGCCGCATTCTCACACACATGGCTGTTGGAGAAATCCTAGAGCGCTGCAAATCAACCACTTAAAAACAGTTCTCGGAGGGAGCCTCCAAGGTTCATGTCCAGGAACTGTAGTGTGCATCATGCCTATGGCGAATGTATTGCACATGTAGTAGTTGGATTACCAGTTCAGTGCAGCTTGGGCTTCGTGCCTGTGTCCGGGGAATAGCCCGCATTTAGCTCCTAAGCTACGGCAATCAATATAAATTTAGTGTGGTAATGATCAGGCACTCTGGGTATAAGTCTCCCGTGCCCCCCGAGTCTCACCATCCAAGCTGCATGCAGACCCACGGGGCAGTGGAGGAGAACGACCGACTTTCTCCTTCACTCTGTTCTCTCGCTCTCTCTCTCCCTCTCTGCTCAACTCTCTTTCTCTCTCTTTCTCTCTCTGCCTATCTCTGCCTCTCTCGGTTTAATTCAGTCTTACTCACACTCTCTCTCTCTCTCTCTCACACACACACACACACACACACACACATACACACTGTACAAACTGTGTTCCAGTGTCAACCGTTTCTCTTAGCTAACTTCTCTCTTTCACTGTTATGCTTTTCTCTGCCACACACACACACACACACACACACACACAAACTCAGTTTCTGACATCTCAGTCCCTTGTGTATTTAATACTCTCCACCCTCCATCTCTCTCTCTCTACCTATCTATGTGTCTGTCTCTCTGTGTTTCTTTATCTATTCACATATCTGTGTATCCACCTACACCCCATTTCTGATTGTTATTACAAGTTGAATCTAATCTAATATTTAAGTGTATAAGCAGTGTTATGTGTCCAAAGTGAACCCATGTGTAGGGTATGTTCAGGCAGACAGGAGAGGCTGTATGAGTGGGACCTGCGATAAGGTATGTGTGCAGCGTCTGAGGGGAGAGGCTCAGGAGGGCAGTCTGGGGATGATAGCGGTGGCTCGGGGTGTCTCGGACACCAGTGCTGACAAGTTTATCACAGTGGATTTTAGTTTCTCTCTCTCTCTCTCTCTCTCTCTCTCTCCACTCTGTAGATTGCCTTGATACCACCACAGATCACAGCTTTTGTACATCTGTCTCACTTCTGTGTGTGTGTGTGTGTGTGTGTGTGTGGGCGGGGGTGTGTGTGTCTGTGTGTGTGTGTGTGTGTGTGTGTGTGTGTGTGTGTGTGTGTGTGTGTGTGTGTGTGTGTGTGTGTGTGTGTGTGTGTGTGTGTGTGTGTGTGTGTGTGTGTGTGTGTGTTGATGTGAGAGATCTGTCCAGGGGTGTTGGAGAAACAGGTCTGCTCTTGGTTTGGACTTCTGATAAGCTGTGTTTTGTTTTCTGGTCATGAGTGAAGCGTCAGACTGAGTGCTGAAGGGGGAACGGAGCGGTGTCGGAAGAGAACGAGGTCAGCGGAGTCAGAAGTTATCTGACGATAATGAATATTAATCGGCTGTCGGTGCATTGTGTCCTGATATCGCACATCCGATTAGCGGAGGTCGTTACACATAAACCGAGAGAGGCGGCATTTCAAGAGTTTTTTGCAGGAGTGTAACCTCCACGAGCGTTTAGACGGCCTTGTTTGTGTCATGTGGGATCAGATGCAAGGGAGCTGAGTGCTAATGCAATTGACAACCCGCTGTTCCTGACATTAATAAAGATGGAACATGTACAGGAAATTAAACTCTCACTTTCCCATTGTAATGAGACGGCATCCATCACCCAACTGTTTACCCTGCAATCACATGGAATGATCCAATTGGAGCTCAGTCTGCCCACACACCATGCCATTTTTGTTGCCTCTCGGCATCACTCTTTTAAATGGATGACAAAGGGAATGGGATTTAAATAAGAACTCTGTATGTTAATGGTGGAGGTCCTGTTTTCTTTGCTGTTCTCCTGAGAGACAGACAGAGAGAGAGAGAGAGAGAGAGAGAGAGAGAGAGAGAGAAATCTAACTGAAGGGCAAAGAAAAAGATGAACAATAAAGTAGACAAGAGAATTAGAACAAAAAGAAAAAAACGAAAAAAGAAAGCAGAAGAGGACAAAATGGGGAAAGTAGTTTTGGCTTAAGAAAAAAAAAAAACTGTCTGCCAACCAGCCTGCTCAGATATTAGAAGACAAAAGTGGAAAGTGGAGCACATCGCAATGATGCCCCAAGTGGCCACAAGAGGGGAGTAGCTCCATGGTTGAGGGCTCATGTAAGCTTAACAAGGAGGGGTTAGCAAAGGATAGGAAATCACAAGCTGAAATACATTACCATTCCCATAATTTCTTTATGATCATCTCTGAATTCTCTCCCGTCCCCTCACTAGTCTATCATGTCTAATGCCGAATGGGACAGTGGCATTATAGAAGGAAAAACGTCTGTGTAAGATTCACTGTTATGGGCTTTTAAAGGTAATAAGGCTCTTGATCAAAGGTTCACAGTAATCAGATATGGTCAGGGTGCACTCACGAGAAGGACAAGTGCACTGCAGCCTTCGCTCACAAAAATGGCTCATCAGAATTCTACCCAAATGGGAAGTTAGTGCAGAGTAATTGAATACAGATTTAAAAGCGTCCATGTGGGTACCTCTCTATTGCTCATACCTGTAATGTATGGGGGAATGTTAATTATACGTTTTATTCCACAATGAGGCTACTCTTTTTAAATGAAGTGCTATAAATTCGGGTGGAAGGGTGGAAAATAATAAAAAAAGCCCTTCTGCCAGTCTGTTCACTGGAATCAGGTTACATCGTTAAAAAGATGATGGCAAGTGTCAGAGCATACTGGAGAGAGATAGAGAGAGAGAGGGAAAGACAGAGAGAGAGAGAGAGAGAGAGAAAAAAGCTCTAACCCCATGGGCCAGTTAATGAAGTATTAGACTCACGGAGATCTGGGGGATCGTCACTATCCGCTGCCTGAGTCGCGATGAACGCCACCTTGAGTTTGAGAGATGGGCTGAGTGGAGCTCAGGGAAAGGGCCTCCAACTGGAAACCAGCTCAAGAGATTGGGCCAGATGGATGAAGCGGAGGATTAATGAAATAGGATATGGAAGGTGTGCATTTTGGGTCTCCGCCTCCCCGCCCCCCAAGGACGCGCAGTGGAACAGGGTCTGCTGGGGCTCTGTGGATTCTATTGGGAAAGTCCTGCTGTGTCTCTGCAGTGATTAACATGATAAATAATTGCCTTCACCAAATACTGCACGGATGTCATGGTGCCCTGCTTTCTGGAAAGTCAACCAGCATGCAGGTGTCAGATCAATAACGTTTGCAAAGAGGCTTGAGAGTTCTGGCTCGGATGCACTTTCTGAATCACATTTGATATTGCTTTATTTTCAATATAACTCCTATTTCACCCATTTGGCAGCAGCACCAGCTGCGGTAGGTATATGTGTGTGTAGGGAGGTACCCATAGGGCCCCAGCACAGAGGGGCTCACACATGTTCCCTGTGGAACTTATTCAGGTCTAACAGAATAGAAACCAGAGGAGCATGTTAAAGTCACTCACTGAAAGAAGCTGAACGCTCCAACGTCTCACATTTCCATACACATTAAGAGCCCACCACTTTACTCACTCGCCCTGTCTCTCTCTATGAAGCTCGGTTTTTTATCTTTATGGCTGTGGAAATAATCTGAAAACTGTCATCGCGCCGACCAATCAATTTGGAGTGAGATTACGGTCCCAGATGATGCCTCTGATGGAGATGATGGGTGTGAGTCTGATTATTGGGCCCCTAAAAAGCCTGGAAGGTACCAGTGAACCCCCCCCCCCCCCCCCCCCCCCCCCGCCCCTCCCTCCCCTCTGTAGGCTTTCTCATTCCTGCAAGCCTTCCTCCAACTGCTTTGATATGCCTGGCTGGTTCGAGAGGGGGCTCAGGAAGAGAGAGAAAAAAATCCTCCCTGCTGGGGGAGACAGGTGTCTGGTTTCTATTCCCACAGCAAATATGTACAACTAGATGCAGATTGCATGTGGCGATCGCAGTCGGGGCGAAATGATAGTGGTTTTGGGAAATGCCAGAGTAAGCTTCAGAGATATATTTAAAGAAAAATGGATACAACAGAGAGGAATGATTGTCGTAATGATAGAGAGCAACCCAGACATTTCTCATAACTGGAAACTTGGACACAGTCCTGATTTTGGTGAAACGAAAAACTGTGCCGAGACCTGTGTGGTGTCCTTGGCAATTTGTGAAAATATTTTACTCGGAATTGCCCCTCGGGTTGCTTGAGACGCTTAAGAAAATAGAGTTCGCTATAAAGCTCTGAGCGAAGGGATGCCAGCATTTGGTATAACATGATTTCAAATGCAGCGTGTTTTACGGGCTACATAGTGCCCAACATCATCAGCAATGTTAGTTTTAGAGAAATCGAATGACAGTATTAAAATGTGTAAAATATTAATATGGCTTTTAAGCCAAAAATGATTTTAGACCTTACATCTTAAATGGTGTTTTGGCTTTTCCCAGAGAGGTAGTGAGGTTAACTCGAGGGTAGGGTAATATGATTAGCGGGGAGAGCCATTGGACGTACATCACATGCCATAGTCATGAAAATGTAAAGAACTGATGAGGTCTAAAAGCTTTAATTCACTTTTATTGTGCTCCATATAAAATGGTTATTTGACCTATCGTTCATGGTGAATGAACTGTCGGAGTGAAATATCTTAAAGTCCCAGTTATGGGGTGGGGAGTTTTAGGCCATTTCTAATGGTACACGCAGGCAAATGTATCATACATTCATGCATTGAAATTCACACAAATAAGACATTGCCTCAGAAGCACTAAGATCACCTCACAGGCAGCAATCGAGCACAATGGGAAACACACCATCCATTTGTCATGTAAAATGGTGTACTTTTACAGTGGAATTATAATGTGGAGAACTATTATGCACTAGACTAGAGTGCAGGGCTAATGTAGGCGACATTTTCTGAACCTGATTCATTAGACATGATGATGCCAGGGTCTTAAGAGGCTTTCTTTCATAGAAATAACTCGTATTTTTGTCACTTTCAGGCCACTCTCATTGATGATAATAGTCACGACAAGGTTGGGCTCATTGTTCTCAGCGGTAATGGTCATCAGAATGGAGGAACTCAAACATGATAATTGACTGGCATAATAAGTCAGCGCGTGTGGAGACGTGCATAGAGGACAGTGGTGTAAGGAGAACAATCACTTCTGCCAACAGGAGGAGAAAAGAACTTATAGTAGTTTGAACATTTCATGGTTTTGTTCCCCAATACAATACAGTGTCTGATGCAAGCAGTTGTAAGTCATAAAACACCGCCGTCTTCAACAGATGTTAAACCCCACTGGGATTGCAACAAACCCAGGATACGGGTCAGTAATTGAGAAGAGAAATTAACAGAAGACATCAAAATCATCTGCTTGACAAAGCACTCGGGTGTAGCCGTGGTGCTTACTGTCTGAGGCGTACGTGAGGCAGTCCTGCAGCAGACACTACATAGCATGAGACCTCCATTGAGATGAAATCAATGGGCACTACAGTGACTTGATGAATCCGGATAACTGATTGATTTCTGAGCATCTGAGTTTAATCCAGTCCTCCATTAACTCCATGAGGAAGTGAGGTTCTCCTGAGCTATTGGATTGAATTTGGGTGCCTCTCCTCGTACTGTATCACAAAAAGGTAAACATGCCCGCTTATCAGCTCACTAGCTTGACTCATGTTGCACCCCTGTTGCAGGCGAATGAGAAAAATCTGTATGGACGTGCTATGGTGGACCAACGACCTTAACTGCCTGCATGTGTGCCATCGGTTATGTGCCCTGGCAGTTACAGCCGCAGGTCCTTATCTCATAGATTCCACTTCCTGTGTAGCCACTAGCGACGCGCCGCTCATGGATGTATGGGTCAGCAGGGATTTAATTGGATGCTTAAAATATTCACAGGGCCATTGCATAGATAAATGAAGTTATAAGCACAGTGTAAAATTTACAATAGGTCAGGTGTCACAGACTGCTTGGGAATAATTTACTGCCTGATCTTAAAGTGTAATGCTAATTAATATGTGGAGTGCATTAAAGAAATATAATGGCATTTACCAGTTATGCCTCAGCGACGTTATTTTGAATGTGACTGATCAGACCTAAGTGTCAAGATATGGCACTGCAAAATGAGTTGTGTTCTTTTATTTGAGATACAATTATCTTTAATGGATGGCGCTCATTTAAAAGGGTCCACAGATCCCAGTCCTTTATTTATTTATTTTTCCTCTGGCGGGCTACATTCGCCTCCGATCCAGTGAACATGACAACGTAGACTAATCTCCCCACCCGTATCCATCCACCAGTGTCTCTTATCAAGCCTGGCATCCCTGGCCTCTCATATTTCCATCGCTCTTTTTAATGGATTATTTGACGATAATTAACCCTGAATCCTACTGAGACAGGCCATTGGCAGATTGATAGCCCGGTCTGTATGGAACACCTGTTCGGCTGGAAGTCTCGCCGTAACACTTTTTTTATCCCCGGCTAGATATGACCGCAACAAGCCGACGACATTAATGTCAAAGACAAACACGTGTGCCCATCAGAGCAGGCTGGCAGCGCTGGTGCATTAGCGTTAGCGTAGCGTGGCGCAAGGGTAGGCGTCTTAGCACAGTGTTTTTTAATGGGCCGAGGAAGGCGTGCAGGACAGGAGGCACACACGCGCTCCACTTCGTTCTCTCTTCTCTCTCTCTCTGTCTCTCTCTCTCTCTCTCACACACACACACACACACACACACACACGCACACACAGTGTAAGGAGATGGGGCTGGTGGTACGGGGAGGGGGGTTGGCGGGGGAGAGAGAAAGGGGGAAGGGGCCGCCACCACATTTTCACACTTCCACAGGGGGGCTTCATGGATGGTGATGGGGAATAGATCATTCGATCATGTGACCACACTAGCTGGAGGTGGACAGGCTGGCTGCTGGTGATAGAGCCCTCCTGTTTGTTTATTTCTTTTCCATTCTATGTACATATATTTAGAAGTTTTACCCATGCATTATGCCAATCATTATTTATGTATTTGTTTTGCGTTGCACAATTAGCATAGTAATGAGGAGGAGATGCAAGTTGCTCCTCTCTAGGAAATGAATACGCTTCAGTGGATTTGTAGAAAGCTGCTTTGTTTCGGCTGAAAAGATATTACCTAGCAAATAAAGGCGATATTATAAGTATAGTTTAGGCAAGTTACCCTATTTTCCGGTTCAGCAGTTTGCTCCAGTGCTAACCATGCATGGAGCCATTTTTATATTTGTGCAAGTGTGTGACCACTCTGTGTTTGAAGGGTCTCTTACTTCTCAAATGCCCTAATACTGAGGCCGTCTTTATTTGTGTTTAAATGAGCTTTATGAGCTCGGAGTGATATTTGAATGAGCAAGTTTGATGAATACGGTATACAGGTCATTCGGCTTTAATTTTTGTCAACTTCAAATGTTCATGTTTAGCCATAGGAGGCTGTTGGATATCCTCTACTCTATGTAGACGTGTTTACACTCTTTAAATTACTTCAGCGTACATGACGTTACACTTAAAAATGACTCCACAGCTAGCACACTCAACTTTAAAGTTTTTCTTTCACAAACCATTCACTGAACTGCTTGGGCGCGGGGATAAACACGCGGGGATATCCCACACGCCAGCGCACCCCCAAAGTTTGAGAAACTCAGCGTCGCAAATTAGCCCTCTGCATCCTGTGCCAGTGTTTATTGGATGGCTTGCGTAGCGTGGTTGATTAGTGCGGTGGAAATACGAGCATCATGGCCGCACTGGATGGCATTTTTTAGCTCGACTCGCGCACACATATGCTTTCCATTCCACTGAGCAGCTGTTATGTGCGCTTTTTTCTCTCTCTTTTTTTTCCTCCCTCCCTTCCTCTGTCTTTACATAAGGGACTGTACATTCTCTCGCTTCTCAAGGAGGTGCCTGGTTTAGCGTCTGGGACAGAGCAGGGGATTCTGTCATGTCTCCTGTAGTGGGGGTTTCGGGGGGGAAAAATAATTGAATGCAGCAAAGTGTTTAATTTTTCATAAACAGAGGAACCACCAAATGCACACAACTAACAATGTAGCCCAAAGCAGATGTAGCGCGTTGTTAATTTATGGAGGTCTGAGAGCGGAATGGGCAGATGGAGCTGGAGGAGACGGAGGCCCCGTTATGGGACTCCTCCTTTCTCGGTGAACCTGGCACTGGAATCACGCACACACACACACACACACACACACACACACACACACACACACACACACACACACACACACAGACATGGGCGTACACACACACACACACACATCCCCCCCCCCACACACACAAACACACACACATACACACACCCCACACACACACACCCACACACATTCACACCCAACCCACACAGAAAGTGTAAGACCCAGTAGGCTTTGAGGAAACTGCGTTTGGTAGGCCTAATAATGAAGAGACTTCGCACAGCTTTTGCATGGGAGAGGCCACTGAGATGAGACGAGCTTCATTCTGGCAAGCCGTATGCATGCATGAATATGCATGGAAAGCTGTCACACAGGCCACTTCAGCACATATAGAGTGTAGGATGCCATAGGTCAGTAATTTGAAGGTTGGAAATAGCTTTCTTCTGAGCCAGCTGGGACATATAGGCTCCGTCCAATTGTGTGGGAGTTTCATGAATATGGCAAAGAGTTTTGTTTAAACTTCCCTGTCAGTCCTCATCTCATAGTATAAAGGTCAGCATGAAAAATAATACATATTCACATACTAATCATGACTGACACATTATAATTCACATTTTTAAAAAGACACGTAGAGTGTATATTTTTATGTGTAAATTGAATTAGCTGAATTTCTTCTGTGTCTCAGTGGACTAAGCATCTCAGAGGCTGCCAATCCCATTACAGAATGCCTCACTTCCACCTTTTATTCAGTGAGAAACCTGCAATGTCGCTCAGTCTCTTCAGTAACATTCACTTACTCAGTGCAGTTGTGAGAACTAGATGGATGTTGTTTCCTGGAAGTGTATTTATTATGAACTTGTGCTTGGCGCCCTCTCAAATTGTCTTGTCAAATGCTTAATGTTTCACTCGTCAGAAGCTTCCAGTCTGCTGTGTGGAGGCAGATATCTCCCCAGCTTGTTAACTATTTATCTCCGGTGACATTAGCCTAGCATTCAGCTCAACGAAAACACATGTGTCCCCGGGCATGCCTGCAACTGCCTCCCTCGCAGTCTTTTTCTGGTGTAAATTTCGCACTTAAATTTTCATGATCTGCTCACGACAGGACGCCACTTCCATCATGAAAGAGTTCTCAAACCTAATGACCGTAACTACTCTGGCAGGGCCATCAAAAACCTATTTGTTTCGGGGAAGGGGTAGGAGGGGTGGAGAGGGATGGTGGCGGTGTGGTGGAGAAGGAGTACTTCCAGTTTTGCAGTGCTTGGGTAATAATGCTGGATGGGGTTTAAGGGCAATCAAATGTAGAATCATCATTCCCCCCTCCCTCGCTGACTCTCACCCGCTCGCTCGCTCTCTTTTTCCCCATGAACATTATATTAAACACTTAATTATTCATCGGTAATGCCTGCCATGGTGAAATATGGTCCGTTGCCAATCTGAAAGCATCAAATGGCCCTCTCCCTCCTTCCCTGAGGTTAATGGTGGAACCCACACTCTCATTTGAGCTTTAAAAATGCGAAATACCTCATATGTCAAAGTTACTAGCTCAAAGTGCAGCGAGTAAGATGCTGGGCCTTAAGTGTCAGACCTGTGGAAGAATTGCGGTGTTCATCTATCTCAGCACATGAAAGCATCCCCTGGACACAATTGTGTGCATGTTGGTGTCACGAGGGGTGGATGATGGCCGCTTGCAAAACAGTGCTGTGCATCCACTGCTGAGCTCCGGATATGGATGCCTTGAGCAAATTATGAGAGTGACATTAGTCATTCCTCGCCACATTGGCAATTTTCAGTATTAAACAGATTACAGGAGATAGCGATGACAAGGATCACCCAGGTCTGATGGGAAGATGTATTAGCCCTCGGAGCGCTAATGTGCGCCGGCATGCAATATTTCCCAAGCAAATATGCAATGTTAACAAAAATGATAGTTTTGTGCACTTAGCAAATTGCATGTTGATTACATCTCACTGATATTGCTGAAATGAAATTCACTTTATCACTGGTTAACAGGGTATTACACATAATATGTAACCCTGCTGGAATAGAAAAAATGCATGCATTTAAGCCTGTGCCAATAAAGAGGAAAAAAAAAAGAAAGTGCTGACACTTATGTAAACATTTCACCAGTGTCGCAGCTTTTCCATGACAAATAAAATGAGTACCAAAAACAATTAATTTCGCTTGAAGGAAGGTCAATCTGTTTTAACCTGAGCACTATGGAATGGCCGGGGAAAGGGAGGGATGCCTGCGAGATTAATACCTTGTCTTGAAAGCCAATATGGGCCATTATTTCACCCACTTCTATGACCTGCTTAAACATGTATGACTTCATGTCAGCAGATTATTAAAGGTGCTACGTCTAACATTACCTTTCTGGCGCTGGCTCAATATTGAAGTGTCTGCTGACAGATATATGTGTATGAAGGAAAAGCAAATGGAGTTATCTGGCGACGAGGTCTGGCGACGCCATTGACAGGAGCCGTGGAAAGGCCAAGAATGAGTAGGTGGTGTGGCCAGCAGGCTGGCTGGGTGAATATAACAACGGTTAGAGATGGACTGAAAACTGAGAAAACGTACAGAGAAAAGCTGCATACCTATGTTTTTGATTTATTATTGATTTGTTATTGGTAGGCATTGCAGGTAGCTTTCCATATGATCGGGAGAGCACGCTCAGTGAGGTCCACAGGGTGCTAAGCTGAGGTGGTACACAGGTGTCTCCGTATGGGGAGTTAAAGAGTCCATTTCAAATGGCATGTCATACAAGATACATTCTGCAACAATGTAAATAGTCTGTCACTATTTAAAACTCTGTGATTCTGTAACATTATTTTTGACGGTACAGCTTTTTAACTGTTATGGCTAATATGATATTATATCATATCATGATTATAGCTCTGCATATTCTGTCTTGATGTGTATAGACTAACAGGTAAACATGGAAAAACTAAAATATAGAACACTAAATGAAGCCATTTCGTTACTAACTACTTTTGGGTTACTAACACACTCTGTGTCTCCTTTAGGTTTTAAGATTATTGCTATTACCTCAATTGAGCCTCATGTTTTAGTGTTTCAGTGTTTCCTAAAACTCATTCTTTCCATCTCATTGAGTCCAATTCCAGTGAATGGCAGCCTCAGATGCACACGTACCCATGGATACACGTTTGAGTTGTTTAGCTACATTCCTTTTAGAACACCTAATTGAAAAAGGCCACACAATTGGAACACTTTGGCATTTAGCCACAGGAACATTCAACGAAACTAATATCAGTTTTGAAATGTGTGTTCAATTTGATTTTCACGTGTTGAATGCTTGGGATATCAATTCCACATCCACATGCTCATTAAAAAATAGGATGGAGGGAAAAAGCACCCGGAGGGCTTGTGGCGGGAAAATAAATAAAAACGAAAATAAAAAAAATAAAAAAAACCTGCTCCTGTAAATCATTTGTTTGTTATTAGTTAATGACTCCTGAAGTTCAACAGCACATCCAGTGATGAAATGTCTGACCTTCACTTCACAGTTGACTCTCCCCACTGTCGAGCTCATTAGTGGTCCATCTAATCTCATTAGAGAGAGCCGGGCTAAGATGGCACAGTGACAAAACAACAGCCTATCTCTCGCTCTCTCTCACGCTCTCTCCCTCCCTCTCTCTCTCTCTACCTCCCACTCTCTGCTGAGAGAGGCGAGACGAGCGGGCACAGGTGTGGGCGTGGGCGTCACGGTGAGGCCGAGCGTCTCTGGCAGGACTTAATGGGAGATGGGCGCCTCAGCTCGCTCCTCTGTTCTCCCCCGTCCTTATAATCAGCGCGTCTAGGTTTTTAAAGTGACGCTTTTTAAAGATCCCTTAAGATTGGACGGTGGGATTACAGTTTGCGGACCATTTCCTGATAAAGTATCGCCATTGATATATTTATATAGGTCTCCGGTGCCCAAACTCTGCAGAGTTAATCACCAAAGAGCAGTATTTTGACTGTTATTGTCGCCTATGTACAGTAGGGATGTCATCCGCCCCTTCCCTCGACTCACTAGGAGAGGAGGAGGAAATATTTTCAAATCGAGCTACCTACTGTACGAGCCGAGCTGATGCATATAGCTCAGGGGCCTAATTTATAGTTACTGGTGATGTATTCATTTCCGTGAACCCGCTTATTGTAAATCACCTTCCTTATGTAACCTCATAACAATTTTAATAGGTGCATCTTGAAACTCCATGCCAGTATTATTCATGCTCTTACACTCCAAGCCCCCCCTCAGTGACTCCTAATCTAGCAATTCATCTTGACGCGCTTAAGCCCTTTTTCTCTGGCGATATATATATTTACTGTCAACGCTTATTTAAATAATCACTCGCATGTCAGAACACATTATGGCCCTCTATCAAGGTAATAACCCATCGTCATTGCTGTTGGATAGGAAATATTAAGCCATAGATCAATGTTCAACAATTTATAATGGACCAAATGAGAATGTCACTGGTTGCATTATTATTGGCCTTTGGCTAAATTATAATAATTTAACATTTCAAATCAGGCAAAAGCCGTTATCATTATTGCTTTTTTGAAAAATAGAGGGAGAAGCATTCCAACCTAGAGGTAGCCTAATGCATGTCTGTGTTTGCTGGATGTATTGCTGCGCCCATCCCGTGCTGTGTACCGTACCCCAACTCATTGCATTAGGATAGATTTGAATTTGATTTGGGAAACATTTCAGAGATTATCTTCTGGGCTACACGTGCTTACATTTTGATGTTCATTTCATAATGCAGTTGGTACCGCAAGGGTAAAATAGTCATATAAGGCAGGCGGCGTGTTTGTGTTCCTGAGCTTAGCTTGACATATTGCCCTTTGTTTGTTCTCTTTCATTTCAAGCAGTGCCTCCACAGTGCTGCAGTGCCTTTGTTTTTCAATGTTTTACCTCAAAGAACCTGCGCGTGTTTCTTCCACAAGTGCGCTCGCTACCACTGGCTCTCGGGCCAGTTCTGTTATCAGCAGACAAAAGGAGGCCGGGAGAGAGTGCATTAAGTAATGCTTTCCTCCTCTGAAGTCCTGATCCCGGCTCCCACCCCGGCCTTTGATGATGTTCACAAGGGCAGAACGGCTCTGCACCGATCCACTCTCCCCCCGTACCTCACCCCACCTTACCCCACCCCACCACACCACACCCCACCCCACACCCCATCCCGCCCTGCTTCCACACAGGTGATTTGGCTCAGACTCCCACACAGGGAGTGCAGAGATGGGGGGGGGGTTGGGGGAGAAGAGAGACGCTGGATTTGACCAGGGTCCTTGGCCCCTCGTGTTTCCCCGTGAGATAAAACAGGATCAGCTGTTGCTGAGCTAGCGTTCTGCGGTCCGCGCGGGCACACCACAGGTGAGCCTGATTAGCTCTCTGCGGAGGGGAGGTCAAGGGGAGGCCGATCGGGTTACCTTGAGGTGGAGGGGAGAGAGACAAAAAAAAAAAAGGAAAGAAAAAACGGAGCCGTTTGCAACGAGCGAGGGCACTCACAGAGGCTAATGAGAGGAAATTAGCCAGATGCCGGGAGAAGTCTCCACTATCTTCCAAATCAGCATGACACCTGCTCTCTTCCGGATTGGTCAAGGGCCCTTGTCATCATCCCTGAGCGGACTGTCTCCTAACCACGGTACCAGTGCTCTGTTCAGCGCTCGGACCAAAAAAAAAGAAAGATAGAAAAAAAAACGACAGGAAAGCAACGAACTAGACCCTTCTCTTCTCTCTAATCCAATTAGAGAGCCATAAGGGAGGCCAAACCGAGTTTCAGTGCTCTTGGAAGTGAGAATGTGCTTTGTGGGCGCAGTGACATGGCCTTTTGCCACGAGCTGTGGAGAAGGCTTCTCCCCTGACTTTCATTTGGTCAGTGAAAGGTCTTTCCCTGAACTCGGTGAAAAGTCAAAGTGCATTTTCTAAGTTGGTCTTGAGGGGTGGGGGGAGGATGGGGGGTGGGGTGGAAGAAAACACAGCCACAAATCTGCTTCTACAAAATCACGTGCTCCGAGCAAGACACTGAGTGCTCCATCCCAGTATGACCTCACAACAAGGCCTGACAAGTGCCATTGCTGCTTGTGTTTCCTCCGTCACACCAGAGTTTATACGCCGCTCGCCTCCTCCGACTTTATTCAGCCAAGCTCGTGCGCCGCAGCTCATATTGGAGTCGGCTTCTGAGATGAATGCCTGCGCCAGTATGTCCCGCCATGATGGAATGTCTGAATGCAACTAGAGCATTCCCTCAGCTCCCCTGTTTGTTTACGTTGTGTGTAAATTATTCCGTTGTGATTTGAAGTGTAAACACCTCCAGCCACAACAGAGGATCCCATTAGTTTAAAAGTACCCGACTGCACTTTGTTGGATTCTTCGAAAAATACTGGCCTGATTTATTTGTGATTTATTTATCACACTCTCAGGTTGTTGGCTACAGTGATTAGACTGAGAAGAATACGTGTAAATGCTACCAGACTTAAGACTTTATACATGCTCTGAATGGACAGCCAGATACATAGACTTAAAAGGACAAATAGAAGGCGCTCGTACTAATCCTGATGTTCACCTTAAATGGATGACTACACTGTGTTGTAGTAAAAATGTGTTTTATGGTGAAAATGTCTGCCCTCATACCCGTAGGAATTGTTTCATGGCCATCCACAGCCCCTTCTGAGGCTTTCCTGACCAAGACATCAGTAACCCTAACCCTTAATGCTAAACTTACTAAATGGAGTCTTTTATCCTTTGCACATTTGCCAAATCATAGCAGTGAAAACCAGAGTTCAACCTCTACTTCCAGTAAATTTCCCAGAAAATGATCAAATAATGGAATTTAATCAGTGCCTGTGCGTAAGGACCCTTAGTCTACTGCGCACAGAAAATGTAGCTACGAAGTCCAATTCTATAAATATTAATGCAGAATATGATTGTATGCATATTTGATATAATATCCACCTTGATAATGCAAAATGAACAAAATTCTTCTACCTATTGATCTCCGTTTGGTGTGAATCACATAATATTGCATTACAGGGCCTGGGCGTCTGTGCAACTGTATGGCAGTAATGTGTTTTCTCTCTCATATGCCACTGATGGTCCCATACTTGTGGGGTCCCAGACTTGTGCAGGTCTCTGTTTGTTCCTAGCTGCCAATGTGGACATGCGATACCCTGGTCGAAGGCAGCTAGCGTAGAGTGACACGTTGTAGCTCCATTAGTTACGTTTGTGTTCATGTACGTATATTGCGCTTGCTGTTAATGAAAACCCATTATCTCGCCACATTTGTTGAGCTGATATGGGAAAGTTTCTGTCCAATAAAAAAAAGAAAAATACATGCATGCATATACAAAAAGTATGCTGGTTTTCTTGTACTTACTAATTTGGAGCTGTGATACCAAAATCCCTCTCATTGGTGTCAATAGTGAATCCATAAATGTTAGTAATGGAGGTTACATTAGGTATATTATACTGTATGTACTTATATAAATACAGTATTCTAAGTGTAAAATGACAGTTCTTCCCAACAACACATCTCACTGAGGTAAGAATAGTTCATACAGTGTAGAAGTTAAAGCAATTTCCATGAAACTACAGATCGATCAGGACTATTACTGCTATGGACTATTAGTGTCTTTTCTCCAGATCATTCCATTCTGTTTTCATGCAAGATCTCACAAAATCACATGACGCTCTCAGCACAGTCAAAGGTCTAGACCACTCGATAGAGAAGGCACCAGCCGCTGTTATATCCTTAAAATGTCTGCGGTAATCCTCTAAGTGATTAACTACATGTGAAATGTCAGTCTGTTAAACACGTTCCTGTCTTGTCCGATATGCCGCTGTGTACAACATTAGCAAACACCCTAGCACGTCACATTTAAAGAGAGCTTAAATGCATTGACTTGATTATCCTCGTTGCAAGGTCAGTCGTACATACAGTTAGGAATCTAATTAAGCATCAGTTTGCCCTTTTAAGTTACACACGCTCGAGTATCTGTTGTGAAATGCCTGCTTTCAAATAACAATGTTGGGGAGTAAGAGACTGTTCCTTTCTGACACCTTTCGACATGTGCAGACAATAAACACATGTATTGCCATGGGTAATGGCGCACTCGAGCCTTTGATGTGCGGGGAAAACAATTTCCAAATCACTATTTACACCTGACTATGAAGTGATGTTTTCCATGCAGTTCTTTCACATGAAAAACTCAGGTATATCCAGCACTCTTTCTGGCTACAAAATGTGTATGTATTAATGTAATGTTTGACACTGTAGTTTATATCCTGATTTAATTCAATTCAGACCTAATTACAGGGTGATATACACCTGGCACTTGCATCCACTACCACATTCCAGTATTTTTAATGTCTTGGCCCAGGCTTCAAAGGCTGGTTTTGATGCTATTTGGCAAAGGGACATCTTGGCTGCAGCATAAATGAGATTAGAATGTGGCACATAAAAAAGTATGTGGCTCTTGATCTCCACAGAACAGGATTTTCTGCAGAGTATTTTCAGTGGCAGGCTAGCACGGCTGGTACTGCTCAAAAGCAGGTTTAGGCCTCATCTAACTTGTGTTGCATAAAGCTGCATTTTCTATCTCACTCTCTCATTTTCTTTTTTAATATAACAAAGACTCAAAGAACAACTCAAAGAACAACTCAGAACGAAAGACAGACGACAAAATCACCAGACTATAGTAGCACCACTTAGCATAACGTACCTGTTATAGTGCAGTATTTCTTTGTTTTTACGGTGCAGATGCTGACTATGCAGCAGTATTATGAAAAGCCTTTCCCATTGACTTGTGCTGTTGCCGTATTCTGTGGATGAACTCAGTGCTTCATCTGACGCAGTTAAGCACGTCTTTGATAACATTCAAATTGCTCCGTGATTTGCCATGATTACAGGCAAAAAAAAAACCTGACAAGTCTCCTCGCCAGTGTTATTACAGGCCAAATTGGGTTCAGATATTGCAAGTCAGCACACCAGATGCCGAATGCAATAAAACACTTTCATTATTCCTGATAGTGGAAGAAAAACAGAAAGCTTACTTGGGGACTGACTGGCAAATGGAATCAAAACTAAACTCATGTGCATGTGGTGCCCATGTGTTCGTTTACATTGTTTACTAATTTCCCTCTCGCATTCGTTTTTCTACGACCAATTTATTGCTTACCATAAATACCATCCCCTGTAAACCGGCCCCTGCTCTTTGATTTGTGCTTTCGATTGTGCAACAGAAGCCAAATGAAATTGTCAGTGTGCTTTAATAAGCAGCTGAGAAGTTGCCTCTGTGAGTAATGGTTGACTAGGCAAGAATGTGGAACATGAAAAAGAGTCAGCAGCTTTGGAGTGTGCCTTCAAAGCCGGATATATGAGGAATGTAATGGGGGAAATGGCCGCCTCCAGCATGAAAGGTTACACCTTGTGTTGAGGGGTAGGTGTGGCAAAAGAACAAACTCGATCCAACTGATGTCTGAGTGAGTTTCAGATGTGAAGCTGCATGTGTTGCGAAAAAAAAAAGCTGGCTTTCACACCTGCTGCTCAGGAAATAGGGCAGAAATCTACGCTGGCCTCTTCTGATTGGAAGGCAAAATCTCGCAATGGTATACTTTTTTTTAAACCCCTTTTTTAAAACATTTTAGATGGAATTGTCTGTGTGACTCTATTGATGGCAGGACATGAAAATACCCTTCTTTTGCATGAGGGCAAAATGACAAAACTAGACCACAAGCCTTTATCAGCAGTTCCTGTCCTCTCTCCCCCACTGGCTCAGAGTCAGGGGCCGTGCGGAGGGACATACATCAGACCGCAGTGTGGACATCACAAATCAAATTACACCTCCCAGTATGAGACACATTGATAACCCCGATGTCAGCAAGGATCCAATCAGAATTGTGCCCTTCCAAAATGGTCCACTTGATTAGTTCCCCAATAAAATCCATTTCCTGCCCCCGTGCCTATTTCAAGCTGTTTATTTCCCCAGTGGTATTTGGCAACAGCCCTGCTTGCTGGACTTGCATCTAAGTGGCCCAAATGCACTGTCTGTTGCATTTTAGCCAGGGCTGATGCCTCTCCACCTCCAACCAGGCCAAAAGATTAAAGAGGCCCCAAAGAGTGCTTTTCCAATATACAGTGGAAGGTAGGTCATTATGTCCAATGGAGCCATGGCAAACAGTTAGATTGTTGTCACAGCCAAACCGCAAGACTTTTTTTTAGGCGGTAACTTTGGATTTAGTTTTGAAGGGTCCCTTACACAGGCCCCCGGGCCTCGACATGTTCGGCTCTAACATGGCATATTGGCAGCTGAAGAGCATGATTGAATTCCTCTCCACGTTGAATTGAAGGGTGAATGCAGTGTTTGGCGTTCGCCACATAGATGGTTGAGTGTCATGGATGCATTAGATGGGGTAGCCTGCCACCTCTTTTGGAGCCATCTTCCTCTCCCAGTAAAAGTGCCCCTTCAAGCTGTGATAAAAAATATGTGCCAAAACGCTGCTGCAACTGAAACAAAATGTTTAACGGAATCTGGTGCCCTCCTGCCAACTTGGTTCACCGCTGACTGCCTCGTGGGTTTAATTGTCTTGTGATTTTTCATTAAGCAAAATGGCCTCTCTGCATTCTAAACATTTGGTCTGTTGTTTTTTGTTAATGGCCATGATGGCTAGTCGTACTGAATAGCATCTCAGCTGTTCTCTGACATCATGCCGCCTCTATAAAGCTATATATTTTGTTTTGTGAGACGGGAGGGGGGAAAGCCATTTTGCTCTTGGCAGAAACACAGGCGGCAGGAGTCACAGCCGCAATAACAAAAAGCTTAGAGTAAATCCGCTCACACAGGTAGTAATGCTGCTCTGCTACTTCAGCAAACTACCACTGCACAGCTATTAAACGGCCTTGGACTGTGTTTGCGCTGCCAGAATAACAGGGTCTGTGCCTTTCCTCGGTGACGTCCCTCATATCTCATCGTAGCAGGGAGACAAAGGGTTAAAAGCCACTAATCCTCTGTCTCTAAAGACCGAGTAATTTATCATTGGACTTGACAATCAGTAGCTTGTTTGTCTTCCGTTCCATCCTTCAGGATAAATCCAATCACCAAGCCCGAATGCAATCTTTCCCACCGAGGGTGACAACTTGACAACATGACTTGCGGCAGTAATTGTGTATTGTGCATATAAAGTTTACTGGAAAGAGGAGGGAAAGGCGACCATGTCTGGATGTTTTCCAACAAAATTACCTCATTTACTGTATTGACATTATTGACCTCTTGGAGGAGGGTGTGGGGAGGATTCCTGTGACCTCAACCAGTAAACAAGTGAGAAGATCAATACGCCAAAGTCAGAGTTCACCGCTCTCCCTCCCGAGGTTGATTGCAGAATGAACTCTATTAAAAGTTTCCAAGGCAGAGAAGTCAAATATTATTTAGTGAGAAGTGTTGAAGTGTACAACTTGGAAAACCAAAAAAGCCAAACTGACATTAATAGGGTTTGTCATTGCCACCAAAAGTGAGGGTGCACCTAATCCGACTCCAATTTGTAGACAACTTAAGGAAAAGTGGTCCATTTTGTTTGACCTAAAAATAAAACAGCAGTGTTAAGTGGATGGAAGGCAGCATTGTAGCTTAACAAGAACAACAGAATTGTAGAACAACGTTCTTTTTGTCAGTGTTCTTCATGACAAACATTTCACTGGCAATAAAAAACTTGGGGCTAATTGGCTCAAGCAACATAAAAACCCAATGTATGATATACCTCCTAGGCTTCCCAGTGCTAGGTTGCTGTTTTATTTGTCTCGTGACCACGCCACATCAGTCATCCCTGTCCCTCTCCGGGTCTAGACTCCCCTCTCCTCTGTTTGCACAGATAAAGCTATAATGGAGCCCTGTGTGCTATTGACTGCCAGCCGGCTGTGTCGGCTGCATTTTTCTTTTCTCTCGTTCTCCCTTTCCTTTATCAGGAGATTGTTTCAATTAGCTAGGTTACAGTCTTTTAATGAATGTCCTGCGTGACCTTCAGCCGGGCTTCCTCTTTTAAAAGGATCTAACTTCATCTGATGGGGAGCTTTCGAGCGGGACAACCGCAAAGAGCGGACTGACAAGTTTTGTTTACCGACTGATAAATAGCCCTAATGGCAGAAGGGGAGGGTGGAGGGAGGGTTGGTGTTGGGGTGGGTGGGTGGGTGTGATGGGAGGAGGTTTTCACTGAGTGTTCACCCTTCCCCAGCTGTCTCTGGCTCTAGTACTTACTGGGCTGAGTCTGAGTGCTTATTTTTGCTTTCCTCCCATGTCAATAGTTCAGTGAAATTGACATGAGTTTGTTTTCATTTTTATATCTGTTCCAGTTTGGAAGACTATTATGCTATTAAAAATAAATGATATAAAGCTATTAAATAGAAAGCTATTAAATATAAATGTAATTATGTGAAATGTCTGTAATAAGCCAAATTTTTAAGTGGTTGTTGACATAACTGTCTCTGCTTATGTAAGCCACTGTATAGTTCTAATTCTAAATAGACTCTACATGTGTACTGATTTTTAAAATCAGTATTCTGGCAGCGGTTCAACAGTATGTGACAACAAGATAAGAGCTCCAGCACCTGAGAGCTTCATTCACTGAAAATGAACTGGAGCGTCCATACAAATATACTCCTCCACCGGATCAGTCCGTAGAGGAGCACACAGTGACAGGACAGGTGTCCAACTGACCCTTTCCTGATGTGATTTTCGCAGGCTTCAGAGGAGCCGATACAGCTGCTAACTAGATGCTGACAAATTGTGACAGTCCTGGAGCTGGTGGTGGTGGGGGGTGTGCGGGACACTGTCGAGGGCGGTTGCGTGGTATCCGGGCGCCTGCAGCTTTTCTTTGTCGGGTGAGCCGGCCGGGCGTCTCAGGTTGTCAATGATTGATGCCTCGGCTCGTCCGTCAAAGCGCAAGGTCAGTCCTTAACAGCGAGGACTTTTAATCAACATGCCTCGTCTCACCTGAAGCGACCTGATGTTTTTCTTAGGGGCCTCGGAAAGTGCGTGCCCGATCATCAGGGAGGCTACGCCCCTCATTAGTGTCTCACACATCCAGGCAGTATTTTTTGAGACGGGCTGATCAAAATGCGCATAACCAGTAGCCCTGGCTCTTTGGAGAGCGGAGCATGGAGCCCGGGCTCTTTGGAGACGGGAGCATGGTCCACAGCAGATGGCCTCTAAACAAACCCCTCGTGTCATCTGAGAGAGGAGTGTTTGGAAGGAAGCACTCGCATCTTTGCACCATGCAGATTCATCATTTCAATGAGCCCACATTGCACGGTGGCCAGAGCGCCGGGCGACTTCTTCACCGCTGACGCGCGCCATTTGCCTGTAAGCTAATGTTTGACTTGAAAACACAGGATGTTCAACAGCATCAAAGAGATGAATGTTTCTGTAACTTTTTGAACAGTGTTTGCACTGGACAGCCATCTGGCACGCCGTATTGGTCTGGGATACAGTGAAACCCCAAGGCATAGTTTCTCTGCTGTTACTTGCCCGTCATTTTAGGCAAGCTGCCACCCTGAAGCTAGCGTTTCTTTTCCCCCGTTTCTACCATTATGTCAGATTCACCTATTTGAATCAAAACCCCTCCAATTCATAGGCTGTTTATTTTCTGATAGATTGTGGTGCAGGGGCGGAGATCCCATTTCATTGCAGGGGGGGACAATACATGGTCACATTTCAGAGTGTAATTCCGGGGGGGGGACATGAAAAAATTGCTTTCACGAGAGCTAGCATAAACTGCTAAATACCGAATTCTCTTATCACATTTACAAACAGAAATTCGAAGTCATTTTAGAATTATCTAAACAGCATTAAATGTACTAACACGAAATATCTATTCACAGACAAATAATGTCCAAAGTTCAAGAGAACTTGATGCTCAAAATAAGTTATAAAACAGCTCAACAGGGAATCGAACTAGCAACCTTTTGATTATAATACGACTTCTCTACCTCCTACGCCACTGTCACTCCATATTACAATACCAGCATAGTTCATGGACTGCAGAAAAAGATGACATTAATTTAACTTCAGATAATTTAACAAATCTGGAGAGGCACTGAGATGTAGACCTACGTTTATTAACTAGCATGAACCTGACAGGACAGGACAGTGTCCTAGACTGTCTAGCTAGCTATCTTAATTACCGGCATGCGTGTGTTATCGGCAAACGTTCACGTTGTCATGCCAATCCATTAATAAGCTTATGTATACTTGTGCATATCGATTGGAACTTCGTAAATGGAGTTTAGAAAAAAACTTCTTCTTTACATGTTCTTACTGCGTTCGAGAATGAGGTAAATCTCTTTACATATCGTGTATCATAGCGGCAGCGACAGGGGACAGAGGAGGAAACAGTCTGACAATCTGACCGTGTAGGCTACTGGGCTGATTAACTGAAACACGGAGCTGCCGGTAGCCCTGCCCGTTGGAAACAGCATGTGAACCAAACCACTTTGAGGAATAGGGGGAACATGATTTTTCAACACTTAAAAAACACATGTTTATGTCTATAATTAGCACCGCTTGTGTCGTCGTATTTTTATTTAAATTTTTTTTTTTTTTTTTTTTTTTTTAGTTTTCAATGATTGTTGGGGGGGACAACTTTATGGTAGGGGGGGACACGTCCCCCCCGTCCCCCCCGGGATCTCCGCCTATGTTGTGGTGCAATTTGCGACGTGTTTTGTGATTTCACATCATGATACCATATGCACCACACTGTGCATACATAGCCGTCATGAAGTGCCTCCTATCATGAGGCACGAGGCAGGCGATGTCTGGCCCAGATAGAGGCAATGATCAAAAGCCGCAGGACAAAGCCAGATCTTTTTTTTCACGTGATTGTGTGTTGGAAGGGGCTGTAGCAAGATGGGGCTGGTGTCCCCTCCTGTTGGCCGGCCCGGCGGTGCGCTCTTCCATTAGGTAAAATTCTATACCAGTTTGAAGTTGCACATAGTCATTACATCAAAGCGCCTGCACGGAGTATTACAATAATCCAAGCAGGGGGAGGCCAAGCATCATACATCCAGGAAACGGCGACAGGGAAGTGGGGTCAGGACCTGCCACTGCCAGCGGGATAATAAAAGAGGGGAGAAGAATCCAGAGGTTCCCCCTTTAGGAGCTGTCTGCAGCAGTCCTGGAGATGTGATGTGTTAGAACATAACAAAATGATACAGTATATCAAATTTTTTTCCATCCAGGAAATGTATTCGTATGTATTTTATAAACAGCAGAATTGAATTATTGAGTGTATGCTTCTATACCTACTTGGTTTCTGACATTTTGTGAGAAACTTTATTTTTTAAGAAACACCAATTTGGAGGTTGCCCTAGTTTTTAGTCCCACAGGGTTTGGGACTACTTCTATTTACAATATGGGCTCCTTGCTAACAACTATCACTCCACTAATCCCTGGGTTCCTTATCAATTAGACGGTTTTGGGATTGTTTAAATTTGAAACAAAAAAGAAGGGCATGTCTCAAGGTCTGCGTACAAACTAACAATAATAAAAATAGATGTCCAGACACAATGGATACCATGGGTGAGGCAAAACATCACACAGATGAACAATATTTTCATGTTCAATGTTTGTTGGATAGTGCAAATATATAACAGACCTTTGGCTTATTATGTTTTAATGTACTATACTTACATACCATATTCCAATAGGTTTTTTTTATATTCTATATTTCAAGACAGCTTCAGAATTATCTATAATATACTGTACATTACATGTACATTTGTACACCTAGTTGGTTATAACGGACATAAACTGATGTAACCAACCTCAAGTCTAACACCTACAATGGGCTTTTTTTCCCCTAACAGGCTTGGTGGAAAAACTACTACAACACAAGCAACCTACTAACAGCAGAGTGGGGAAAAAAATCCCTCGCTCGACCTCTTTGTTTACCGCTCGTGGCTGTGTGGTGTTTGTGGTTCTGCTTGCTGCAATACCTCTGAGGACCCCCGAGCTTAGAGTGTATTGATCTGTGAGTAAAGTTTCAACTGAGTGATTGCATGTATAAAGGCCTGGCTAGCCTCGCATCGCCCACCGCTGTCGAGGCCTGAAACAAAAACATCCATCTCGCTCAACGTAATGGCACCGGTCAGTCAAAATGCGCACCCTGCGACGTCAGGCCTCCAATCAAGCTCCCTCTCGATTGTCTAACTCTCGCTCTCGCTCCAGTCTCCGTGCGCATTTCGCACCTGGTCACTGGGTTTCTAAGATGTTGTGCATTTCAGAGAGCTGGTAGTGGAAAAAAACACCACTCTTCTATTCTATCCAACACACCTCTCACCATAGACTTCAAATTCCTCTTTGCCCTATCCCCTCCCCAGAGTACACTCTTATGTCATCCATTGATAAGATTTATGACAAGAAAATGATACATTTCTGTGCAAGCACGTCTAAGATGCAACCACAAGACTGTATGTGGGGAGAGAATAGGAAAAAGAGAGAAAGAGAGAAAGAGCGAGAGTGTGAAGAAAGGGAGTAAATCAATACATTTCATCTGTCTGCTAGTGTTTTGAAAGTGAATTTCCACCCTCCAGTGAGCTGTTTTGACCTTGATCTCAAAAGCAGAGATGTTTTCTCTCCACCTTAGCCCGGCTCTCTGCTCCGTGATTATCCCAGGCGGCATGAAAGATAACCTGGACGCCGAGCGACACTTTCCTCCCGGCCCCCGCCATGCTCCCCGCACCATTATCTTGCCAATCCGCCGTGCGGAACAAAAGAAGTCGCCACACATCTCGTGCTGCTCAGCTTTGTTCCAAATGATGCTCATTATCATCCCCCTAACAGTTTAAATTGCCCTAAATGATAACTGAATTTTAATGAGAAACACTTCGCCGCTGAGAGCCTTTGTAATATGCAGAGCTTCTCTCTTCTAGCTCTCTTAATGTGTCAGGAAGCTTCACAGTAGAAACAAAAGAGACGAATGAAAATAGCTGCCTGGTGCAAAACTGTTCAAGCTACGCAGACCTGCATAAATAAATCTGTTTGATTTTTTTTGTGTGTTTTAAAACTTGCCATTTAAAACTATGTCAGTGTGTCTTTTTTTTAAGTAAAAAAATAACAACAACAAAAAAATCGATTTTCTCGATTTGCTAGTCAAATGGTTAAACCTGTGAAGAAAGCAGACTTGTAGAAGAAATGATGGGCGTCTTGCCAAAGCGGACTGTGAAATCCCCCGGCAAATGCCCTTCGAGAAGAACTTATACAGGCTTCACAGAGCAGCTGCAAGTTGTGACAGTTCATGCGGTGTATCGCCACGCTTGCACAAATCCAATGATATCTCTCAGCCAGGGTACTCCCATATATATACAAAATATTTCCATTTACATGCATCTAAGCAATACTTCAATGCCTTCAAAGGTGTTTCTTTCCCATTTGGGAAGATTCCCATGTTGACACAGGGATGATGAGAAGTGTGGAGACCTGAATAGCATTCTTGTCTCATCAGGCGGCCAGAGAGAAAATCCCTCTACCTGCCAAACCGTCCTCTTTCAACTTAACCACACGCTGCTCGGCCACCTCTTAGGACGTAATTAATTTCACGTGTCCACACACACACAGAGAGAGAGAGCTGGAGATGCTGAGATGCCCATCTAGACATCCAGGCTGAGTGGAATTACATTAGCGGTGCCTTGGCAGAGCTTTGAGCAGATTTAGATAAGCTGAAGAAGTGTTTCACCACTGGAAAGCCAAGTCCTTTGGTTTGTCTTTCTTAGGCTCAGTTCAGTAGTCATGGTTATCGTAGGCTTAGTTCAGTGGTATAAGAGGACAAGGGAGTTTGCCATTTCTATGGCTGATGCACTGTTAAAAACATGTTAAGGCAAGGGAATGTGTAGTCTGAATCGGTGCAGTTGTCTCAAACTGCCTATTTTAAGTAACCTGTTTGGTCCGATTTGAAAATGTTATTTTTGCCTGGTTCCGTATCAGAGTACATAAGCATTATGCTGAGGGACGGCCTCGTATCTGTGTCGCGCAAAAGTGATGGATCCCGGAGCCCAAAATGCATTAGATTTTCATTATGAGCCGAGCAGTGTGGCACATGTTGAAGGTGCACTCTGTGTGCACCCCATTCATTCTGAATGAAGAGATGGCGGCTGCAGTTCAATGACCCCTTATCTGATGGTGTGCCTCCGTCATTGAAGCCATCAGAGTGAAGGGATTAAGCCAGGCTTCCATCGATATGGCCTGAATAACTACAGCAGTCACACAGACACACACACACACACACACACACACACACACATGCACGCACACCCAGACTCACACTCAGACACACACACACACTCACACACACCTCTCTTTTTCTGTCACTCCTCTCCCTCGCTCTGTTTCTCGTTCTTTCTCTCAGTGACAGAAGGGGATCTCAGGTCAAAATGCTCGAGCAGGAAGATGTGTCAGCTCAGCAGATAGGGAAGAGAGGGGAAAGTCAATAGAAGCCCTCTGCTCATAATATTAAACAAATCGGGCCTGGCACACAGTGCATCTCTGAAAGTCAATAGCGCCATATAGGCTTACATTAAATGTGCTTAGGGGAAGATTTTCCTCATCAGTTCTCACTTTAAAATCTCTAACCTGTATTTGCTATTTAAATATGGTATTGATGATGTGTATTCAAATTGATAACCATCCCTTTAGAATAGATTTACAAAAGGTTTAGATTTACCGCATAATTCTGCTATAAGGTGAAGTTGTGATTTAAAGCCAAGGCTCATCAGATGTGTATCAAGACTGGACTGGCCGTGAAGCATCCCATGTGGAACATTTCATTTTAGCTTGTTTTGCTTTAAACAAAAGAATAAACATAAAACAAATCAAAACAGAAAACCCCTCACATTCACGTATAGTGCCTGTAGAAACTCGACCCAGCAGCATTGGAACGCTGTGTGTGAACTGGAGGAAGTGTGAAGGAGAGCCAAGTCATTTTTGCCTCATTGACTGTTTGTTCTACACTTAAGATTACGTGTTATTGGATCCTCTCTTTCCATGGGCTGCACACCACTTTTGGCACATGTTATCAAAGCAAAGTTGTGATCTGCAACTTGAGCACTAATCATAATAAGATATAAGATGACCACCTTTCATCATCTGAGTATCTTGAGTATAGTGGGGAGATAATTGACAGTTGAAGTGTTTGTGGCGTGCTTAGAGATGGAACCCACCTGCAGTAATGAGCATTAGTGCAGAATTGCTTCAGATCAGGAATGACTCTCTACACATGCATATATGTATGTTCCATTACGTCTTCACATAACTTTTTCAGTGCCAAGAGTGTCTTAAAAGCTTCAGATATCTCCCCATATAGATCTTGTTCAACAGCATGAAACATTCACTAATCCCTAACATCCTCCATCCTTCTTTCTGTCCAATTTACAGATTCATTTTGAGAGTAGTGGTGATGTACTTTCACTCTACATTCTTAATCCAACCAATGTGTTAAATATGAAATGGAAAGGTTGAAGGACAAATGTATAGTCCTATATACATGAGCTGTCACTCTATCCATCTATCCATTCAAAAAATGTCACTGTCTGTGTGAAGGACAACAGGGCACAGTGCTAGGCAGTACAGTACTTCTATCTGTTGTAAGGCTGCAATTCTTCACTAGTAGCGTAACACTTTCCATCATCTAATGTTAGTGATCTTTTCATTTATGGCAACAGATAGCAAATTCATTTTTTTAAAACAAAGGATCGTGAAATACTTCATTAAATCTTATTTACATAATGAACTCAGTTTGAAGAATGATCTAAGGCCTTTACACAGTCAATGCTAATTTAATCTTGCAAATTATTCAAATGATATAATAATTTTGTCTGAATGAATAGGTTGCATCATACTCATCAAATATTCAGCTACCCTTTGAATTTGTGACCATTTTTTTAGTTCAAGATTAATGTTTTTAGTTTTGTTTGTTTTTTCTAGTTGCATTGGCCAATTTTTCTGAAAACTGCTTTTTGACTGGTGTCATCAAGGCTAATGTCTTTAACATCCAATACTGTACAAATGCTGATTTGCTTTCCCCCTTAATTTGCTTTGTTTCTTGACACTGGTGTCCCCTCAGCCCTGTGCAACCAACTTCTGACATTGTCATAATATGATGGCAGTCACATCCCATGTCTCAAACAAACAACATTGAAATATCTTCGCTTTACCATGTCAATTTCTATGTTGAAAATAAGGCACCTTAGGCACTATACCTATACCATTGGCCAGGGCCTTTTATCTCAACTAGACCATATCATTTTCTAGTTAAATGATTAATTGCATAAATATTCAGTAGAATTTGGCAAATGCATAAGTACCCACGTCGTTTATTGGTTGCAGAAACAATAATGGCACTTCTTGGCCGTCCACTAATTGAGTGCAGATACCATGCCACTAGATTACTCTCTCTTTCCCCACCCCCAGCTTTCAGACATGTATTTATGATTCCTTGTCAGCGTGTGCATGTGCCAACTTGCAATAACATGTACTGCAACCTAGTGACGAGAAAAACATTACTAGCAGTTGTTTCCAGGAGCAGGCTCCCCATCAAAGAAAGTAACAGGTTAGGGATACATTAGTACAGGCATTGTAATTAATTGTTCTGAAAACATGTCTGGTTTGATTCTCATAAAGAAATATTTATTTTTTATTCACACAAGCATGCAACATTAGGCTTATCTTATGAATGAAGTTAAAATATGTATTATTTTGATTACATCAAACCTCTTTTCTTTCCATTTTGCTCTGCTCTGACAGCGTAGACAGAGCGCCAAAAAGGTCCCACCCACACTGCAGAGGAAAACAGTTCATTGCTCTCCACTGACTTTGTATTGCGTGAAGGTGCCTCCTTGTCACTTCCGTCTGCCAGCAAAAAAAATCCAAAAAAGCCTTAAAGCTGCTGTGTGGTTGGATGCACTACCAACAGGATAAAGAACCGACAACTGAGTTTTTATGAACTGCCGAACCGAAAAACTGAGCCTTGAAGGAGACAAAAGTGGATCCAGGCCTGAGGGCATCCGCAGGGAGAACGAGAAGACTGGGGGATCCTGACACTCAGTATGCCTACATGGGCAGCAAACATTTTGCCACCGATAAGCTGAGGTGGACAGAGTAAGCTGTACTCAAGTAAAAGTACTGTTACTTCAAACTAATTGTGACTCATGTAGAAGTGAAAGTTCCCATCAAAATAACTACTTGAGTAAGAGTAAAAATCTATCTCGTAAAATGCTACTATGTGTCCCAGCCTGACTCTTTGGCACTGCAGCCAGGGTGCAGGTTTGGTACCACATAGACATGGGTTCAAGCCCAGTCGCGGTGACTGTTCTCTCCCTTCGCTACAGGAAGGACTGTTTTTGCCGTGTATAGCTGGGACATAGTTCAAATCATGTGAACCTAGCTATATATCAAGAGAATGTCCATTAAATATTGCTCTAAACAAAATGGAGCTGTGTCTTTGTTGAGGCATTCATCAGACATATAATTTCTTCTCCCGACTTAACAAACATCATTGAGATGTATTTTAATGTTTTATGAAGCTACATAATGGAAATTACCCATTTACCTTGACCTACTTTTCAAGGTCATACAGCTTTTCATTGCAAGATAAGCTACCAATATTTCTATCACTCCAGTAAAAGGCAATTTTTCTAAACCTCTCATATCCGGGCTCCAATCACCCAGCACATATTTTTAAGTGGGTAATTTACCAACAAATGGATTTTGCCAGATCCCACTTTTTCCAATTTTTTTCCTGGCAACCGGAACCCAATGGCCTGTCAATGTTATGGTTAATTTTTTATCTTTTAATGTTTTAACATTTGCATTTTGGAGCCATTTAGACACAGGCGATCAAGAATGCTTAAAGAATGATGGTAAACAAATTGTCCATTCTTGTACAGGTATATTGATTCCCATCAATATTAATGATGTGGTGTAAAAAAAACTACTTCTAAGATGACTTGACTGGCGAAGGTCTCTCCATCTTGTTGTTACACCATCGGAGACCAACATGTACCTCAGGCTGATGAGGCTGTTTCATCTCATAAATTCTAGAAACATCATTCCCTGTCAAGTGAACACATTCTCCTTTAGCTGGAGGACTTTGATCTCCCAACAAAGCAAAAAAAAAAAAAAAAGAAGAATAATAAGAAGAGTCCAATTTTTCTAATGATACCTATTTTTGAAAGCACAGGATGAATCTGCTTTGACGGAGCCATATGATGTCATAACTAATAACTCAGCACACTGATTTATCATTCATAATTCACTTTAGCAAGGCACTTACTGTCTCGGAATGAATTGGAATATTTAAGCAAACAGATATACGCATGTGGCATTTAAATAAGTAATATCCAGTCTCAAGAGTCCACACTTAGGAAATAAAAGAGCACTGCACACTGTACAAGTTTGATGCACCACATAACAGTGCCCTTAAATGTGTCATCCATTAACTGGTTTGAACTGTGTTGACACACTTGAAGGTACTTTTCTGGGGGTTTCTGCTAGTTCTGGATAGCCAGATCAAAATCAATGATGAAACAAATCTGTACACAGAATGCTAACTATAACTGCATGCAATGTCCAAATGTTAACCCACATACTTAATCAAATGTTTGAGTAAAATATTATGTAACATTTGCTGTGCATGATAGCAAATACAAAAAAAATGCATGTCATGCCGTTCTGGCTTTGGCTAACCATAATGCACCGGGAATAACATGCAAGTGCTAAAAGCAGCGTGACATAACAGGCATGCAGGCAGGCGCCTGTGTCTATAGTGTAAGTCACTTGTTGGATGGCATCAGGGTTGCCCATAAAGCGCCTCAGCCTAGCCTTTTGAGATGCTAATGACGAGTGGTGGTGAAAGCCTTAAATTAGGGCATGCAATTCAGGCTGGGCTGTTTGCTGGGGCGCGGCTCATGTTTGGACGGGGGGCCCTGCTACCTCCTCCTGCCCCTGCCCCCCTCCGCCCCCTCTGGCCTTTGTGCGTGCGGTAATAGGCACAGATGTTCCCCTCGTCTCACACAGGGCCACTTTCCCCCTAATCGCCACCTTGTATGCGTGCAGCTTGCACCTGCCCGGCAGCCCTCTCTCTCGCCAATGGCCCCTTTTTCTCTCGCTCATTCGCTCTCTCCGTTTCTCCCCTGTCTCTCGACAGACCCCCCTGAACACACACACACACACACACACACAAACACACACACACACACATACAGGCACACACACATAGGCGCACAGACACAGACGCTCTCCTATGTGTCCTTGTCTCTTCCCTTTTCATTCTAAATGAAGGACTGGCCTGATGGATTTCAAAATCTTGTCTATTTTTTTCCCTTTCTGGCCCCCCTCTAATTGCTTAAACATTGAATGGTATGGGGGAATGGCTGAAGTGGGAGAGAGGACCAGAGGGAGGGGGGGGGATGTAGTGTATTTTTGTATTTTTGGAGAGCCAAAGGAGGTAGAAGGGGCTACTTTCACCCCCTGCTCCCGACTCTCAATCCCCATCTCCAGCTGGAGGGAATTTGGAATATAATACCCACGCAGACCAAAGCCCAGTGCTGATGGTGCACTTGTGCTGCCTCTCTGCAGCTAGTGGTTGTTGGAACGGGAGGAGGAGGAGGAGGAGGAGGAGGAGGAGGAGAGATAGAGCCAGGGCCCCCTCAAATCACACCGCCGTCCAATTTGAACTCGTCTCCAGCGGAGCTGGGAGATTCGTCCCCCTCGTTTTGAAATTATTCTCTCTCAAACTGTGTTAGGAAATTAAGTAGGGAGGCCGGTGTCTGCGAGCGTGTGTAATCGAACAGCAAGGGCGGGCTGCTGTCTGATGCTTTGTGGCGGGGCGCGGGCCGCAGAGGCACAGAGCAACTGCACCCACACTGCACACCGTTTTTTAACTGAATTGTTCTGGAGATTGCACACGCGGGCTCTCGTCGGGGTCCGGAATTCATTACTTGAACTGTTTTTATTATCTATGTTTGGCTGAAGATTAGCCCCAGAACCTGGAATGGGAGAGTAAATATTGCATGGCCTCAAGCTGGGATGGATGCAGTAAGGAAATGGCTCCGAATATCAGATTGAACCGCTCAGACGGACGCAAATGTTCATACTCCCCGACACTTCAGTGAAATACAGGTGGAAATAGGCACTTCTCATTTTATCAAGTTATGTATTTTTTTTGCTTGCTTGTTTGTTTGTTTTTTTATGTTGTGGTTTTTGTAGTTGTGGGTTCTGAAAACTGGATTTCTATCAGGGACAGACATATGCACCTGTGAGGATGATAGGAAGGTAGAGATAGGACACAGCCATGTTTGCAGTGGATGTGGATCTGCATAATGTAATTTACAATGGCAATTCCTCCCCTATCCATACATAAGAGCATGTTTTTCTCCAGGCTTAAAGTCAATGAAATCTTTGAAATTGCATTGGGTTTGGGAACGGGGGTGGGTTGTGTGTGAGGATATTCTGGACCAATAGAGACCAGTCTGTCTCAGCATCCCCTGTCTAAAGGAAAAGAAGCAAATCAATCAATATATCTTTTGTCGGTATTCTGGTTTCTCTGTATAATCAAGTGATTCTCCCAACAGTTGCTGACTCTCTCAGGGCAAATATCCATCAATTATTTGATCACTTCAACGACTAAATGGGGGCGGGGGTGATGCGCGTTGGGAGTAGTACGAGTGGCCAGTCAAATCAATGTGGTATATTCTGGTTTTGACCTGCGTATCCATTCAGCTGGTGTGACATGCAAAGAGTGATCGGACCTCCCCAGAGGAGAGCACAGCCAGCCCTCATTCGACCCCCTCACCACCCCCCACCTCCCTCAGGTTTTGCCTCTTTCCTAAGATGATGCTTGGGTGGGGAGAGCGTGGGTGCAACTGACACTTTGATGTGTTTTGACATTTTCATGGTTGCCGCTGCGTCTTTTCCCTCGCATGTCTCCTCTGAGTGCCATGTTGTGTTATCACAGCTCAAGCGCGACCTTGGCCGAGGATGGCTCGCGCCTGGCGAGGGGGAAGAAGGAAAAAAATCAGTGAGAACTTTCTTTTTTCGGGCAAAGGGTGTGATGTTATGCCTTTCAGCTGCCACTCAAACCACTCTGCCAAGATTCCTAACAAATTCCCACAAACAATACCTGCAACAACAACAACAACAACAATAACAAAACATTTTCTGAGGTAACTTCAAGTAGCTCTTCGGCGATTGGGCACATTGATAGACCATGCATGTGCTTTGATCGTACGACGGGCAAATAACCCAAAAGCAAGAACAGGAGCCAGATAATTGAATGAGTCGCAATTAATCTCCCACTTACTGAATTATTAACACCCGCGCAAAGTCGATGAAGCGGTGAGATTATCTGGCTGACAGTCAGGTGTTTGATGGCCTCCCTTCCTGAGGCGCACACAGCCTTACCTTGCATTTTTAATCACGGGGGGTGGGGGTGGGCGTGATTGAGTTCAGCTTCCAGCGGGCCGACTGGCGTCCACATGCGCCTCCCGCTGACACAGATGCATAATGATATGGTGGAGTGAGTCGAGTCACTTCCGGAAATGAGTGTTGACAAGCTCCGCTTCGCGCAAACTGTTACCTGGACTTGCTTGAGCGGGCGGCATAAATACTGGATGCATAGCATGCATATGCATATGTGCTTGTGTGTGTGTGTGTGTGTGTGTGTGTGTGTGGGTGTGTGTGTGTGTGTGAGTGTGTGTGTGTGTTTATGTGTGTCCAATCAGAGAACAACTGAGGGGAAGAGTGGTGACAATTGCATTAACCCAATGTGATATAATAAGAGGTGATTTGAAAATATGTCAGGATGCGCAAACATTGTAATGGTTCATTGTCTTCCAAATGCCTGTTTCCAAATGGCTTCCTCCAGAGATTAATCTCACTGGTGAATAAGCCTATGGTTGATTACAGACACTATTAGATGCATTTTTAAAGGACCAAAACAAAATGTTTGGAATGAAATAGGCAGATCTACTGTTAACAGGCCAACTGCTCAGCAGTCTACCTGTGTTTAACTAGTAATGTGAAATTCCTCATAATTGAATGAATGACTTTGAATTTCTGCAATTAGAAAAGTCTTCCAGAGAGAACACAGTGTCCGACCCAGGTCACTCACTGGTGTCAATGAAACATGAAGCTGTCGTGCTCGCCTCTCCCTTTGTTTTTATACACAACCTCTATTCGCCAGCTCATTTGGAGAAGCACTGTTATGCTAAATTAATATTGAGTGTTCTTTCTCATTCACCCTACAATTAATAGATGTTGGTAATAATCCAACCAATAGCTTTCTTTCAGCTTGTCCCATATCCATCACTAAGTTAAAAATAAATTAAAATCAATACACTCCTCGAGTCTCAGGACAGTGTCATTGCTTTCAATGGTGGGAGTCCAGCCTGAATAACAACTATTGATCTCCTCTTGGAATATTCTCTTTTATCACCTCCACCGCAGCAGATAAGTATTCCTTTCTCCCCCCCCCTCTCCATGGAAATAGTGTCAGGCTGGCGACACACTATGTTGTGTTTGTTCTTATCGTGCGTCCGCTTTGATAAATAAATGCAAAGATTGGAGCGATGGAGAGGAGGAGAAAACAAAAGTGGAACTCAGCTGATAACGGCTGGCAAAGTTGGGGGATTTAGGCTTCAAACGCCACCGCCGCCGCCTCCTCCTCGGTGTTTGGTGAGGCGTTGAGTAAACAGCTCTTTAAACACACACACACGCACACACACACACACACACACACACTCACACACACACACACACACACTCCCACATGGAGATGGACACACACATGCATACGTTTACACAGAGAGACACAGACACATGCACAAAGATATACACACTCTCACACACGCACACACTCACACGCACAGACACAGACACAGACACAGACACAGACACAGACACAGACACAGACAGACACACACACAGACATACACACACCCTCAATTCACCATGGCCTCCCACAGTTTTTTTGCATTTTGGAATACATTTGTTTGTGTCTATGTATGCGAGTGTGAGTGTGTGCATATGATTCTTTGTGTATGAATGTACGTATGTGTTCACGTGTGTGTGTGTGTGTGTGTGTGTGTGTGTGTGTGGGGTAGCAGGGGAGGCTGGATTTGGAGCTGGGGAGCCGGATGCGAGATAGTGTGTGTCAGCAAATATTGACTCTGCTTTATCAGAATGAGGTGGCGGACAAGAGCAGCTAACAGGGAGGGTGGCTTAATCACTGTCCACCGAGAGCACATTCCTGGAGGTCAGGGCCGCCGGCTGCAACAACCAGCCGTGTGTGTGTGTGTGTGTGTGTGTGTGTATTTACGCTGGTCTCTGTGTCCTATGTGTGTGTGTGTGTGTGTTTATGTGTGTAAACCTGTCTCTGTGGCCTCTTCTGATGGCCTCTTCTTGGCCCTTCCTGCTGTGGCAGATCTATCTATGTCCTCGCAAGGCAAACATATGCGCACACACACCCACACACACACACACACACACACACACACACTCACGGGCATGTGTACCATCCAGGGACGAGGCACACCTATGGCTAAGCCCCCCCCCCCGACCCCCGCTGGTGATAGGGCCAGTGGAAAAGCAGTGTTTGCGCTTATAAGTCTGATGACAAGGTGTTTACCTTTATCTGAAGCAGCATGATGAATCACTGGAGAGAAGCAACATCTGGTGGGTGGAAGATTCCTGTGGGGCCAAAGAGAGAGAAAAAAAGACTCTCCAGTAGCAGAAGAGAGGTGAGAGAGACAAAGGCCTAGGGAAGAGCAGTTCAGTTTTTCAGTGTTGCAGCCACTTTGTTTTTCTTGTTGTTTTTTAACTCTTTTGCTATGTTGTGATCATTTATCATCGTTACCATATTACCAGTGGGAATATATAAAAGAGAAATAAAAAACATGCATGCCATTTAAATTGTTAGTTGAAATCAATACTTGATCAAGACGTGGGACGACATGTTCTTTGCAGTTGAGTTGATCCGCTAATCAGCGTCTCCATAAGTGGAGTGGATTGGTTGTCAATCTTTAGCTGGAGTTATTTTTGTGTGATCTGTTTACGATTTCACGATGTGTTCTCAATGAGTCCAGTGAGTGTTGGGTGCCTTAGAAATGACTGAAAGAGCTCGTCAGCCGAGGCCTTTCAGAGCTGTGGTTTCATAACCTGGCCAACAGATGTCAGTGTTCCTGATGATTCTAGCCCACGGCCATATGCAAGATTAACTGAAGCGAACATGCGAGTGAAGGTGGTCATTTCACATGTCTGATAGCCCAGTATGCCTTTCACACTGACATATGGCACACAATAAATGGCACGCATATGCCTACAAAATAGTTCTGTGTGTAGTTGGAATCCCTTCATGTGATTTGTTTGAGCATGTCGATTTCGATCATGATGTTTTTTTTGTTCATCTATTCCAAGCACAAAGGTGCAGATTTCCTTGAAATTTCACCATCTGACAAATATATTGATCCAGCCTCCTTCTTGTATTTCAAAGCTTGTGTTTGCTCTGTCAATACACCCTACATATTAGTTGCAGATTGACCGGTGTGTCCATGTCGACACAGCCAGAAGGAGTCTAACCAGGCCTGCTCCTTCATGTGTGCTGTAGTAACACGTCCTTTGAAAGCAGACAATGCTGTTAGTTAAATAAAATAAACTCGATTGTGTTGGAAATCTTGCCAAGGTTTTTTTTTTCATGCGGCTGGTTCTCACATGGTTGCCCCACATTCTTGTTTAATCAGGACGATTGGTAGAACAAATAATGGCAAGTGTGGGTGGGCGGGGGGGGGGGGGGGGGGGGGGGCTTTTTAAAGGCAGATGTGCTGTGTCTCAGCTCATACAGTTAATATGGAATGTGTGGATGCTGCTGGATGTGCCGAACCTGGAAGTAATCTCTCAGTCAGCTGCTAAACACGCGCTGCGCCTCTGGGAGACGGCACGGCCGACTGTCTGTCAAGATAATCTTGGGCTCAGAACAGGTGAAGGATTGCCCGTGCCACTTTCATTCTCTGCTCGTTTTAAACATTGAATAGAGATCCTTTTGAATGGATCGTCGAGTGACAAGCCATTTCCTCATAATTAATGGAAAAAGAGAGGGCTGTGTTCTTCATTTGTGCTCGGTACTGCTAACAGCAATGGTCCTGTACTGCCACAATGGCACATTACAGGATGTCAAAAAGCATAGGAATATAGACTGGACTAATTGTCATAATTAATGTGCTGGTGGTGCACCAGAGAATAAGACAGTTGCCCACTTAGATTCATACATGTATGAACCTTTGGGTGAAATGAAGGTCAGTGGTGCATTTGTTAAACACATCGGCTATTGTGGTTCAGTGATTTCTTCAGAGTGTTTGAAATTTGAACCATTTAAGTGGTAGAGACACGGGAAAAACTTAATTTCAATTCAAATTTTAAATTCAACTTGGAAATGTTGGTGAATATGCCGTTCCATCTTCTCACAAGATAGATCATATTTTTGCTATACATCATTGGACTCAAACCTATCTTACAAACAAAACTCAACTGTGACATAATAAACGCAAAGATCTTAGAAAAACATTTCAACTTGCCTTCGGCACATAATGTTTACTAATGCAAACCCTCTCACTGAGAATGCCCAAAGTCATTGCTACCATGAATATGTAGAGTTGTGGGATGAACAACATGAATATGAATCTTTGCAAGAAGAAGCAGTCGTTCCATAGGGAAAAAAGCTCACTGCTGTGTACACTTGATGGAAGTGTGCACTTTGTGTGTGTGTGTGTGTGTGTGTGTGTGTATGTGTGTGTGTGTGTGTGTGTTTGTGTGTGTTTGTGTGTGTGTGTGTGTGTGTGTGTGTGTGTGCGTGTGTGCTGTGGTGACAGTGAAGACGGGGCATTGTTTTTGAACTGCTAGCGCACCTCTGTGCAGAAAGAGCGGCCTCATACATCGCACACTCGCTGCTCCTGTGTGTACCTTGCCTCTTCACTCAGCGCTGAAAGCCTCCTGGCTTAATGGAGCCGCAGAGAGCACATCGGTGACTCATGCCTGAAAGAGCGCGAGACGAAGGAAAGAAAGAAAGAAAGAAAGAAAGAAAGGAAAAGGAGAGAGAGAGAGTGCGAGACGAGGCCCTGTCTGTGCCTTCTCTTTTCCGTCTGTCAGGCAGGCAGGCAGGCAGGCAGGCATCTGAAAGACAGGTGGGGACCTCTTCAGATCTGGCTGCTATTAAAAAGGCTTGTGATCTGCTCGTGTTTACCCACACTTACAAGCCCTCGCGTCGGGCGGTGCGGAGAGGCGCGCTCGGGTTTGGGGCCCTCTTTGAAGTGAAGTTGATCCTTCAGAGCGAGCTTGTGGTAATTGTGCTCTTTCTGTGCCTGGAGACTTGGATGGTATGGTAGGGTGGGGTGGGGGGTTGGGAGATGCAGATGCACGGCTTAGACAATGATCTGGAGCCCTGCCACGGCTCTTTCTGATCTGAAACAAATAATGAACGAATGAATAGCAAAGGCTGGGTAGGCTTCTGGCAAAGCTACATATGTGTGTTTTTTTTTCTTCTTTTTTCCCCTTTCTTTTATTGTATGATGTTCAGTGCGTACGGTTGTGGCGGCAGAGGGGAGGGGGGGAAAGAGGGGTGAAAGAAAGAGGGGAAACTCATTATGAAAGCCATGGTGAGTGCACCCACTTGTTTGAAAATGAGGCACACCAGAGTTCTTTAAAAAAAAACTATGTGATGTTTACTAAGCATTATGGTTGTGTCAGTGCAAGAGGCTTTCACCCGATGCACCGCAATGCACTTTACTCATCGCGTTTTGGGCATAAATAACCATCGTGCATTTTCTGTATTCCACTGAAGCACCTTTACATTACCATAATTGAACGGTTGAAACGCAACAAACCACAGACAGAACATTACATTTTCATGTTTACTGCAACATGGGAAATGGTAAAGGACCTGTAATAACACTTTACGTGAATTAGTTCCATTTTTCCTCCGAAATGGTTTACGTGTTTGTGCTCTTCATGTTGTTTTCTACCCTCACGCCCGGTATTGGATGTGACAGACACCAACTATATTTGTGTAATTGTAATGAGGATACTCCGCATGAGGTATCACAGTCATTTCAGTGTGGCAAGATATGCAATGTGAAGAGGTTTTTTTATATGTAAAAAACGACTCTATATCTTATGACGAAGAATGTCCCCAAGAGAATGTCCCCAGATGCCACAGAAACGCTGGGTGATATTTGTGCCTGGTTCACGTGTTGCCTTGCCTTTAATCCAGCCTCGTCTGGGAGGAGCAATGGTCTGAAACCAGGCGGCTGACAGTCCGCAGAGGTTCATCTGTGAAGCTGGGCCTCTCAAGGTGTCTGATTCCCCAACAAATGCTCACAAAACAGGAACACAAACATGCCCAAAGGGGACTGCTCAACACCGGCGTGGAATGTGTGTCGACTTTTGAGTGCAAAAAAGGTTTTTTGAGAAACGGGAGTATTGGTCTGTGTCGGAAAAAAGTGCTACGCGCTCACGGGTGTCATCCACTTCATGCAGTTGTTCAGGAAACTGACAGGCCAAAAAGAGGTGCGCACCGCCCCAATGCAAATAGGCCTCCTCGCCTGCTATGCTAACAGAATGTGTCCAAATATAAAACGGATGGCTTTTTAGTGAGCTCTAGCCAAGCGTGATCTCTCAAGGCTCCCTGTTTCTGCATCTCTGATTCTGTATCTGAAGTTATGAAAGCCTGTTGTGTGGAATGTGTGTGTGTGTGTGTGTGTGTGTGTGTTTATTTATTTATTTTCAAGTTATTCACACATGGAAATGCTTCCCAGAACACTTAGCCGGAGACTTTTCCCGTACCGGGCTGGACGGGGATAAATAAACAGAGCTGATTTCCCGTTTCCTCCCGCTAGTCTTTTTTAGATGCACCTCACTCCATACATCCACTCCACACTGCTATCCTGTGTAGACCACGACCGCTCATAATAAAAAAAGGCTTCTCATAAAGAACCAATTACATTAAAAAAGACCAGCGGTCTGAAATGAAAATGTTCTGAGATGACGAGCGCAGAGCCAGGCCTCCGTCAGCTTATTGAATGGGAGCCGAGGCACCACCGGTTCTTTTCAGAGAGAGAGAGAGAGAGAAAGATAGAAGAGAAAAGATGAAACGAGGAGAAAAGGGTAGATGCAGGACCAGAGCAGACCAGTCCACCGTCTTCCTCCTCCTCCTCCTCCTCCTCCTCCTCCTCAGAGCACGTGTCCAGGAAAAGAGCCTGGGATTGTGGATGGATGAAAAGGGATGAGGCGTCCCCCGCCTCGGCCACCATTCACCGTCAGAAGCACTTAGGCGGCACGACTGAGGCTGCCAGGAGAACACCACTCTGCGTTTTGATGCCGACTGGATATGAAAGCGGCAGAGATCTGAGCGGAGGGATGCAATCAGAAAACCGTCACAGTCAAAGTCTGACTGATAAATTAAAGAAGTGATTTATTTATTTCAGTATATAAATACATGTATTTTGTAATTAGGCCCTTAGGTCTTTCTTCCTCTGGAAGAAAGGATTAACATTTACGTAAGACATAGCATGTTTCATGTTTACACATTACAGTCTAGAGTTGCTGGAATGAACAGTTAAAGCATTAGGTATTAATGCTAGAAGAGGTATTGAAAGTTGCCCACACATAATTTTCTTCAGAGAACCGTTGACTCTTAAGGACCTAAAGAGTCTTGGTAAGATGATATATTCATATGAAGCTTACTCACTGTGAAGGCTATTTCATGAAAAGTAGGGGGGTTTTTTCACGCTAGGTAGCACTGACAGTGGGATTATTTGAGATCACCCCTCGCTTTGCTGAAAGTTGTCATCATGACCTGGAGCTGGCATGTCTCATGTCCACTCACGCCAGTCACGTGTCGCCCGCTTGGCTTACCAGATGCGCAGAGACGGATGTGGTCTGCCAGGGCACCGGGGTTCACTCGCTCTCTCTCTCTCTCTCACTGTGTGTGTGTGTGTGTGTGTGTGTGTGTGTAGCGCCTACACTCGGTGAACCAAGCCCGCGGCCCCAGAGGTCAACCACAGCGTTGACTCCTGGAGCTTGTCAATGTGTCGGGAAGGCTGGCGGGCGACTGCGTCGGTAGGGGCCGAGCAACCGGAGGGGAAAACACATGAAAGGCTTGTTTGCTGTGAAGGACGGCCGGGGCTC